>NC_052308.1:19071851-19400905 GCF_016432855.1 Salvelinus namaycush
TCGTATACATAAATTATGACTTAATCAGTTAACTTGAGTTAACTTTTTGTATTTTTAGTGCACCGTTTTTTTGTTTGTGATTAATCGCATTGTCTGAAAGTCTTCCAAATACAGTGAGAACATACAAAATACATAATCTATACAGCTAAAAATAACAATGCAATGTCAAAACAAGTTGACATTGAGGTTAAAGAAATTGTGCTTAATCAATTTACCTGACTTTGTTGACTAACTTTGGACAAAATCAAGATGCTTTTTGTATCAATCAATGCTTTTTGTATAAAAAATCTTAAATTACAGCTACATTTTGCGATTAATCGTAAGGGGTTCAATCGTCAGGGTTTCAATCTGTAGAATCCAGTTCCTACATATGAATATAAAAATGTATTTTATCAAACAAAACTATGCTACATTTTATCTCTGGGACCCTCAGGATGACAAATCAGAGGAAGATTAGGGAATGTAAGTACATTATATAACGTCAGAGGTGAATGTATCAAACCAGTTGCCATGATAAAAGTTTTTTGTTGTTGTGCACTCTCCTCAAACAATAGCATGGTATTTTTTCACTGTAATAGCTACTGTACATTGGACAGTGCAGTTAGATTAACAAGAATTTAAGCTTGTCTATGTCCTGGAAAGTGTGCTGTTACTTACAACGTCATTCTAGTCACATTAGCGCATGTTAGCAACAAGGGACACCGATCCCGTAGATCCTTCAGAGGTTACTAACTCTTACAGCCCTAGACTTGGTACCCTTATGGCCATTTTTGGCCATTCTTTGTATACAGTCAGGTCCATAATTATTGAGCAAAGACTGTATAATAAATCAGACAAATACTGAGCTATATTCCATGCTCATTTTTTGGGTTGAAATTATGTTCTAAATGGCATTAGCACTTGGATTGGAACTGGTGCTATGGTCGGATGATATGAAAATAGAGCTCTTTGGCCACGCACACCAGTGGTGGGTTTAGCATTGAAAAACAGAAGCATATGCAGAAAAGAACCTCATACCTACGGTAAAATATGGTGGTGGATCTTTGATGTTTTTGGGCAATTTTGCTTCCACTGGTCCTGAGGCCCTTGTTAAGGTCAACGGCATCATAAACTTTTCCAGTCAACGGCATCATAAACTTTTCCAGTCAACGGCATCATAAACTTTTCCAGTACCAGGACATTTTAGCCAAAAATCTGGATGTCTCTGCCAGGAGGCTGACACTTGGCCACAAGTGGACCATCCAGCAAGACAATAACCCCCAAAACGAATCAAAACCTACAAAGAAATGACCTCCTGACTTGAACCCTGTTGAAAAGCTGTGGTTTGAATTGAGGAGGGCAGTCCATAACAGCAGACGAAGGATATCAAGGATCTGGAAAGACTGAACATACGACCTGTCATGGCTCATATCAGAATTACTGCCTCAAAGTGAGGCGGCTGAGGCCTTAATTAAGATATGCAGTATAAACCAAACAAATGACCCCAGGTGAGTTATGCCCTCCAGTCTACATAATTACAAGTGCTTTTCCATATATTTTAAGAGGCCTTTTTGTGAGCGTCTGACTGAAACACTGAGGCCAGATCAATAGGCCCTCCCTCATGCCTTCTCTCCCACACGCCGCTACAAAGTTCACATTAAGGTGGATTTGATGGAAAGTTCCACTTTTCCACGTAAAAAAATTATTAGCTCAATGGCACTATAAATCACCCTCCCTCCTGGATATTAATTTTAAATCCCTTGTATCCTCAATACTTCTGGCTTCAATGGGAGGTGTACCCTAATTTATGAGATAGAGAATTCACCACCTTGTCCGTTTCATATCAGTCCTCATAGCCCATTTCACATTCACTGGCAGGCTTGAGTTGAGAGCTCTCTAGGTTTTGTGTGCAGCTTTGAAGAAAATACATGAAGATGGAAATTGATGATATATTGTACTGTAGTTTAACTTTAGAGGATTAAGGGCTGTGACTTAAATAACAACTCATAAAGATAGTCATTTCTGTGAGGATGTTAAACAAAATATATCTTTCTTCTTTAGTATGCTGCTTACTCAGTAGGCCTATGCTTAAATCCACTCTAAGTCTTTGGATTCTAAGAGTGTGCCTTTACTTCTTATGAGTGTTTGTACACGTATCGTTTTTCTGTGTGTATTTCTGAGGACGTGTAAATATGCTTTGGAGTGGATCCTCTATGCATATTCAGTAGTATGCTGTAGTAGGGGACAAATAAAAACTGCATTGGATCAACCTTGAATCTGCAGTGCTCCACTTGTCCTAAAATGCACTTAAGGGTGTTTCCTAATGGATTAATATGCACGTTATTTACTGAATGAGGTCTTCAGACCAGGTCATTCGTGTAAGGTGTGATGGGTTATGTATTATCCAACACCTTTTAGTGATTGCATCAGCACTCAGGGGAATTACATGTAATTCGAGATCTAGCGGAGTTATGACAATGGTAGGGCATCTGGTTGCCATGCCAACCTTTACAGAACTGCCTGCCATAGAGGTTCTGAAATGACATTAGGACAATCACAGACTTGCCTGTCAACAGCAGTCCTCATCGTATACAATTATATGAAATGAAGATGGAGAAATTAGTATTATTTAATCAGTTCTGCCCACACAAAAAACAGGGGAATAAATCTTGTTAGCACGGGTGGTCATTGGTCACTGATACATCTCTTCCAGGTCTGTACAATTATTTCTTCAAATGAAAATTATGACAGTAAATCTCAGTAAGACAAAAATAATGGTGTTCCAAAAATGGTCCAGTTGCCAGGACCACAAATACTAATTCCATCTAGACACCATTTCCCTAGAGCACACAAAAAACGAGACATACCTCGGCCTAAACATCTACCCTTCATGGTTGTGAGGTCTGGGGTCCACTCACCAACCAAGAATGAACAAAATGGGACTAACACCACATTGGGACTCTGCATGCAGAATTCTGCAAAAATATCCTCTGTGTACAACGTAAAACACAAAATAATGCATGCAGAGCAGAATTAGGCCGATACCCGCTGATTACCAAAAAAGAGCTGTTCAATTCTACAACCACCTACTGTAAAAGGAAGCGATTCCCAAACCTTCCTTAACAAAGCCATCACCTACAGAGAGATGAACCTGGAGAAGAGTCCCCTAAGCAAACTGGTCCTGGGGCTCTGTTCACAAACACAACCAGAGCCCCAGGACAGCAACACAATTAGACCCAACCAAATCATGAGAAAACAAAAGAGAAGTACTTGACACATTGGAAAGAATGAACAAAAAACTGAGCAAACTAGAATGCTATTTGGCCCTAAACAGAGTACACAGTGGCAGAATACCTGACCCAAAATTAAGGAAAGCTTTGACTATGTACTAACTCAGTGAGCATAGCCTTGCCAGGTCTGCCATAGGCAGGCTACTGTATGTGCACACTGCCCACAAAATGAGGTGGAAACTGAGCTGCACTTCCTAACCTCCTGCCAAATGGATGACCATATTAGAGACACATACTTCCCTCAGATTACACAGACCCACAAAGAGTTTGAAAACAAATCCAATTTTGATAAACTCCCATATCTGTTGGGTGAAATACCACAGTGTGAAATCACAGCAGCAATATGTGTGACCTGTTGCCACAAGAAAAGGGCAACCAGTGAAGAACAAACACCATTGTAATTACAACCCATATTTATGTTTATTTCTTTTTCCTGTTCTACTTGCACATCGTTACAACACTGTATAGAGACATAATATGACATTTGAAACGTCTCTATTCTTTTGGAATGTTCACAGTTTGTTTTTATTGTTTATTTCACTTTTGTTCATTATCTATTTCACTTGCTTTGGCAATGTAAACATATGTTTCCCATGCTAATAAAGCCCCTTAAATTGAAATGTAATTGAGAGAGCGAGAGAGATGTCGTGTCAAGGCAGCTGAATGTTTAGAGGGAACAGAGGGCTGAGGGCAGCCTAACAGAATGGAAAACAAAGCCTCAAACCTGACTTGGCATGCTGATGAGAGCAGCTTCCTAGTGTGCTGTTCAAGTCCTCTTTTCTCTCACTCCCAGCTCTACTTTTCCCTGTATGTGGTGGCACATCTCAATCTCTCTTTCAAGTTGTTTGTCTTTCACACTCTACTATGTCAGTCAATGTTTGCTTGTATGGTACGCTTTAGCTGGCTTTAGTTGTGATACAGGAACCGTGTCTGGTATCTCTGAATGGCGCCACCTGCTCTCAGGGTATACTATTTTTTTAATATCTTTTTTCTTCACCTTTATTTAACCAGGTAGGCTAGTTGAGAACAAGTTCTCATTTACAACTGCGATCTGTTCAAGATAAAGCAAAGCAGTTCGACAAAAACAACAACACAGAGTTACACATGGGATAAACAAACGTACAGTCAATAGCACAATAGAAAAATCTATGTACAGTGTGTGCAAATGTAGTAAGATTAGGGAGGTAAGGCAATAAATAGGCCATAGTGGCGAAATAATTACAATTTAGCATTAACTACTATAGCTAATAGATCAGAGGACTGATAGCCTAGCTCTGCTGTAGCTCTCTCTCTTTGTGCTAAGGATTTTTACCTATGCAAATACATCATGTGACATAGTGCTGTAACAGAAACAGGAAGTGGGAATGAAGGTGTTAAAATTAGGGTTGAGGTGGAGGATGAAAACAAGAGTGGAGAATGAAAACAAGATTGACAGGAGTGAAAGTAAATAAGAGCGATGGAGAGAGAGTAAATTAATTAATGAGAGAGACAGCCCTCTCTCTGACTCTGCAAGGCTTGTTGACTGTCATTCATGAATGTAGCGAGCAGAGCGTGTCTGTGCTGTGTTTAAGTATGTACGGCATCAGAGCAGCATGGCCCATCATGAGGCCGCTCTAATAGAATGACCCAGCTCTACTGACAGCAGCACACTCCTGCAAATGGAGCTGCACATCTGCCACTGTGCTGCAGTAATTGTTCAATTTACTGTACAGCCAATATCCCGCCATCCTAATTGAATATGACTTTGTACAGTTTGAGTAATCTCTCCATTTTAGACCCTGACCTCAGGCATGCTTCAGCTCCGGATACAGCGGATGGGAGAAGAAGACAGAGAGGGAGAGGTAAAGTGAGAGAGGAGAGAAGGATCGAGAGGGAGAGATGTGAGATAGAGGCAGAGAGAAGGATAGAGAGAGGGAGTGGCGTGAGGTAGAGGCGTGAGGTAGAGGTGTCCGATAAAGCATGTAGGTCACATTGAGAGGCGGTGGGTTCCTGGTGATGACATCACTACCGTCACCATCACTGCTGCTGCTAACACCTTACCAAGGACAAACCGTTCACTTGACACATAGAAAAAGGGAGAGAGAGAAAGAGGGAGGCTGAGGAATAGGAAGAGAGAGTCAAGGGAGGGAAAGGCTGAGGGAAAGATGGAGAAGAGAGAAGGAGGAGGGGTGGAGGTAGAGAGATGAGACCAAAACCAGATGGCTCTGTTTGGCTGCCTGGCTGAGTGAATCCTGTGTTTGTTTCAAGTGTTTGGGCTTGTGTTTCTACTGGTTTTAGTCCTCCTGACTGTTTGTGGGTGGCTGGGCCTGTAAGTGGGTTATAAAGATCAACATCACTACAATCAGAGCAGAAGATGGTGAATGGATTTGGAATGTAGATGACCCATTGTCCTACCTCCCTCTCCCTCTCCCCTCCTCTACTCTCCTGTCTTTCCTCAGCACAGAAAATACTGTTCTAGTGTTAGAGAAGGGATGGATGGATGGATGGATGGATGGATGGATGGATGGATGGATGGATGGATGGATGGATGGATGGATGGATGGATGGAGGAAGGGAAGAAGGGGAGGGAAAGTGCAGTGAGGGGGAATTTGAGGAGTAATTAAAGCTGGTTTTGACTTAATCACAGATTATCCATTATATCGACCAGATACTCAAGTGGCAACTCTCACGATTAAATTAAATGTCTTGAAAAATGGAAGGCAGTTCAGGTGGAGGCAAGATCAGGTGGGAACATTTTAGTCAATGAGAGGGCAGATATGAGTGTGAACAACAGGCATAAATCCGATATAAAGTGTTTTTTTCTCAAAGTTGCCGGGATGTCACGTGTCCTACTTATATCATTAGACTTGTAGCAACCTAAGCATTACGGAACTTATATTCGATCAAATAAGCCACATGTATCAAATAAGCCATTACATTTTTTGTTGACCAAATTCGACACTCTCATTGACCTCCATACAAAAACTCCTCGCTTGTTGAGGCCAAAAAATGGAATAGACAGATTTTGGGCCAAGTTATCCCTCTCGCTTCGCCTCTTCCTCTCTGACCTAATTAAATCTCTCTTCTTGACGTACACACAGGGGGAGGCTTGGAAGTAAGATTTGTATTACGTAAGATGTGCAGAATAAGATATTACATGGAGTTCTTTAAACACGCCAGCTTATTAGTAATGCAAAGCCTTAGGCTGCATTAGGATGAATTATATAATTGCCATCATTTTCATAAATGCATGGTAACATTCAGCTGTCAGCCAGCAAACTCAGCTGCTCACCAACTATTCATATGGATTACTTTATATACACTATATATACAAAAGTATGTGGACACCCCTTCAAATTAGCGGATTCTGCTATTTCAGCCACACCCGTTGCTGACAGGTGTATAAAATCGAGCGCACAGCCATGCAATCTCCATAGACAAACATTGGCAATAGAATGGCCTTACTGAAGAGCTCAATGTGACATCGTCATAGGATGCCACCTTTTCAACAAGTCAGTTCGTCAAATTTCTGCCCTGCTAGACCTGCCCTGGTCAACTATAAGTGCTCTTATTGTGAAGTGGAAACATCTAGGAGCAACAGCGGCTAATCCGTGAAGAGGCAGGCCACACAAGCTCACAGAACGGGAACACTCACTACCGAGTTCCAAACTGCCTCTGGAAGCAAAGTCAGTTCAAGAACTGTTTGTCTGGAGCTTCATGAAATGGGTTTCCATGGCCCGAGCAGCCGCACACAAGCCTAAGTTCAAAATGCGCAATACCAAGCGTTGGCTGGAGTGATGTAAACCTTGCTGCCATTGGACTCTGGAGCAGTGGAAACGCGTTCTCTGGAGTGGTGAATCACGCTTCACCGTCTGGCAGTCCGTCGGACGAATCTGAGTTTGGCGGATGTGCCAACTAAAGTTTGGTGGAGGAGGAATAATGGTCTGAGGCTGTTTTTCATAGTTCGGTCTAGGTCCCTTAGTTCCAGTGAAGGGAAATCTTAACGCTACAGCATACAATGACATTCTAGAGGATTCTGTGCTTCCAACTTTGTGGCAACAGCTTGGGCAAGGTCCTTTCCTGTTTCAGCATGACAATGCCCCTGTGCACAAAGTGAGGTCCATACAGAAATGGTTTGTCAAGATCGGTGTGGAAGAACTTGACTGGCCTGCACAGAGCCCTGACCTCAATCCCACCGAACCTTTTTGGGATGAATTGGAAAGCCGACTGCGAGCCAGGCCTAATCGCCCAACAACAATGCCCGACCTCATTAATGCTCTTATGGCTGAATGGAAGCAAGTCCCCGCAGCAATGTTCCAACATCAAGTGGAAATCCTTCCTAGAAGAGTGGAGGCTGTTATAGCAGCAAAGGGGGGACCAACTCCATATTAATGCATATGATTTTGGAAAGCGATGTTTTGGTCATGTAGTGTAGTTTCCACAATCATTCTATCAACAGACGATCAAGATTTACACAAATACTATTTCTCTGAATAGGTTGATTAAATTGGCCTCAAGATCAGGCGAGTGAAATAGAATGGAGTGCATGAGATCAGATCAAGTGGTTTGTGTGTGGATAAATGCAGGGGGGTGGTGGGGGCCGAGTGGGGCTCTGTGCAGGCCTGCTTAATGACTCAAAACTGGAGCCTCTGATGAAAGGAAAGAGGAAAATCATGGATAGAGCTAAATATAGGAGACAGGAAGAGAGGGATGAGGGAGAGAGCGATGGGAAGTAGATGGTGATCACTCTTTAGTGTTTAATCTGCAGTTGGAGAGTGGTTGGAGAGAGTGTGTGTGCGTGGGCTGGATGTGGATGCCTTCCAGATGAGTAAGTATAACACAAATGCTTGGTTAGGCTAATCTGATCTGTGGTATAAGGTGGTGGTTAGGAGCTGTGTGTGTGTGTTTGTTTGTCTGCTTGCTTGTGTGTATTTGTTTGTGTGTGTTTGGTTATAGTTTCTCTCTGCTGTGCAGCTGAAAAGCAGCAAATGGATTAGCCAGGGCCACACATTGTGAAATTGATTAAAGTTTATTTCAAGCTTTAGTACTCTGGGCCATTACTCATAACAGGGCTGGTAATATCGCCACACACAGAGACTCTAGGGAGACTGAGGGAGCATCGTATCTCTCTATAAAGCAGAGGAGGGCTGTGTGTGCCCGAGTGTGTGTGCCTGTGTGTGTGTGCCCGTGTGTGTGTGCCTGTGTGTGTGTGCCCGTGTGTGTGTGCCCGTGTGTGTGTGTGTGTGCCCGTGTGTGTGTGCCCGTGTGTGTGTGTGTGTGTGTGTGTGTGTGTGTGTGTGTGTGTGTGTGTGTGTGTGTGTGTGTGTGTGTGTGTGTGTGTGTGTGTGTGTGTGTGTGTGTGTGTGTGTGTGTGTGTGTGTGTGTGTGTGTGTGTGTGTGTGTGTGTGTGTGTGTGTGTGTGTGTGTGTGTGTGTGTCTGTGTGTATGTGGCTTTCAGAGTAAAAGGTGAACAGTGAAAGGAGGTGAGTGGAGAATAAATACAGCATATTTGGCAGAGCAAGGGTGTGAACAGATTAAGTGTGGGAGCAGAGGGGGGAATATGAGGAAGATGTAGCTGAATAAGGGATGAGTGGAAATGCCAAGTTTAATGTGAGCTTGCCTCTGTGTGGTCTGGTAAACATCGCCTTCTGAGGAAGATCCCTGGAGAGGTAACAGTGGTGCACACCAGATTATGAGGTGTGTGTGTAGGTGTGTTCCAGTGGAGGCTGCTGAGGGGAGGAAGGCTCATACTAATGGCTGGAACGGAAACCATGTGTTTGATGTATTTGATACCGTTCCACTAATTCCACTCCGGCCATTACCACGAGCCCGTCTTCCCCAATTAAGGTCCCACCAACCTCCTGTGGTTTGTTCGCTAATTCATGAAAAGGTTTAAGGCGTAAGCATGTTTCAGTTCGACTTGCGGCTAGCCGAAGTTGGCTAAGTGAAACCGAACGAGGTCGCTCGCATACTCCCTTAAAATAACTTAATTTAAAAAACTAAAAAACCCTCACGAAAGTCCAAAACAAACATAAATGTCACAAAATGTCATCATAATATATGTACGAACCCTTCCGAACTGTTTAAACTGGGAAGCATGCGGACGCCTTTAGACATGAACACACACACACTTTGACAGAGTGTGTGTGTGTGTTACTTTTGCCCTAAAAGCGCACACTCTGAGTTGTCGCTCAAACAGTCTGCTATGCTCGGAGCGTGGTTCTGATCCTGGTAGTGCGCAGACAGCATTACCCCCCACACACCACAGTGGCCCATTAGAGCATCCAGTGGTAACCCCCCTGTCCTTCATAGAGGGGATCTGGCCGTTGGTTCCTAGTATTGTTGATACCCCTCTGCAGAGTGATCTACTTCCCCAGGTCAGGTCTGTGAGTTTGAGGTGGAAGCAGAGCTAGGATGTGTTAGACTCTTGAGCTCTCTGGAACAGCATCTCTCTTCCTCGCTGGTGGACTTTATGAAAGAGAGCGAGAGAGAGAGCAACGCACGTTACAGCTTACCAATTACCAATACCTGCTTCTCCCTCTTTCCCCTTATCTTCCTGCTACTGCTGGGACTTTGAAAAGAGTGTGTGTGTGTGTGTGTGTGTGTGTGTGTGTGTGTGTGTGTGTGTGTGTGTGTGTGTGTGTGTGTGTGTGTGTGTGTGAGCGTGTGTGAAAGCTTTGAAGGGAGGGAGTGTGTTGGTGTGTGTGTGTGTGTGTGTGTGTGTGTGTGTGTGTGTGTGTGTGTGTGTGTGTGTGTGTGTGTGTGTGGAATGGTCGCTGGTGTCTGACTGATAGTGAACCAGGTTCTGCCTTCTGTCTCATTCATCTGCTGTTGACATTCAATGCGATTTCCTCTTTGAGGGGAGTGATGCGTCGCCTTATTAATTATGCCTGAAATATTAAAAAGACTTCATCATGCATGAATTATTAATTCATTTCGCTGAGATCATGTTGGCGAAATATTTCCCGGTTTTGTCGTACATCATCCTGGAGGGACGGCGGGAGGAAGGAGATGGCATCCCAGTAAACAAACTGAGGAGGTGTGTGTGCGCGTGTGTGTGTGGTGTGTGTGTGTGTGCGTGCGTGCGTGCGTGCGTGCGTGCGTGCGTGCGTGCGTGCGTGCGTGCATGCATGCATGCGTGAGTGCACGTGTTCTTGCTTGAGTTAGTGTGTTCATGTCTAATAAACAGAGCAGGTTGCTTCACTCATAAAATATTTTTGAGCTTCTCCCCTTTTCCTTCTCTTTTTTCCTCAATCTCTCTGAAGGTCTCTGATTAGATGCTCTATATGGATGTAAACATACAACTTGAAGGTCACATGTCAAGTATAATTTCTTTCAGTTGGAATGTCTACTAATTCTAATTCTATGCATAGCAATTATCCCATATTATCCCATATCTTCATAGGCAGAGTGTGAAAGGGGAACTTCACAAGGATAATGGTTAGGCAAGGTGATAGGGAGGAGAGATGTGAGAAAGACAGAGTCAGAGAGAAACTCATTCATACCTCCAGTAGTTTAACATGCAGCTCAGGTCCAGGAGAGTTTAGAGATGTCATTAGTCTCCTAAAGCCTGATGGTAACTATCGCAGAGAGTGAAAGGAAACACAATTAAAATCAATTGAAAAAGGAGGCGTAGCATCGGCCTTAGACACCCCGATTGATCCAGTATTCAATGTTCTTATGGACGTTTTCCATTATATTGTAATTGTCAGTGTGGCAAGGATGAATACTTGGATAGTTTCGCCCATTCATCTGCACTGGTGTAGCACACACACACACACTCTCTCTCTCACACACCCACACACACACACACAAACACACTCTCTCTCTCTCACACACACACACACACACTCTCACACACACACACACACACACACACACACACACACTCTCACACACACACACACACACACACTCTCAAACACACACACACTCAAAAACACACACACACACACGCACATTTTTTTTTATATCCTTTGGCACCAGTGTGACTTATAGATGAGATGTCGCTCACCATCATAGTAATGACTTTAAATATACACTACATGGCCAAAGTATGTGGACTTCAAATGAGTGGATCCGGCTATTTCAGCCATACCCGTTGCTGACAAGTGTATAAAATCGAACACATAGCCATGCGATCTCCATAGACAACCATTGGCAGTAGAATGGCCATACTGAAGAGTTCAGTGTCTTTCAATGTGGCACCATCATAGGATGCCACCTTTCCAACAAGTCAGTTCATTCAATTTCTGCCCTGCTAGAGTGGCCCCAGTAAACTGTGTGCTGTTATTGTGAAGGGGAAATGTCTCGGAGCAACAATGGCTTAGCCACGAAGTGTTAGACCACACAAGCTCACAGAACGGGTATGCCGAGTGCTGAAGCGCAAAGCGCGCAAAAATCATCTGTCCTCAGTTGCTACACTCAATACCGAGTTCCAAACTGCCTCTGGAAGCAACGTCAGCACAATAACGGTTTGTTGAGCATGGCCGAGCAGCTGCACACAAGCCTAAGATTAAAATACACAATGCCAAGCGTCGGCTGGAGTGGAGTAAAGCTCGCCGCCATTGGACTCAGGAGCAGTAGAAATGTGTTCTTTGGAGTGATGAATCACGCTTCACCATCTGGCAGTCCGATGGACGAATCTGGGTTTGGCGGATGCCAGGAGAATACACAGTGTCAACTGTAAAGTTTGGTGGAGGAGGAATAATGGTCTGGGGCTGTTTTTCATGGTTCGGGCTAGGCCCCGTAGTTCCAGTGAAGGGATGACATTGACATTCTAGATGATTCTGTGCTTCCAATTTTGTGGCAACAGTTTGGGGGAGGGCCTTTCCTGTTTCAGCATGACAATGCCCCCATGCACAAAGCGAGGTCCATATAGAAATGGTTTGTCGAGATCGGTGTGGAAGAACTTGACTGGCCTGCCTCAACACCATCGAGCACTTTTGGGATGAATTGGAACACCGACTGCGAGTGAGGCCTAATCGCCCAACATCAGTGCCCAACCTCACTAGTGCTCTTGTGGCTGAATGGAAGCAAGTCCCCGCAGCAATGTTCCAACATCTAGTGGAAAGCCTTCCCAGAAGAGTGGAGGCTGTTATAGCAGCAAAGGGGTGACCAACTCCATATTAATGCCCATGATTTTGGAATGGATGTACATATGGGAGGACAATAGATGTTGCCGTGTAAGGTATGTGTCTGTATTGTGCTGGGCTGTCTGTAGAACTCCTCTCTCTTTGACTTTGTAACTAAGGTAAAGCTCATGGGACTCAGGAGTGCTAATCTACACAGATTACTCTGGTCCCTCCTCACTGCTAGTGATGTTACTCTCTGTAGCCTGTTAATCTCCCCCTGCTGCATAGCCTTAAGTGCTACATGCTCTCTTTGGATGTGTTGTCAGACACTTATTTGGTAAGATGTCTTCCATTTAGAGTTTGCACCTGAGGAAACTGAAGGGACTCTTGTAGAAATTGAACTACATTCCCCAGAGTTCCGTTCTATTCAGTACACTATATATACATAAGTATGTGGACACCCATTCAAATGAGTGGTTTCGGCTATTTCAGCCAGACCCGTTGCTGACAGGAAGAGTGGAGGCTCCCAGAAGAGGGGAAGGTGTTTTTAAAAAATATATATATTTATTGTTTTTTACCTTTTATTTAACTAGGCAGGTCAGTCAGGAACAAATTCTTATTTTCAATGACGGCCTAGGAACAGTGGGTTAACTGGCTTGTGCTGTTATAGCAGCAAAGGGGGGACCAACTCCATATTAATGTCCATGATTTTGGAATGAAATATTTGACGAGCAGGTGTCCACATACAGTTGAAGTTGGAAGTTTACATACACCATAGCCAAATACATTTAAACTCAGTTTTTCACAATTCCTGACATTTAATCCTAGTAAAAATGTGCTATCTTAGGTCAGTTAGGATCACCACTTTATTTTAAGAATGTGAAATGTCAGAATAATTGTAGAGAGAATTATTTATTTCAGCTTTTATTTCTTTCATCACATTCCCAGTGGGTCAGAAGTTTACATGCACTCAATTAGTATTTGGTAGCATTGCCTTAATTGTTTAACTTGGGTCAAACGTTTCGGGTAGCCTTCCACAAGCTTCGCACAATAAGTTGGGTGAATTTTGGCCCATTCCTCCTGACAGAGCTGGTGTAACTGAGTCGGGTTTGTAGGCCTCCTTGCTCGCACACGTTTTTTCAGTTTTTTTGATAGGATTGAGGTCAGGGCTTTGTTATGGCCACTCCAACTACCTTGAGTTTGTTGCCCTTAAGCCATTTTGCCACAACTTTGGAAGTATGCTTTGGGTCATTGTCCATTTGGAAGACCCATTTGCGACCAAGCTTTAACTTCCTGACTGATGTCTTGAGATGTTGCTTCAATATATCCACATAATTTTCCTTTCTCATGATGCCATCTATTTTGTGAAGTGGACCAGTCCTTCCTGCAGCAAAGCACCCCCACAACATGATGCTGCCACACCCGTGCTTCACGGTTGGAATGGTGTTCTTCGGCTTGCAAGCTTCCCCTTTTTCCTCCAAACATAATGATGGTCATTTTCTCCAAACAGTTCTATTTTTGTTTCATCAGACCAGAGGACATTTCTCCAAAAAGTACGATATTTGTCTCCATGTGCAGTTGCAAACCGTAGTCTGGCTTTTTTATGGTGGTTTTGGAGCAGTGGATTCTTCCTTGCTGAGCTGCCTTTCAGGTTATGTCGATATAGGACTCGTTTTTACTGTGGATATAGATACTTTTGTACCCGTTTCCTCCAGCATCTTCACAAGGTCCTTTGCTGTTGTTCTGGGATTGATTTGCACTTTTCGCACCAACGTACGTTCATCTCTAGGAGACAGAACGTGTCTCCTTCCTGAGCGGTATGCCGGCTGCGTGGTCCCATGGTGTTTATACTTGCGTACTATTGTTTGTACAGATGAACGTGGTACCTTCAGGCGTTTGGAATTTGCTCCAAAGGATGAACCAGACTTGTGGAGGTCTACAATTTTTTTTCTCAGGTCTTGGCTGATTTCTTTTGATTTTCCCATGATGTCAAGCGAAGAGGCACTAAGTTTGAAGGTAGGCCTTGAAATACATCCACAGGTACACCTCCAATTGACTCAAATGATGTCAATTTGCCTATCAGAAGCTTCTAAAGCTATGACATCATTTTCTGGAATTTTCCAAGCTGTTAAAGGCACAGTCAACTTAGTGTATGTAAACTTCTGACCCACTGGAA
Source organism: Salvelinus namaycush (assembly GCF_016432855.1). Classification (NCBI taxonomy): domain Eukaryota; kingdom Metazoa; phylum Chordata; class Actinopteri; order Salmoniformes; family Salmonidae; genus Salvelinus; species Salvelinus namaycush. Next base: position 19,086,350 of record NC_052308.1, read on the forward strand.
TTGTGATACAGTGAATTCTAAGTGAAATAGTCTGTCTGTAAACAATTGTTGGAAACATGACTTGTGTCATGCACAAAGTAGATGTCCTAACCGACTTGCCAAAACTATAGTTTGTTAACAAGAAATTTGTGGAGTGGTTGAAAAACTAGTTTTAATGACTCCAACCTAAGTGTATGTAAACTTCCGACTTCAACTGTATACTTTTGGTCATGTTGTGTATGTTTCTATTCCTATCCACTCATGAGTGCCCTACAAGCCATTGGTAATGTAAGAGGCCTAATACGTTGGAGAGTTGTTTCATTGAGTGCATTCTTTTAGCACTCAAATTATGTTTTTCACTTATCCTGGACACCAGGCTATGATTGAAAATGTTGTGTAATTGTCTGAATGTTAGGTGACAACCTTACTCGGTGTGTGTGTGTGTGTGTGTGTGTGTGTGTGTGTGTGTGTGTGTGTGTGTGTGTGTGTGTGTGTGTGTGTGTGTGTGTGTGTGTGTGTGTGTGTGTGTGTGTGTGTGTGTGTGTGTGTGTGTGTGTGTGTGTGTGTGTGTGTGTGTGTGTGTGTGTGTGGACAGAGGATGTCTAAGGGTAACCCAAGCTCTGATCACCTTTCCCCTCCCACCATCAACTTAACTTGCCTCGGACTTGCACAAGTGTCTACACACTAATAATTAATAATGTTGTGATCCCTCTTTATTAATAATGTGTTGATCTTTCACATCTCTCTCTCTCTCCATTCTTATCTTGATTAATCTTGGTTATCATCCAATGATCAGATCAGAAATTTACACTGGCTCGGGGCCCCATCCATCTCTGTCTGAGTGATGTGTCAGTGTGGCTGAGCTACCTCCATCGCTCCCCGGCCCAGGTTCACCTCACACCGCAATCACCTTTTAATTTGCTATGATGTATTAAGCTGGCAGGAACCAATTTTGGAGCTTGAATTGGGCCCTAAATCATCAAATCACTTTCCCGGGCCACCTGTGATTCACCACCCCTGACGAAGAAAGGAAATATATTAGAATGTAAATAAATGAGTAACCTATGATCGCTAAGCTAAATATTGTATCGACAGGGTTTTCCCCCCATCTTTTTCTTGAGGGTTGATTGGTGGTGGATGGTGGTAGTGCAGCTGAACCCAACCTGAACAGGTTCCTCTACACTGCTGTGCCTTTCAGCTGCCTTCAAACTGCTTCCTCTCCCTCCCCAGAAACAGAAATAGCCCTCCGGCAACCCCATCGTCTAATTCAGACACTGCCACATACGGAAACACTTAGCGCAGAATCCCCATTAAGAACAGGAGGAAGAACAGGGTATTCCCATCCTAAATTATTATTCTGCTGCTGCTATGTTTAGATGCTCCCTTGTTTAACCTATGATTAGAATATACTGGATGGATAATAGGGTGTGTACTGTAGCAGGGTCTTTGCTCCAGCCAAGCAGAAGCGTTTAGCCTGCATACAGAGCAGCAGGCTGTTTTGCTGTGTCATGGTGGGGCTCTGAGTAGTGGCTGCTAGTTCAAATACTCATGAGTGTATCTGACGGGGGTATAGATGAGCCACGTGCCTCCCAGAGCTTGAGTCATAACAGATGGCATTGTGGGAGGGACACATTAGTAATGGAATGGCAGTTTGGTGTCTTACAGTGAAGAAGACCCTCTATTTTGGACTGTATATTATTATACCCTAACATGCAGTGTGTAATGATAGCCATGGTTATTACTATATAGTAGGATTATTATCTCCCAATATGTTTTGACCTGGAGGTGTTGAGACAAAGCTGTACAGCAGTGTGGTTACTGTGCTGAGACTGCAGTAGCAGTGTGGTTACTGTGCTGAGACTGCAGTAGCAGTGTGGTTACTGTGCTGAGACTGCAGTAGCAGTGTGGTTACTGTGCTGAGACTGCAGTAGCAGTGTGGATACTGTGCTGAGACTGCAGCAGCAGTGTGGATACTGTGCTGAGACTGCAGTAGCAGTGTGGTTACTGTCCTGAGACTGCAGTAGCAGTGTGATTACTGTGCTGAGACTGTAGCAGCAGTGTGGTTACTGTGCTGAGACTGTAGCAGCAGTGTGGATACTGTGCTGAGACTGCAGTAGCAGTGTGGATACTGTGCTGAGACTGCAGTAGCAATGTGGTTACTGTGCTGAGACTGCAGTAGCAGTGTGGTTACTGTGCTGAGACTGTTGCAGCAGTGTGGATACTGTGCTGAGACTGCAGTAGCAGTGTGGTTACTGTGCTGAGACTGCAGTAGCAGTGTGGTTACTGTGCTGAGACTGCAGTAGCAGTGTGGTTACTGTGCTGAGACTGCAGTAGCAGTGTGGTTACTGTGCTGAGACTGCAGTAGCAGTGTGGTTACTGTGCTGAGACTGCAGTAGCAGTGTGGATACTGTGCTGAGACTGCAGCAGCAGTGTGGATACTGTGCTGAGACTGCAGTAGCAGTGTGGTTACTGTCCTGAGACTGCAGTAGCAGTGTGATTACTGTGCTGAGACTGTAGCAGCAGTGTGGTTACTGTGCTGAGACTGTAGCAGCAGTGTGGATACTGTGCTGAGACTGCAGTAGCAGTGTGGATACTGTGCTGAGACTGCAGTAGCAATGTGGTTACTGTGCTGAGACTGCAGTAGCAGTGTGGTTACTGTGCTGAGACTGTTGCAGCAGTGTGGATACTGTGCTGAGACTGCAGTAGCAGTGTGGTTACTGTGCTGAGACTGCAGTAGCAGTGTGGTTACTGTGCTGAGACTGCAGTAGCAGTGTGGTTACTGTGCTGAGACTGCAGTAGCAGTGTGGTTACTGTGCTGAGACTGCAGTAGCAGTGTGGTTACTGTGCTGAGACTGCAGCAGCAGTGTGGATACTGTACTGAGACTGCAGCAGCAGTGTGGTTACTGTGCTGAGACTGCAGTAGCAGTGTGGTTACTGTGTTGAGACTGCAGCAGTAGTGTGGTTACTGTGCTGAGACTGCAGCAAAGTGTGGTTACTGTCCTGAGACTGCAGTAGCAGTGTGGTTACTGGGCTGAGACTGCAGTAGCAGTGTGGTTACTGGGCTGAGACTGCAGTAGCAGTGTGGTTACTGGGCTGAGACTGCAGTAGCAGTGTGCAGGCTACCTGTTTGACTCTTGGCTAGTAAACAACACAATGTTGTGGTGTGGTCCAGATCAGAGCTCCCTGGAGCTGGGCTAATGTTAGACCGGCTGACAGGGCCTGACACACACACACGTGTGTTCCCATGGCATGTGTGATGAAGTGCATCGGCATGATGGCGACCCCCCTGTCCTTGTGAGCTGGTGCGCGCTGCTCCCCTGTGTTATTAAAGGCCCTAAAGATGAAAAATCACTCACTATTTATTAATCAATGTGCCTCAGACAGCCAACACACAGGCGAGGGGCCAGACTAATAATAATAATAATGTGTGTGTGTGTGTATGTGTTTAGAACACACCGAACACACAGTCCCTTACAGCAGCGCCATACACACATACACACCGCTACAGGTTGCTTCAGGTCTGTTGCCAGATGCTTGGTGGGATTCACCACCCATTGGTACATAGGATCTAGGACTATCTCTCTTGCTCCTACTGGTCCTCTACATGCGGATCAAATGAACTCAATCCCCACTGAGCTAATCCAGCGTGGAATTTGCAGCCCTATGATCTCACTGGGTAAGGATTCAATTTCAACACCTCTGTGTCATCATCTCACCACCCCTGGACCAAAATGTCTGTATTGGTTTGTGGCCAAAATTATTTTCCCATAGTTGCTCATACCTTTACTATATTAATTAGATATATTAACTCTAAGTCATCTCATATATTTGAAGTACCATCTTATACCATCTTATGTTGTCTCCTATTGGCAAAGCACACAGTGCACCAGAGGAGCTGTAATGCCATTAGCTGCTTGTGCTGCCCGTCTTCATTGGTACTGAAAACCAGGTAGGGTAACAAATGGGCTATATTAAGTGGAAAAGTAGCTCCTGAAGCCATACAATATACATTTCAAAATCTGCTGCAAAGGCTTGTGGCAGATTACACTCCTACTGAATACACATTCCTGTGGCTTATTGGCTTACAGGGTATTTAATATGCTCCAAACAGCCACATGTGACAGTGTGGAGTCTATGCAACACACACTGCTGAGAGACAGGAGACTCAGGGCAGACATGGGCAGACAAAGCACGATGATGGGGGGAAGATGAAGTAGAGTGTTTCACAGAGAGAAAAAGCGAGTGTAATTCTTTACATTCAGAATGCGATGGCTCACACCATGGCTGATACCAAGCATAGAGAGAGAGCAAGATGGAGAATGTAGACAGTAGGGATGCACAATATATCGGTAAGCATATCGGAATCGGACGATATTAGCTAAAACTGCCAACATCGGCATCGGCCCGATGTCTAGTTTAACGTCGATGTACAAAACCGATGTCACAGCTGATGCTGTGCGTACCTATATAACGTAGGTAGATGACATAATGATGCCACAAAAAATATTGTGCTACACGTGCAACACAGCATTCCTAACCTAGCCCACAATGTCTGCTGTGTGGATCGAGAAGGCAACAAGCCAAGCAGTCATTTGAAAGAGTAAGAACATTTCAGCGAGACAACTCAAAGGCGAAATCCATTAACGACAAGATAATGGAATTCATTGCCCTTGACAATCAACCGTTCTCTGTCATGGGTGATGTTGGTTTTCGCCGACTGGTCGAGCACCGGTACACACTACCAAGTAGGCGCTGTTTTTCAGATGTTGGCCTTCCGGAGTTACACAGTATTGTTGAAGACACACAGACACAAATGGAGAAGATGGAAACAGACACAGTGACAGTGCGCACCGAGGAAGAGAGGCCATGGACAGACAAAGCTGAAACTTTACTGTTTGACATGTATGATGAAATCCTGGTTGTGACTGAACAAATGAACAACGAAACAGCATAGCAAGTAAGCTAAATAAATAGGTTTTGATTATGTTTTACTGATAATGGGGACATACGTAAATGCCAACAAAATAACTTTTTGGTCAGTGTGTGTGTGTGTGTGTTTCAACTATTTAACTGTACTAGAATGTTTAAAAGGCCGCTAAAATGTTAAATATCGGTATTGGTATCGTTTTTTCTTTGGCAAGGAAAATATCGGATATCGGTATCAGCCAAAAATGTCATATCGGTGCATCCCTAGTAGACAGAGATGTAGACAGAGAGAGGGAGAGGGTGGGGGGGAGAAGAGCGAGAGAGATAGTGAGAGAGGGGGCGAGGAGAGAGAGAGTGGGGAGAGAGGGGGGAGAGAGAGAAAGAGAGAGGGAGATACAGAGGATGGACCCATTGAGTGAGAGGCTGATAGACAGGAAGAAAGTAAGAGTGATGGAGAGAAAGGGTAAAAGAAGGAGAGACAGTAAATTTGGAGGTGTATGTGTGTTGGGTGGGGGTTTATATTCCTCAGTTGACTGAGATGAGTGTGTGTGTGTGTGTGTGTGTGTGTGTGTGTGTGTGTGTGTGTGTGTGTGTGTGTGTGTGTGTGTGTGTGTGTGTGTGTGTGTGTGTGTGTGTGTGTGTGTGTGTGTGTGTGTGTGTGTGTGTGTGTGTGTGTGTGTGTGTGTGTGTGTGTGTGTGTGTGTGTGTGTGTGTGTGTGTGTGTGTGTGTGTGTGTGTGTGTGTGTGTGTGTGTGTGTGTGTGTGTGTGTGTGTGTGTGTGTGTGTGTGTGTGTGTGTGTGTGTGTGTGTGTGTGTGTGTGTGTGTGTGTGTGTGTGTGTGTGTGTGTGTGTGTGTGTGTTTGAGGGAGAGAGAGAGAGTGTGTGAGGCAGGCAGGCAACTGGAGGGGCATTCCTCTTCCCTGACGGCTGTTCCCATGTTATCACACCCATCTACACAGTCGCTATGGTGATGGATCGCACTGCGTCCCCTGCACCCTCTTTATTGCAGATGTTTAGCAGTTTATAATTGAAAATCCGGGGGGAAATTATTGGTCAATCTTTCTTCCCGAATACCGGCACTATCGATCGGCTCCGGGAGCTGCTGGAAGTAAAAATGATGTCATCAGAGAGTTGGACATTGATTATTCCAGAAACGTCTCAGGATTAGGAGTTTGGAGAAAGAGAGAATAGGCTCAGTAGGACGTAGTACACACTGCCATACTGTATGAATCATGTGAAGATCCAACAGAATGGTGAATTCCTCACTTGGCAACACCCAATTACATGATCGCATTTTGTCAAATTCCATCACAGCAGGGTAACAGAGAGAGGGTGGTCAAGTTAGTATTGGAATCTGAAGAGGCCTACATGGATACAAAAGGCTATATACAGTAAGCTATTATATCCAACAAACAGTGAAAAACGAATTGCATTATTTCATGACCACCCTCACCTCCCTCTGGGTTCCTCCCCATTCCTTCCATGGTTATTCAAACCCTCTAGTCATCAGCACTATGAAACAGCCAATCCTCTGCTTCCAGGACTGGACACTGTTGATATATGATTCATAAGGGCCTCAGCACACAAGGGCCATTCTGCCCGTCTCATTGGCTATCACCTCATTACCCAGCCCCTCCGCACTGCAGTTATCTGCTGTGAAGTGAATTACACGAGTGCCTATTGATTTTTGTTCTTATTTCAAAGCAGCGGGCATGTTTAGAGAGTAAACCTATTGCTTTCTCCCTAAGCGCTCCATTGTGATGCTTAATCTGCACACTGTCTAATTGGCGTCACTAAAGAGCACCTTGTTGGCTAAAAATGTATTGTCAAGAGCTCAACCAGAGTTAGCAGCTGTGTCTGGAGGTCGTATAGAGGGACAGAGGTGGACAGGGGGAGGGGGCAAAAGGAGGGAGAGAGTGTGGATAGGGAGAGAGAGAGGGAGGTGGGGGAGAGGGGTGAGAGGGGAGTGGGAGAGAACAAATGCAGAATATCAGTCAGTCCCTGATGTTTTTCCTGGAGAGAAGTGGCTTCTTTGCTGCCCTTCTTGACATCAGGCCATCCTCCAAATGTCTTCGCCTCACTGTGCGTGCAGATGCACTCACACCTGCCTGCTGCCATTCCTGAGCAAGCTCTGTACTGGTGGTGCCCCGATCCCGCAGCTGAATCAACTTTAGGAGACGGTCCTGGCGCTTGCTGGACTTTCTTGGGCGCCCTGAAGTCTTCTTCACAACAATTGAACCGCTCTCCTTGAAGTTCTTGATGATCCGATAAATGGTTGATTTAGGTGCAATCTTACTGGCAGCAATATCCTTGCCTGTGAAGCCCTTTTGTGCAAAGCAATGATGACGGCACATGTTTCCTTGCAGGTAACCATGGTTGACAGAGGAAGAACAATGATTCCAAGCACCACCCGCCTTTTGAAGCTTCCAGTCTGTTATTCAAACTCAATCAGCATGACAGAGTGATCTCCAGCCTTGTCCTCGTCAACACTCACACCTGTGTTAACGAGAGAATCCCTGACATGATGTCAGCGGGTCCTTTGGTGGCAGGGCTGAAATGCAGTGGAAATGTTTTTGGGCGATTCAGTTCATTTGCATGGCAAATAATTGCAATTCATCTGATCACTCTTCATAACATTCTGGAGTATATGCAAATTGCCATCATACAAACTGAGGCAGCAGACTTTGTGAAAATTAATATTTGTGTCATTCTCAAAACTTTTGGCCACGACTGTAGAGTGCATGTGTTAGAGTATATGTGCATATGCATGTGTGTGTCTCTTCACAGTCCTCATTGTACCGTGAGGGGTTGTTTTATCTATATTTTTCTATCAGATTTTACTGCTCGCTTGAGTTACTTAGAAGAGAGTTCCATGTAGTCATGCCTCTATGTAATACTGTGCATTTCCCAGAGTCTGTCCTGGACTTGGGGACTGTAAGAGACCCTTGGTGGCATGTCTTGTGGGGGTTGTATGGGTGGCTGCGCCGTGTGTTAGCTGTTTGAACAGACAGTTCGGTGCTTTCAACACGTCAATACCTCTCACAAAGACAAATAGTGATGTAGTCAAACACATTGAGCCAGCAGATATTGACATGCATGTTATTGATATTAGCCCTCTGTGTATATTTAAGGACCAGGCATGCTGCTCTGTTCTGGGGCAACTGCAATTTGCCTATTTCCTTATTTGTGGCTAGGACCTGTAAAACTAGGACCTGTAGGACTTGGTTTGTTGATTGTGATGTCAAGAAAGCAGACCAGCGCTTTATCACGGACAGACCTCTCCCCATCTTATCTACCATTGCATCAATATGTCTTGACCATGTCAGTTTACAATCTAGGGTTACACCAGGCACTTTAGTGTATTCAACTTGCTCAATTGTCACCTTGTTCATTACAAGATTTAGTTGAGGTTCAGAGTTTAGCAAATTATTTGTCACAAATAAATTATTTTAGTTTTTTATATATTTACGACTTGCTTATTTACTTGCCTCCCATTCTAAATCTGACTGCAACTCTTTGTTAAGTGTTGCGGTGATTTCACTCTTTGTGGTAGCTGACTTATAATGTTGAGTCATCAGCGTACAAAGACACACACTCTTTACTCACTGCTAGTGGTAGGTCATTAGTAGAATTTTTATAAATTGTGGTCAAGACAGCTGCCTTGAGGTATGCCATACTCTATCTGGTTTATGAGAGGCTTCCATAAAAAAAAACTCTGTGTTCTGTTCGATACTGTAGGTAACTCTCGATCCACTGTAAAGCCATGACACATACGTTTTTTCAGCAGCAGACTATGATCGATGAATGCTAATAAAACAGCTCCCACAATTTTCTTATTATGAATTTATTTCAGCCAATCATCAGTAATTTGTTTTAGTGCCGTACATGTTGAGTGCCCTTCCCTATAAGCGTGCGGAAAGTCAGTTGTTAATTTAAAATAGTAGACTGTTTCCTCAAGCTCAAGCTCCAGTCCTTAAATGAGGATAAAATGTGCATTAATGAAAGCACAATGGGCGTGATATCATCATCACCCCAGGAATAGATCACAGGGCTCATCAACAACCTCTGAATATGCGTGGCGCCTGCTAATGTATTTAAATAGCATGGAAAGCATGGCACAATAGGCGACGAGGGTGGATGATGGAGGCACGCGGGGGGTGCAGGGGGGTGGCAGCGTGCTGAATGGGCTCAATGGTTCATTACCGGGACACCAGGTACTCAGAGCTACAGTCTCTATCCATAGAGAACACTAATCCACTACTGGACTGTTGGCAGCTCTGCTACTATTACCACATTGTTATCTAAATCTAAATCTAAATCTAAATCAAACAATTTGTTTGAACGAGAGCATGTACATTTTAAATAACTACTTAGTAGTAATGGTACAGTATACAGTTCATTTGGCACCAACAGCACCAAACTGAAGCAATTTTGTATGTGTTCCCTCGGGGTTAACTGTCAGTTGGCCACAGCATCTCTGTGTGGTACCAAGGTTGGTACCCGGCTGCCTGTACTATAAGGTGTCAGTCTCCATCTGTGGTTTGAGTTGGAACGTACGTTACAACTGCTGCATTATGCATGAAGAGATCCAGTTATGTAAAGTGACCAGCCTGATGGAGTGGTCTGTTGTGATGAACAGTTGATGGGCATGACTCTGAAATTATTCTGGTTACCCAGGACTTCTTTGCATCTTGAAGATGCACATTGCACACAGTGCAGAGCTGTTTTTGGTTCTCTCACAGGACACATTGATTGTTTTTTGAATTTTTCAATCAAATTACATTTTACAATCAAATCTGCAAATGATGATTCATTTTTGACTGGGCTTGACTAGATGAGCCTCTCCTGACATCTGAAATAAATACTCTGAGAACCAAAAATAGTTCAGGACTGTTCGGGTTTGTTGTTAGATATTCATCAATCTTTTGTTTTTATTATTACATTTGTAATAAGTGACAAACAGCTGTTATAGTCTTTTTCATATGGTCTCTGTCTTGTAGAGGGAAAGAGAGGAAGATAACAAGACTAATCCAGTTCCACAGATGACTGTGTAACTGAAAGCAGCATAGGGATGCTGTCATCCCATCACTTTGAACACGTCCCACCGGTGACGTCATTTATTTTATTTTTTTCACCTCCTCCACTTGGAGAACGGATGTGCCAGTCCGTCCATCTGCCCATTACTCTGCTAATCAAAAGGTTAATGTCACTTCTGTTCTTGCCTGATATGTGTCTCGCTGCACACGCCCACCCTCCTGGCTAGTCATTAAACCAGCATACAGTTTGGCATTATCTTTCTCTCATCTGCTAATGAATTGCTTAATAACGGTAATTAATACGGCTTGGCTAGTCGACAACCAGATAGCAGAGTTGTGGCTTTGGGTCAGGAGAAACATTTGTCACTGCAACAGAAAAAAAAAATAGAATTGATCTGATTGGACAAAAGTGTGGAGAGAGATTTTTTTGTCATGTTTTGTCAAGGAATGTTCTGTGTGTATATGTAGTCAAATGGATCCTCCTTACATGTTCTTTTTACTTCTACCTCTAGATAAAGTTTATTTGGAGAATATTACTCAACACTTATTCCTTTGTTATGGTTGATTCCCCCTTATCGATCTTTGTGGGAAGAAAAAGCATTCAACAAATGAAAAATGGAATTGGACAAAAGCTCTATTTAGGACTTTATTTAGCAGAGATTGCAACGGAAAGCGGTCAGGTCTGGTTCAAGGAGTTTTTAATGGAAATGGCTAGAAAGTGTGGGGGCCCTTGAGAGAAATGGAGAGGGTGGATAGGTCAGTCTGGGGGAACAGCTCTCTATTAAAGCTAAGAGGGTAACAGAGGCTTGAGGGATGGGGTAGAGAGGGAGAGATGGGGGAAGTGAAATGGAGAATGACAGAGGAAATCAAGGAAAGGGAAGAGAGGTAGAAGTATCAGGGGCTGGTTTGGCAGGGCTCCACCCTCTTCTGGAGAAGGCAGGAAACAGGAAGGAGTGAGGAGGAAAGGCATGTTATTTTGGCTCCTGTCAAAGACCTCTGAGAAAATAGGCCCTGCCTGCTGGAGCTACCAGAGCCATAAATCACATAGAGGGAGCTCCTGCTCAACGGGACCCAGAGGTGACCCCAGAGTCACACGCAAGCACACACAGAGACATGCACACTGCACTCCAATGCACACACCTGGACATGCGCTTGGCAGAGGCCTTATCCAAAGCAGAGTTTCACTTACCAGCCTCTAACATACACATGCGCCTCCAGAAACACTGACACAAGCTGTCTTTTTCTAATGTCCTCCCCGAAGTGATGATGGAGGCAGGTTGAGTATTAAATGTACCTGGCTGGGACTGATCTCTGCTGCTGCTGAGCCCATATTGAAGCAGGGACACATGCTGGGGCTATTATATTACAGCCCTGCTCTTCTCACCCTCTCTCCACATACAACCAGAGCCAAGCCATAGTTGGCTGAGATTAGGGGTTATGCTACTTTGGTGAATTTGCAAGGCATGCAAGACAAGACATTGGGACATGCAGATTACCAAGACATATGCGCAACATGGTTTGTTCTGACTGCCCCCTCCTGTCTCTCCCTTGCGCTGGCTCGCCAGGGACGTATTCAATACGGTGATTCTGTTGTGAAAAGTTTTAGAGCAGAAGCAAATGGAACGAAACGGGGAGGGACTTAGCTGAATTTGTCTAATAGAAACTCTTGTTTTAGTTGCTAACTCTTTGGACTAATGACTATACCCCAGCTCTTTCTCTTAGCTAATGATGTAAGTGTGTGTTCAGTCTTCGGGCCTTTTGCGTGTAGAATATCCTAGCCCAGCATCTCCCAAACTAGGGGTGGCGACCCAATGGGGGGTCGCCTGATCTGAAAATGGGGTTGCGAGAGAAGCTCTGTAAATAACATTATAAAAATTGTGCTTGGTTGGGGTTACGTTAGTAACCTCTGGTAGCCACTAGATGTGGTTATAATAAACAGATTGGTTTATGTTTTCTTCCTACATATGTGGCTCTAACTACAAAATATTATGACCCCATCACTGAAAGATAGGATATGTGTCTTCTGTTTCCCTCTACAATGCCCACAAGCCACGCAGGACTCATTAGAACAGATTGGACAAGACCAGGCACTAAATCAGAATGGTGAATGATGATGTTCTTTTCTACACAGAAGATCATAAAAAAGTATTGCCTGATGATCTTCCAAACTTCCAAATACCTTTCTGCTGCATTTCAGTCAATTCAAACCATACTTCCTTCAGATTGAAATACTATCAAAAATACTGTCCAACTGATTTGTAATAGGCTGTCATTGCCCATAGATAGGCCTAGTGCTTGGTTCTGACTGTCTGCCTGGTGGAAAACCTGCATATACTGTGCCCCTCCCCTTTCTCTCCGTCCCTCGCTAGCAAGTATTTGTGTTCTTGGAAGTACGGAAAATAATCAGTCTCTACCGTTCCAAAAAATACAGAATCTTAGGAGTTGATTCCTGGTGGAATCTAATCTTGACACACGAAATGGGAGTCGACGCTCAAGGAATCAAATTTTTTGGAGTCAACTTTCCACCCCTTTGTCATTGTCGTTAACAGTTGGCAGAGAAAGACAGCAGCAAAGTCCTGTATGGTAATACTTCGAGAAGTTAAATGACAGGGAAATGCAAACTTTGCGAGGTGGAATTGATGTACAGTAATGGTAGTACAGGTGCAATGCTTCACCATCTGAAAGGGACGCATCATAAGACCCAAACCGTTGCTGGCAGCAGCGCAGCTACATTGTGAATTCACATGGAATTTTATGCATTTTTCTTATCATTTTAACGGAAAACCAAGAAAGAAATATCTGTTGAATGTTGGTCCATTTGTCACATCCTAGCCCAGAGACAGTGAAAACATATCTCCGTCTTCCTATTATTTAGCTTTGTTCCTATATGTTTACTGCATATTGTTGCAGGCTTTTGTAAAGTATGTGGACCTGATATGGGAAAACATTCAATAGAACATTGCTAACACTATTGGTTGATGATGTGAAAATATTAAATATTAAATCAGGCCAACTTCTGTGGTTGGCCTGATTTATTGGTTTCCTTCCGCCTGAGTAAAGACAAGGTAATGTCACATGAATGGGAACAAACTAACAAGCAGCTCTTTTGCATGCAACAGATAGACATTTTGGGCCCGATTACGATTTAGGAAATTACGTCTTTCTTACGCACACCTTTCCTACACACTTCTCAGTAGTTGGTATTCAGACTTACCTTATGAAGGTGCATAATGGGGTTTGCAGGCGTGATTCCCTTGTGCACACTAAGTAAATGTGAATCAACCACTGAAAACCCTCCCACTTGCTGGCCAACAGATTTTCGTGTGGAGTTTTCATTCAATAGGGTTTTATCAGTACATTTGTCTTAAGCCATCACTTTAAATACTGTGTACCTTTAATTAGAATTTTGTCAACAGACTAGAATACATCGAATCACTTTAAATACTGTGTACCTTTAATTAGAATTTTGTCAACAGACTAGAATACATCGAAAAAACGAGTTCAGAAAATAGGGATAAATGAAAGAATGTCATCTCTGCGTCTTTGTCTCCGTTTCAGCACCAACTGGTAGATACAAAAATTCTCTGATCTTGTACATTATTTAGGAACATTTTAGCGTTAGGAAAGTATTTATGAATCATAAAATAAACTGATTTGGAGAGCATTTATGCACAAAATATATTGATTAATAAAAAATACGGTGGTTTAATTCATCCTGAAAGTTGTCATATTAAAGTTCAATCCATAAAATATTAGAAGGTGGGAAAAATGTACAATAGGGGTTGAACAAAAGTCCTATAAATCTACCCTAGTCCTCCCTAATTATGGAACTTAATGACAGTAGTCCAGTCACCGTGAACCGTGCACCAGGCTCCAGGATTAACCTGCTACGTGTGGTCTAAGTTCCATAATGATTTAAATAGGCTACATGTCCTAAATGATTGCGCATATATGATCCACTAATATGATCCACTAATGGTTGCGACCCTCAGGAATAACTTCACGGACATGACAAGAAAGAAAGGTAAACAGAATGGAATGACGCAAAATGTAAGATACAGATTGAAGATCTACCACTCAAGTGACAGTTATAAATGTATGTGGGTATTACTGACGGTGGCTTCTGATAGTGGCTAATATTTAACATGATACAATTTGTAAAATAAAATTAAGAAAATCCCAGGCATAGGCTATAATTAAAACAATCTTAAAGGCATACATCAACTCAGCAGGTTCAGCCATATAGAAGCCTGTAGCTTGGGTGTTCAAATTTCATCCATGCAAATTACGAGGGCACACAATTAATATTCTGAATAACAGCAAAGCTGTATATAGCCTATTTCACTGTGGAAAATGGGCCGCAATCATGTCATGTTGATATGATTTTGCTTCCATATATTTGGTTTCACATTCGTCTCCAGGAATCATAAGGGAAAATCATCTAAAACAATTGCTATGTGTATTTACAATCCCCTTCTCCCAACAAATTTACCGAGCTCCTCTCAATAGCTTCTATCCATTTATAAATTACAGTGCTGTTATTTCTATCAACAAAAAGTAGATGCTTTTTTCAGTTGGAACCGGCAGGTTCGCGTGACCTTATTCATGGTTTCCTCGTGTGTAAAGGTTGGTGGAATTATTAGGGAATTAAGTCAAGGTCAGAATACAGTTTATCTGTGGACACACCTCCACCTCACACACCTTCATTTATTTGATAAACACCCAGAATGAAGAGAAAAGGACAGGGATAGGAGGGGAAAGGAATAGAGAGGAGAAGAGAGGGGGATATTTTAGCACGCCTTTCACTTGGGTTAGCAAATAGACTGACAAATTAATTAAGATAATGACCCATATCAAAAGTAAAGTCCTCAGCCTAGTCATCTGTGTGTGCGTGTGCGTGTGCGTGTGCGTGTGCGTGTGTGTGTGTGTGTGTGTGTGTGTGTGTGTGTGTGTGTGTGTGTGTGTGTGTGTGTGTGTGTGTGTGTGTGTGTGTGTGTGTGTGTGTGTGTGTGTGTGTGTGTGCGCATACGCGTTTGTGTGTGCTGGTGCGTGTGTGTGTGTGTGTGTGTGTGTGTGTGTGCGCATACGCGTTTGTGTGTGCTGGTGCGTGTGTGTGTCTTTTTTCCCTTTTTCTAGGACTTTTTTTATTAGGTGAGCAGGGGAAAGTATTGATTTCAGAAAAGGGCATAAAAGAGGCTTCTCAGTCTTTGAGCAGCAGAGTCAAAGAGCAATGAGGAAAGAGATGAAAACGATGACATTTACTCAGTAATGTGCTCCGGAGCTCAGGACATCCGAGTGGAAGTAACATTATGGATTCTGGCTTTCTCTGAATTTCACTTTCACAATCTGCCGGGATATGGGGCTTTTGTTTGACTCACACACACACACACACGTTCCTTCCTTCCTTACCTTACAGACTAATTTACTCACTACCTAACATTACATTGTCCCTACTGGGCATTGGTTTGGGCTGTGCTGGTAGTGGAAGGTTGGTAGGTCATGCGACAGGCCT
The DNA here is from genome assembly GCF_016432855.1 of Salvelinus namaycush. Taxonomy (NCBI): domain Eukaryota; kingdom Metazoa; phylum Chordata; class Actinopteri; order Salmoniformes; family Salmonidae; genus Salvelinus; species Salvelinus namaycush. The sequence continues at coordinate 19,101,803 of NC_052308.1, forward strand.
GGGACAGGGCTGAGGTCTGGGTGGGGCAGCCGGCTTGGCTACAAGAAGCAAGTAGAGAGTGGAGCACCAAAATCACATCTGGCCTAATTGTTGTTTTTGCCTGGAAGCTAAAAGCCTGCTCTCTGGCCCTCCTGTGGCCCCCACTGCCCTCTCATCAGCCTCCATCTGAAGGGCACCAGAGATGGACACACACACTCACGTATGCACGCATGTACGCATGCACTCATACACACACACACACACACTCAAATCAAGGCTGCTGAATAATTGAGGCAGAGAGTAAGTCAGCTGTTAAATGGCCTAGGTTCTAAATAAACAGGTTGATCGTTACAGGTCAGAGGTCACACAGGCTCTGGAGAGGAGATGCTGTCACATAAGAAGTTAAAGCTCAGAGTCTTAGTGGAAACAGACAGTTTAGTTCCTATCAAAACCGTGAGTCAATGCCTTCAGGACTATCAGGTACTCTGTGGTTTCCTTTTCCAAATAATGACTTCAAACACATATCTGGATAATATTTAATGAGCTGATGTAATGTTGTAGTGCTAGAACAAGCATGAGGCCATTTTTGGGGCGTCTGTAAACTGACTTATCTGAGAGGTTTATGATCAAGCTGAAAATAAGCACAATATTCAGCCTCTTCACCAACCCAGCAGCACCGCTACACCCTTCTCTCACCATATCTGTCTCTTTTTCTCTCTCGCTGCCTTTCTCTCTCTCTCTGCCTTTCTCTCTCTCTCTGCCTCTCTCTGCCTCTCTCTCTCTCTCTGCCTTTCTCTCTCTCTATCTGCCTTTCTCTCTCTCTGTCTTTCTCTCTCTCTGCCTCTCTCTCTCTCTGCCTTTCTCTCTCTCTCTGTCTTTCTCTCTCTCTGCTTTTCTCTCTCTCTCTGTCTTTCTCTCACTCTCCTTTCCCTCTCTCCTCCACAACTCTGTATTTTTAAGGGGCTGTAATCGATCGGTGCTCTGGCTCCAGAGAGATAATCTGTTTGTCAAAGCTCTGAATGGGTGTGCTTGCATCATGGGGGTAGGGGGCCATTGTCTACCTGATCTCCCAGCATCAGCTATCTGTCACCAGAGGCGTGTGCTGGAGGTCAATTCAGACTGTCCCTGTGGGAGTCCATGGGAGAGGGGAGCGGAGCGGCAAGGGGAGCGTGTCCCTCCCCAGGTGTCTGTTGTTGGTCCCATGTGGCTCAGTTGGTAGAGCATGTTGCTTGCAACGCCAGGCTTGTGGGTTCGATTCACTACTGTGTCACGCTGGATAAGACCATCTGCTAAATTACTAAAGATGTAAATGTAAAATGTTGGGTTAGAGCCCAGCCAAGCTACCAGAGGACAAACCTGACAGGACATACTTACTATTCCCTCACTATTTGACAACAAGATCAATATAGTGTTAATATATTTTCATTTACTCACTATGTCTTCCCATGTAAATAAAATAAATGGTGAGAGACAGACAGAGCATTTTAACCTATCTCACCTCTGGCATCATCATCACGGCTGTGGGAGTAGCCACCTGCAGTTAGCCTGTATGGATGTGCTGAGTGCTGTTAGCCTGTATGGATGTTCTGTTAGGTATGGATGTGCTGTTAGCCAGTATGGATGTGCTGAGTGCTGTTAGCCATGTTAGGTATGGATGTGCTGTTAGCCAGTATGGATGTGCTGAGTGCTGTTAGCCAGTATGGATGTGCTGAGTGCTGTTAGCCTGTATGGATGTGTTGTTAGCCTGTATGGATGTGCTGTTAGCCAGTATGGATGTGCTGTTAGCCAGTATGGATGTGCTGTTAGCCTGTATGGATGTGCTGTTAGCCAGTATGGATGTGCTGTTAGGTATGAATGTGCTGTTAGCCTGTATGGATGTGCTGTTAGGTTTGGATGTGCTGTTAGCCAGTATGGATGTGCTGAGTGCTGTTAGCCTGTATGGATGTGCTGAGTGCTGTTAGACTGTATGGATGTGCTGTTAGCCTGTATGGATGTGCTGTTAGCCTGTATGGATGTGCTGTTAGCCAGTATGGATGTGCTGTTAGGTATGAATGTGCTGTTAGCCTGTATGGATGTGCTGTTAGGTTTGGATGTGCTGTTAGCCAGTATGGATGTGCTGAGTGCTGTTAGCCTGTATGGATGTGCTGTTAGCCTGTATGGATGTGCTGTTAGCCAGTATGGATGTGTTGTTAGGTATGGATGTGCTGTTAGCCGGTATGGATGTGCTGAGTGCTGTTAGCCAGTATGGATGTGCTGTTAGCCTGTATGGATGTGCTGAGTGCTGTTAGCCTGTATGGATGTGCTGTTAGCCTGTATGGATGTGCTGTTAGCCAGTATGAATGTGCTGTTAGCCAGTATGAATGTGCTGTTAGCCTGTATGGATGTGATGTTAGCCAGTATGGATGTGCTGAATGCTGTTAGCCTGTATGGATGTGCTGAGTGCTGTTAGACTGTATGGATGTGCTGTTAGCCTGTATGGATGTGCTGTTAGCCTGTATGGATGTGCTGTTAGCCTGTATGGATGTGTTGTTAGCCAGTATGGATGTGCTGTTAGCCAGTATGGATGTGCTGTTAGGTATGAATGTGCTGTTAGCCTGTATGGATGTGCTGTTAGGTATGGATGTGCTGTTAGCCAGTATGGATGTGCTGAGTGCTGTTAGCCTGTATGGATGTGCTGTTAGCCTGTATGGATGTGCTGTTAGCCTGTATGGATGTGCTGTTAGCCAGTATGGATGTGTTGTTAGGTATGGATGTGCTGTTAGCCTGTATGGATGTGCTGAGTTATGTTAGCCTGTATGGATGTGCTGAGTGACGTTAGCCTGTATGGATGTGCTGTTAGGTATGAATGTGCTGTTAGCCTGTATGGATGTGCTGTTAGGTATGGATGTGCTGTTAGCCAGTATGGATGTGCTGAGTGCTGTTAGCCTGTATGGATGTGCTGTTAGCCTGTATGGATGTGCTGTTAGCCAGTATGGATGTGTTGTTAGGTATGGATGTGCTGTTAGCCTGTATGGATGTGCTGAGTTATGTTAGCCTGTATGGATGTGCTAAGTGATGTTAGCCTGTATGGATGTGCTGAGTGACGTTAGCCTGTATGGATGTGCTGTTAGCCAGTATGGATGTGCTGTTAGGTATGGATGTGCTGTTAGCCTGTATGGATGTGCTGAGTTATGTTAGCCTGTATGGATGTGCTGAGTTATGTTAGCCAGTATGAATGTGCTGTTAGGTATGGATGTGCTGTTAGCCTGTATGGATGTGCTGTTAGGTATGGATGTGCTGTTAGCCTGTATGGATGTGCTGTTAGCCTGTATGGATGTGCTGTTAGGTATGGATGTGCTGTTAGCCTGTATGGATGTGCTGTTAGCCTGTATGGATGTGCTGTTAGGTATGGATGTGCTGTTAGCCTGTATGGATGTGCTGTTAGCCTGTATGGATGTGCTGTTAGGTATGGATGTGCTGTTAGCCTGTATGGATGTGCTGAGTTATGTTAGCCTGTATGGATGTGCTGAGTTATGTTAGCCAGTATGAATGTGCTGTTAGGTATGGATGTGCTGTTAGCCTGTATGGATGTGCTGTTAGGTATGGATGTGCTGTTAGCCTGTATGGATGTGCTGTTAGGTATGGATGTGCTGTTAGCCTGTATGGATGTGCTGTTAGCCTGTATGGATGTGCTGTTAGGTATGGATGTGCTGTTAGCCTGTATGGATGTGCTGTTAGCCTGTATGGATGTGCTGTTAGGTATGGATGTGCTGTTAGTCTGTATGGATGTGCTGAGTGCTGTTAGCCGGTATGGATGTGCTGTTAGCCTGTATGGGTGTGCTGTTAGGTATGGATGTGCTGTTAGCCTGTATGGATGTCCCTCAGCAGCAGGAGAGAACAAATGACAGAGCAGGTGACAGAGCAGGTGACAGGCCAGGTGACAGACCAGGTGACAGAGCAGGTCACAGGCCAGGTGTGCGGGTTCTGGGAGCCCCAGGGGGGAGGGAGGTGAAGGTGGAGGCGGCCTCTGGAAGCTCTGCCGGACTGATCTGTCTCTTCCTGTTCCACTGATCCATACATATCACCTGCAAGCCCTGTGTGTGTGTGTGTGTGTGTGTGTGTGTGTGTGTGTGTGTGTGTGTGTGTGTGTGTGTGTGTGTGTGTGTGTGTGTGTGTGTGTGTGTGTGTGTGTGTGTGTGTGTGTGTGTGTGTGTGTGTGTGTGTGTGTGTGTGTGTGTGTGTGTGTGTGTGTGTGTGTGTGTGTGTGTGTGTGTGTGTGTGTGTGTGTGTGTGTGTGTGTGTGTGTGTGTGTGTGTGTGTGTGTGTGTGTGTGTGTGTCTGCGTTATTCACTTTCTATACACAGACTTTGCCCTCTTGATAGGCCTGTATTTCCCTTTCTAATTATTGTTTTCTCTCTTTTTTTCCCATGTTGTCCAGTCCTGCTGTTCGCCTTTCTCACAACAGTTAATAATCTTAATTTTTTCCTTTTTGAGTATTTGTGATAAAGCTTCAATATAGGCTTGTGTGTGTGTGTGTGTGTGTGTGTGTGTGTGTGTGTGTGTGTGTGTGTGTGTGTGTGTGTGTGTGTGTGTGTGTGTGTGTGTGTGTGTGTGTGTGTGTGTGTGTGTGTGTGTGTGTGTGTGTGTGTGTGTGTGTGTGTGTGTGTGTGTGTGTGTGTGTGTGTGTGCGCATGTGTGTTTGTCTCAGCAGCCAGCTTTGATGGGATGAGAGGAGCTTTTAGGATGTATGTGGTTGTCTGCTGAAAGCCTCAGAGAGATGTCTGCTTGCCTTGTAGGTGTGTGTACCTGCTTCAGACAGCGACAGGGAGCGAGATACAGTTTGTGTGTGAGAGAGGAGAAACAGCATGGGAGGACAACACTATTGTGGGTTGTTCATGGCTCTGTTATCCGGGCTAAGTGAATGAGAGAGGAGCGGGTTGACAGCAGGTGTGTATGGCTTGATGAATGACCAATATGAGTGGCAGTGACAGCCCAGGTGAACAGGCAGGGGATGTGCTCTCTGTGGATACCTTTTAACAGCTGGCCAAGTGCATCATGGGATACTTCCTGTGTCTCTTTCCCTCTGCAGTGAGGAGAGGCATTTATTTTTGGCGTGCAAAGACACTCCCTCCCTCCACTGCATTAGAACACCTGTGGTTTTGTATTTTGGATGGGTTCTGCTGGGGGATGGAGTCACTCTTAGAGGAACACAGAGAACATTCCCCCTGATTGTAATTGATGACATCCCACGGAGATGCTAATTAAAACATTATTTCATTATAGAATTCTGGAAAATAACACTGAGAACATGGATTCAAAAAAGTGTTTCTGGGAAGAAGTGTACCTTTGGGTAGAGAAGGAGGAGAGCTGAAATGCTCTGGCTGCATTCCAGTGGTGTTTAAATATCCTCCTTTTCATGTCCCCTTCCCTTCATATTGATCTTAAAGAACATGATGAGTATTTCAATACGGCTGCAACCTCAACACTAGCTAAACAGTGTATTGCTTTCACCTATCAATTTTTTCCACATCAATGGTAATTGAGGAAAGGGGCTGTGTCCTAACATTCTACCATTACTTCCTCCCTTCATCTACTCCTCTCCAGTCCTGTCTGATTGGAGGAGATCTGACCACAGGACGGGTCATCAGCCAATTACACCCCTGCCTGCCTGCCTGCCCGTCTATCTATCTGCTGTCTCTCCTTCTCCCCCTGCCTCTTAGCCCTCTACCTCTCATTCCTAATCAGAGCACACATTCTCTTCCTCTCCTTCTCTCCAGCTGTACCTTCCAGCCATGTATCGTCTCTTTCTACACCTCCCTCTATCATTCTCTACATATCACACACTCCCCATCCCTCTCCTGCTCCTCTTTCTCCTTTTCTCCTTTTCTTTCACTCTCATTTATCTTCAATATCTTATTCTCTCTTTCATTTCCACTTATGGGCTCTCTTTCTCTCTGTCATTCTCTCACTCTCGCTCTCTCTATCTCTGTTTATTTCTATCTTTCTGTCTCTCTCCTCTCTATCTCTCTCGCTGTCTCTCTCTGTCTCTGTCTCTCTCGCTCTCGCTTTCTCTGTTTCTGTCTCTCCCCATGTAACCTGTGAAAATGTAAGCTGTGAAGATATAGCTGTGTGGCTGCCTCGCTCTCTCAAACACAGCTCTACATTCAAATGCTAATGAAACAGGCCAATTATGGCTCAGTGTGTGGTTGTGTCTGTGTTTGCAGGAGCACTTTCAAAGGCACATTGTGTTGAGAGAGAACCGAGTTATCCAACGCCATTCCCATAGGTGCTGCGGCGGAAAGATAAATAAGGCCTGGCACACAAAAGCAGAAATAAATCATAATATTTGAGCACTGACCCATATTTGTTCATGTGGGGCTCATGGCAGCCTCCATTACTGCTTTTGTAAGTGGTTGAAACGATTGCCCTCGGATAGGGGCTTAATGTGGCGTTTTAGCATGGTTTTGTAGCACTGGCTGGGAGATAGGAGGTGTGTGTCTTCTGCTTTGGTTAACTCTGTACTTCCTCTCAAGCAGTGTATTTGTATTTATTATGGTTTTAATGTATTTATTATGGATACTCTTCCTGGAGTCCAGCAAACAAAAAGGCAGTTTATACAATTTAAAAAAAATTACATTACATTCACAGATTTCACAACACACTGTGTGCCCTCAGGCCCCTACTCCACCACTACATAGCTACAGTACAAAATCCATGTGTACTTGTGTATGTTATTGTGTGTGTGTGTGTATGCATGTGTCTGTGCTTATGTTTGTGTTGCTTCACAGTCCCGCTGTTCCATAAGGTGTATTTTTATCTGTTTTTAAAAAGTAATTTTACTGCTTGCATCAGTTACTTGATGTGGAATAGAGTTCCATGTAGTCATGGCTCTATGTAGCACTGTGCGCCTCCCATAGTCTGTTCTGGACTTGGGGACTGTGAAGTGTGGTTCCCTCTGAGGTCCTCTTGCACATAGAGCTTGGCCAGGAGGAGGGGTGGAAATCGGCTGTCCGTGGGAGTGCTCTCTGTCCCTGACTGTGATTTACGGTAGTTGGGAGGTACACCCTTCCTCCCTCCTCATGATGGATAGCTGTGATGTCACAACATGTCCAGACCCTAGCCTCTCTCAGCAGAGGGCCAAGTCACCACCTGCCGTTTGTCACCATCCACTTACCCTAACCGACCCCAGGCACCCAGAGTCAACCAGAGCCTGCCCCTCGCTAACGCAGCTGACCCTAAAACATTAGCCCAGGTAGCTTACACACTATCTCTCCAGACCTATATACCTCACAGCACATGATGCCAGGGTAGCCACCAACCACTGTGGGTCAATAGCAAACTCCACATTATGACAAATAAGCATCCATTAAACATCTAGTAGATATGAATTAGAGCAAGCACCCAATTTGACCTAAACAACTTCCACATCATTGGAATTAATTAGAATTGAATAAAAGCATCAAACATAGCGTGTTTGTCCTTGTAGTCTTTACTCCTCACACCTCCTCGGAAGATGTGAAAGTGGAACTGATAGTGTTTTAACTACTTGCAGGGAGTAAACATGAGACAATCATAATATCAGTAAAAAATATCAAACTCCCAGTTTATGCTACAAAACCAACTTTATAAGAGGTTTTAAAAATAGATTATATTTGACTCAAAATTCCATGATTCAAAATTCAAAATTGTTGGCAGAATAGGTGGTAGTTCAATGCGTGATTAATATAATTCACCAATACATTTCATGGTTGTCCAACAAATATTACTCTCAGGTTGTAAATTACAGCTGGCCTGGTACATTGTTTGCTTCCTCCAGCCATTCGGGATGCACTATTTCATTTTCAATTACTCAATATTTTGGACAAAAAATGGACGAATGTACCTAAGGCTGGGAATGTCAATATAATCAAACTAGCAAGGGCAATGATCACAAGTTGGCTAATAGGCTAGCTTATCTGTTTATGTAGCTATTTAGCAAGATAAAAACACAGAGCCTAATGTTAGCTAGCAAGCTGCTGGGAGGATGTTGTCATTGGACGAGTGGGTGATTGGCTGACTTTTTCTCCCCATATCGTTTTTCTGTGGCTACAGCTAGAGATGCTGTTGTTATTTGGTTAGCTAGAAAGAAATGTGAATCAATTTGCTAGCTAGCTATGCTGAACATGAACGACTGTTATCCACAGTTAGCATATTGCTTAGTTGTCAATTAAATGTATTTGGCATCAATCAAATGGGCGGGCAGGCAAGAACCCATTCAATTGTCAAAACGTGGGTTAGGACAAGGATGCATTGGCAGGCAAGCTGCAGAAGGGTAAGCAGGCTACCATTCCCTATTTGTTTATCAATGCAATTTTGATGACGTACTACAAACTGAAAAGGTTTGAGAGGGTTTATTTACTGATTTTAGCTCATCTAGCTAACAATAGTTGTTGATGTTGATGTGCATAGGCAAATGATGGAGAGAGAGCCTAGCTTTTCATGGTTGTTTGATCAATAGGACTGTAAAGTTCCCAAATGCAAGAGGACATATTTGCATGAATACATTCAGGTGTATTTTGTGGCTTTTGGCAAATGCTTTCATTTAAAAAAAAAAAAATACAATACAAAACATACACATACAAACAGCAACATGCAGTTGAAGTCGAAGTTTACATACGCCTTAGCCAAATACATTTAAACTCAGTTTTTCACAATTCCTGACATTTAATCCTAGTAATAATTACCTGTCTTAGGTCAGTTAGGATCGCCACTTTATTTTAAGAATGTGAAATGTCAGAATAATAGTAGAGAGAATGATTTATTTCAGCTTTTATTTCTTTCATCACATTCCCAGTGGGTCAGAAGTTTACATGCACTCAATTAGTATTTGGTAGCAATGCCTTTAAATTGTTAAACTTGTGTTAAACATTTCCGGTAGCCTTCCACAAGCTTCCCACAATAAGTTGGGTGAATTTTGGCCCATTCCTCCTGACAGAGTTGGTGTAACTGAGTCAGGTTTGTAGGCCTCCTTGCTCGCACATGCTTTTTCAGTTCTGCCCACAAATTTTCTATAGGATTGAGGTCAGGGCTTTGTGATGGCCACTCCAATACCTTGACTTTGTTGTCCTTAGGCCATTTTGCCACAACTTTGGAAGTATGCTTGGGGTCATTGTCCATTTGGAACACCCATTTACGACCAAGCTTTAACTTCCTGACTGATGTCTTGCGATGTAAATTAAAATATCGATATAATTTTTCTATCTCATGATGCCATCTATTTTGTGAAGTGCACCAGTCCCTCCTGCAGCAAAACACCTCCACAAAATGATGCTGTCACCCCAGTGCTTCACAGTTGGGATCGTGTTCTTCGGCTTGCAAGCCTCCCCCTTTTTCTTCCAAACATAACGATGGCCATTATGGCCAAACAGTTCTATTTTTGTTTCATCAGACCAGAGGACATTTCTCCAAAAAGTATGATCTTTGTCCCCATGAGCAGTTGCAAACCATAGTCAGGCTTTTTTATGGCGGTTTTGGAGCAGTGGCTTCTTCCTTCTTCCTTGCTGTCGATATAGGACTCGTTTTTCTGTGGATTTAGATACTTTTGTACCTGTTTCCTCCAGCATCTTCACAAGGTCCTTTGCTGTTGTTCTGGGATTGATTTGCACTTTTCGCACCAAAGTACCTTCTCTAGGAGACATAACGCGTCTCCTTCCTGAGCGGCTGCGTGGTCCCATGGTGTTTATACTTGCATACTATTGTTTGTACAGACGAACGTGGTACCTTCAGGCATTTGGAAATTGCTCCCAAGGATGAACCAGACTTGTGGAGGTCTACACAAATTTTTCTGAGGTCTTGGCTGATTTCTTTTGATTGCACAAAATAGATGTCCTAACCGACTTGCCAAAACTATGGTTTGTTAACAAGAAATTTGTGGAGTGGTTGAAAAGCACCCCCAGACCATCACATTGCCTCCACCATGCTCCTCCAGCATCTTTTCATTTTTTCCGCATCTCACGGATGTTCTTCTTTGTAATCCGAACACCTCAAACTTAGATTTGTCTGTCCACAACATTTTTTCCCAATCTTCCTCTGTCCAGTGTCTGTGTTCTTTTGCCCAGCTTAATCTTTTGTTTTTATTGGCCGATCTGAGATATGGCTTTTTCTTTGCAACTCTGCCTAGAAGGCCAGCATCCCGGAGTTGCCTCTTCACTGTTGACGTTGAGACTGGTGTTTTGCGGGTACTATTTAATGAAGCTGCCAGTTGAGGACTTGTGAGTCGTCTGTTTCTCAAACTAGACACTCTAATGTACTTGTCCTCTTGCTCAGTTGTTGGGCCTCCCACTCCTCTTTCTATTCTGGTTAGAGCCAGTTTGTGCTGTTCTGTGAAGGGAGTAGTACACAGCGTTGTACGAGATCTTCAGTTTCTTGGCAATTTCTCACATGGAATAGCCTTCATTTCTCAGAACAAGAATAGACTGACGAGTTTCAGAAGAAAGTTATTTGTTTCTGGCCATTTTGAGCCTGTAATTGAACCCACAAATGCTGATGCTCCAGATACTCAACTAGTCTAAAGAAGGCCTGTTTTATTGCTTCTGTAATCAGGACCACAGTTTTCAGCTGTGCTAACATAATTGAAAAAGGGTTTTCTAATGATCAACTAGCCTTTTAAAATGATAAACTTGGATTAGCTAACACAACGTGCCATTGGAACACAGGAGTGATGGTTGCTGATAATGGGCCTCTGTACGCCTATGTAGATATTCCATAAAAGAATCAGCCGTTTCCAGCTACAATAGTCATTTACAACGTTAACAATTTCTACACTGTATTTCTGATCAATTTGATGTTATTTTAATGGACCAAAAAATTTGCTTTTCTTTCAAAAACAAGGAAATGTCTAAGTGACCCCACACTTTGAATGGTAGTGTATGTATATACTGTATTCTAGTCTACTGTATTTTAGTCAAGGCCACTCTGACATTGCTCGTCCTAATGTTTATATATTTCTTAATTCCATTATTTTACTTTTAGATGTGTGTATTGTTGTGAATTGTTAGATACTACTGCACTGTTGGAGCTAGGAACACAAGCATTTCTCTGCACCAGCAATAACAAATCAAATCAAATTAAACTTTATTTGTCACATGCGCCGAATACAACCGGTGTAGACCTTACCTTGAAATGCTTACTTACAATCCCTTAACCAACAGTGCAGTTCAAGAAAGAGTTAAGAAAATATTTACCAAATAAATAAAGTAAAAAATAATATAAAGTAACACAATAAAATGGTGGTGCAGCTGTAGAACCTTTTGAGGATCTGGGGACCCATGCTAAATCCTTTCAGTCTCTTGAGTTATAAAAGGTGTTGTCGTTCCCTCTTCACGACTGTCTTGGTGTGTTTGGACCATGATAGTTTGTTGGTGATGTGGACACCAAGGAACTTGAAACTCTCAGCCCACTCCACTACAGACCCGTCAATATTAATAGGGGCCTGTTCGCCCCGCTTTTTGCTTTAGTCCACGATCCGCTCCTTTGTTTTGCTCACGTTGAGGGAGAGGTTGTTGTCCTGGCACCACACTGCCAGGTCTCTGACCTCCTCCCTATATGCTGGCTCATCGTTGTCAGTAATCAGGCCTACCACTGTTGTGTCGTCAGCAAACTTAATGGAGTCGTGTTTGTCCACACAGTCGTGGGTGAACAGGGAGTACAGGAGTGGACTAAGCACACACCCCTGAGGGCCTCCAGTGTTGAGGATCAGCTTGGCAGACGTGTTGTTGCCTACCCTTACCACATGGGGGCTGCCCGTCAGAAAGTCCTGGATCCAGTTGCAGAGGGAGGTGTTTAGTCCCAGAGTTCTTAGCTTAGTTATGAGCTTTATGGGCACTATGGTATTGAACTCTGAGTTGTAGTCAATGAACAGCATTCTCACATAGGGGTTCCTTTTGTCCAGGTGGGAAAGGGCAGTGTAGACAAGACAGGTCTTATTTGGTCTTATTAGGTCTTATTTGCGGCAGTGTCTATTAATTGTCCAAACGCACGGCCGCTTTCCCACTCTTTATTGCTATAGAATTTTCACAAATGCCTTACATTCTATGAAAATGACCATATCTAAGTGCTCGGCTTGTCCGAAAATGTTAAAAAAGGTGTCATATTCTTGCTGTGGTTGCCAGCAGCATACCACCCTGCATACCACTGCTGGCTTGCTTCTGAAGCTAAGCAGGGTTGGTCCTGGTCAGTCCCGGGATGGGAGACCAGATGCTGCAGGAAGTGGTTTTGGAGCGCCAGTAGGAGGCACTCTTTCCACTGGTCTAAAAAGTATCCCAATGCCCCACCCTACACACTGCCCTGTGTAGGGTTCTGTCTTTTGGATTGGACGTTAAACGGGTGTCTTGACTCTCTGAGGTCATTACAGATCCCATGGCACTTATCGTAAGAGTAGGAGTGTTAACCCCGGTGTCCTGGCTAAATTCCCAATCTGGCCCTCAAACCATCACGGTCACCTAATAATCCCCAGTTTACAATTGGCTCTTTCATTCTCCTCCTCTCCCCTGTAACTATTCCCCAGGTCGTTGCTGTAAATGAGAACGTGTTCTCAGTCAATTTACCTGGTAAAATAACAGATAAAAAAAAAATATGAACAGATTTTAATAAGATTTGATGTTACTAAAACACTGTCCGTTTCACTTTTAATCGAGGTTGTTGCTCCTTAGTCGCTCCATGGGTTGTGTATCTCATTATGTCATGGTAAAGCAATGTGGCGTCCCCGGAGTGTGATCGCCTTGTTTGTGACCTCAGCGTTCCCGCCACTAGCACTTCCTTACCCTGGAGGTTATCACATGAAATACTGCTACCTCTGCATTAAGGTCTCTCGTAATCCTGTTGATATTCAGCGAAAACAGAGATGTTGTCAGAATTACAGTAAACTGCTAGGTGATGCAATATGCATGGGTGCGGCTATAGGCTGAAAGGAGAGCTATTGCTCTAACTAGTAACAGGAGACCAGGCAACTGGGAGTCAAGCCTGACTAGATTCCCATTTCACAAGTCAAGCTCCTCTTTTTTCTCCCTCTCCTTCCCTGGGTCCAGATGGGCTTTGAACACAACAAGCATGCTGCTGCCTCACCTTCCCCCTGTTTGAAGTAGGAATTATCAAGTTCCAGCTCTGCTTCTCACTCCAGCAGTCTAGCAGCTGCCATTTTGCACTCTCTATTACTGTTTTTTGTTCTCTCGCTTCCGTCACTTTGATCAGATCAGTGTTGTATTAAGCATGTTAGGCTCTGACACCGGTGTTTGACCTCTCTTACTGTTTTTTGTTCTCTCTGCTTTGCTCTAGAACTCTACAGGATGGCGAATACCTATAGCCCACCAGAACTACAGATTAGATAGACCACATTCTCTGTAATCTGAAGCATAATCGCTGTATGGGTTTTGGTCTAGGTATTTTCTCCTCTCCTCTGCCTTGTGGAGCAGCTGGGCTAAAGTGGCTTCGGTCTAAAGGGATTTCAGTGCAACCTGCGGGCACCAAGGATAAGAGGGGGCACTCTGTGGTGCAGGTTACATCTAGCACCGTGCTTGAGACATTTAGTCTGTATTTGTATCATCTGTGTAAGTGCAGAGAAGGCACTGAGACTGGGGGAGATCACTCTGCTTTTTCACTGCCTGAGGGCCTGACGCCATGGCTTCAGACTCAAGGCTAGGGAAAGCAGACACACACACACACACACACACACACACACACACACACACACACACACACACACACACACACACACACACACACACACACACACACACACACACACACACACACACACACACACAATGCCCTGAAGGAGACAGGTACCTAGACCCTACCCTAAGGATATGTGCTGGGATAATAATGTTGGCAGAAGATAGCAGTAAAAAGTCTGCAATGACTTATGCGTGGCATGGTTTAATGTAACTTTGTTATTACAATACTTTCATTGTAATACCCTAAGGACCAAAACCAATCTGACATTCATGAGGCTGGAAGAATGTAAACCACTACAGGAAAGTGGTATAGTGCTACGGTAATACTTTTGTCTTCGGGGCAAATGCAAAATCATGCAGCTGCCAAATATACAAAGGGATAAAGCCTGTTAGCTAGCAATGAGACATAGGCATCTATAGACTGTAAATTTCCATTGCCATTCGTTTGTTTATGTTACCATTTGGCTCTTGAAATTCACCTATTCAGCTAACACTTAATGGCTGGGCTCCAATATACAGAATTCCATGCTTTTTCCTTTGAAAAGTAGCCACAGTTAAACTTGGTTAACTTGGCAACCTGATACTTCCTCGTAAGAAGTATTCCACTGGTTTTACCTGCAATGGGTCACTGGCACATATTAACTCCTGCACTGGTGCCAACACGTTATGGGAGGGTTTTCCTTTTATAAGCCATTCTATGTGGATTTTATTGATCGTGAGTGGTTTTAACAGAATCATTTAAAGACACACATAAACATTTACTGTAACAATGTACCTGTTAGGCTATGCAATTCACAATGCATGAAGCTCTAGCCATAAATGATTTAATTCCGCAAGCCGTATTTCTGCCTATGCAGCTGATCGGGGGCATTATTTGTCTTGGATGCTGCACCACAGCTAGCTCTGACATTAATTAGATAACTTTTTCATAGCACCAGAGCCATACCCTTCTAGCCATGCTGTATCCACACAGACAAGCCTGTTTTACAGTCACTACAGACTGAGGTCAGACAGCACGCTTGACCTCTCAATCCCAGACACCCAGCAGACAACCTTTGTGGGTTTGTTTCCGTGGTCCATCTCTGTCGATACTTCAGAGGTGCTGCGGAATGGATCCTTTTCTCGCTTCTTTACCACATGAATCTTGTCAATAGCACTCCGTAACAGCCAAGAGTGGCGCCACCCTTTTATTGAAGAGTATCAGGCTTCGCAGAACACAGAGAAAAAACACAAACCTGGAACCTGAGAAACTCTCCCATCCGCCAAGAGGAGGGTGGCAGAAAACAGCTCTCTCCCTGTCAGTCAATGTATGACAGAGAACAGGACAGAGCAGAACAGAATAGGACAGGACAGGACAGGAGCCATATGCTACTGCTCAGATCATCAAGAACATGATCCTCCATTAATCTATAATATGCTTTCTGCCTCATTGACATTTCGCTGTGTCTGTTTAATTCATCACAATTTTAATCTCTATTTCAGAAAATTAAATTGTCCAGTAAGCAGTTTACACACATATGCTTAGTATTTATGATAATAATCAGTGTCTGACCTCACTAATGCTCTTGTGGCTGAATGGAAGCAAGTCCCACAGCAATGTTCCAACATGTAGTGGAAAGCCTTCCCAGATGTGTGGAGGCTGTTATCACTGCAAATGGGGAACAAACTCCATGTTCATTCCCATAATTTTGGAATGTGATGTTCGACAAGCAGGTGTCCACATACTTTGGTCATGTAGTGTATGTTACTATTTTTCCTGACAGTTTCATAGATAATTGTCCACTTGTTTCTTTTTTGGCTGTTTTGCTCAGATTTATTTTATCTTATCAACTACATCCATTTTCATATCGGTCAATACTCATAAAACATAGATAACTATCTTACAACTAGGAAAGCTTATGAAAACTAATTTGGTTTATTAGCATACAGGATATTTTGCAAGACATACTCTAAAGGTATTTATTTTATACCCTAATTAAAAGCAGGGCTACATCCCAGGCTCCTGAGTGGCGCAGCGGTCTAAGGCACTGCATCTCAGTGCGCTTGGGGCAGCAGGTAGCCTAGTGGTTAGAGCATTGGGACAGTATTTGAAAGGTTGCTGGATTGAATCCCTGAGCTGACAAGGTAAAAATCTGTGGTTCTGCCCCTGAGCAAGGCACTGTTCCCTGGGCACTGGGGATGTCAATTAAGGCAGCCCCCCGCACCTCTCTGATTCAGAGGGGTTGGGTTAAATGCAGAAGACGCATTTTAGTTGAAGGCATTCAGTTGTACAACTGACTAGGTCTTTCCCCTTGAGGTGTCACTACAGACACCCTGGTTTGAATCCAGGCTGTATCACAACCAGCTGTGATTGGGAGTCCCATAAGGGGGTGAACAATTGGCCCAGCGTTGTCTGAGTTTGGCCGGTGTAGGCCGTCATTGTAAATAAGAATTTGTTCTTATCTGACTTGCCTAGTTAACTAAGAATTGTTTAGTTCTACACCAGTTTTTATATACTGTATCTGGCAGGTTGCTCTGTTGGTTCGGTCAGAGAACTCCGTTTAATTTCTGATATGGGGTACACACCAGGGCCATCTTAATGCATTACTATTCTATATTTCATCAGGTTCCCTGTGAGCCTGAGGTCTGAACTTTGGGAGGGAGAGAGGTTGACATGCTTGTGTAATGACAGTGGGTCTATGTGAACAGTGGGTGGTTAGGTGAAAGCCTGGAGCAGCCAAGCGACTAGCTAGCTCCTATCTGTTCTACTCCTCCAGAAAGATCTAACACACTAGCTGAGTCAAGGAAGGAGGCAGGATCTTGAGATGTTTACCTTCTTCCCTCTTTGGATCCACATAAAAACTAGATACTAGAACCAATCAGTAGATTCACCATGTTGTTATTGGCTTCCTTGGGTGATATAAATATACCTCTTTATCTCAACCAGCAGTGTTAGCCAGAGATAATATTGATAGGCAACCCACCGTGATTTTTTTGTTTCCAGTAAAAGGCATAAATTAAGAAAGTATTTTTCGTCTGTACTGTAATTTCTGGACAGATTTTATTTCTGCCATTTCATATAGAGGAACAGAAGGGCAGGGAAAGTTCTTCCCTTAAACAGTTATGTAACGGTAGATTACATGAACCTGTGAACAGGTCAGGCCAGTGGAGAGTAGAGCCAGCAGCAGGCCTTTGTTAAACCAGACCTTAATCAGAACAGGGTTTCCCTCAGCCGCAGCAGGAGAAGGTTCCTCTGAAGTGGCTGATTAGAGCCTGGACCTGCTCTCTGAAGTTCACATTGTTCACACCCCAGGACTAAAGAACAAGAGCAAGGCTATAAGGGGCTGAGAGGGGCACTTTGCCTCAACGATCAAAGGGAACTTTCTCCAGTGTAGTATAGATGGTGGAGACCAGGGAGCATGAAGTGAACATTTCCTCAACGTTTCACTCAAACCAGTGTACTGCTGAATGTTATTTCACTGTGAGGATGTGAGCCCACTCCCTACAAACAGGAAACGGTCATCTTTGTCCCGCCCCCAGCCGGAATCAAGCAGGAGTTAACGTTGAAGGAGAACAATATATCAGCCTGGAGATAATGTTGAAGGAGAACAATATGTCAGCCTGGAGATAATGTTGAAGGAGAACAATATGTCAGCCTGGAGATAATGTTGAAGGAGAACAATATATCAGCCTGGAGATAATGTTGAAGGAGAACAATATATCAGCCTGGAGATAATGTTGAAGGAGAACAATATGTCAGCCTGGAGATAATGTTGAAGGAGAACAATATATCAGCCTGGAGATAATGTTGAAGGAGAACAATATATCAGGCTGGAGATAATGTTGAAGGAGAACAATATGTCAGCCTGGAGATAATGTTGAAGGAGAACAATATATCAGCCTGGAGATAATGTTGAAGGAGAACAATATATCAGGCTGGAGATAATGTTGAAGGAGAACAATATGTCAGCCTGGAGATAATGTTGAAGGAGAACAATATGTCAGCCTGGAGATAATGTTGAAGGAGAACAATATATCAGCCTGGAGATAATGTTGAAGGAGAACAATGCATCACCATGGAGATAATGTTGAAGGAGAACAATATATCAGCCTGGTCTGATTAGCTCTGCTGATTAGCTTGATTTCTTCACCATTTCCTTCTCTATTGCATGTGTGCTCCAATGTACACTTCACAATGTTTATGTACATTAATGTGCATTAACTTCCATTTTATGATTTGTTCCTGTTTTATATATGCATATCTGTGAATCTACCGTATGTGTGTTCAACTGTAACACACTAAGTTTCCACTTACATGTAAGTCACTCTGGAAAACGTGCATGCAAACCTGAAACAGGATGGATTGTATGAAGTTGTGGACCAGAGGTCAGTTTGTGCTGCAGTACTTCCTTCACTGGGATCAGAGGGTAATAGAGTCAGTGAGGAGGTGGGCTATGGATCTACAGAGGCTAACAGGATCACAAACACACACGTATTCAGATCATTACAGGTTCAATAGTCTGAAAGGTTATTAACACATCAGCTCCTAATGGAGCACAGAGCATGACTGAGAGACAGACTAAAGCAAGGAGCCACTCAATGGAGCAGGAAAACAGCTGCCGTGATGGATGAATGGTGTCTAGTGTTTCCCCTAACACTATATAATCAGGTCTGGTTCTCGTCCAGACCTACTCCTTCCCTCAGGTGTTACTGCTATAGCCCACACCCAGGCCAGGGTGGTTTCTGATGGGCAGTGGGCCTGAGATGTAGGGGTGGATGAGGGGAAAGTTGAGACTAGACAGGCTCTTATCATTAGAGGTTATGGTTGCTAGAGATATACACTACCGTTCAAAAGTTTGGGGTCACTTAGACATTTCCTTGTTTTTGAAAGAAAAGCAAATTTTTTGTCCATTAAAATAACATCAAATTCATCAGAAATACAGTGTAGACATTGTTAATGTTGTAAATGACTATTGTAGCTGGAAACGGCGGCCCATTATCAGCAACCATCACTCCTGTGTTCCAATGGCACGTTGTGTTAGCTAATCCAACTTTATCATTTTAAAAGGCTAATTGATCATTAGAAAACCATTTTGCAATTATGGATGAATCATTACACCAGACAATTGAAAATATGAATTTGTTCTTAACTGACTTGACTAAATAAAGATAAAATAAAATAAAAAGTGTAAAGGCCAGTTTTATTGCTTCTTTAATCAGGACAACAGTTTTCAGCTGTGTTAACATAATTGCAAAATGTTTTTCTAATGATCAATTAGCCTTTTAAAATTATAAACTTGGATTATCTAACACAACGTGCCATTGGAACACAGGAGTCATAGTTGGTGATAATGGGCCTCTGTACGCTTATGTAGATATTGTAAAGGTTTTCTTCCAGGGGTGAAGGAGAGGACCAAAATGCAGCGTAGCCAGTGCTCAACATGTTTAATTAAACAATAACCATGAACACTTAACAAATAACAAAATAACAAACCGTGATAACCGAGACAGTCCTATCTGGTGCAGAACAAACACTGAGACAGGAAACAAACACCCACAAAATCCCAACACAAAACAAGCCTCCTATATATGAGTCTCAATCAGAGACAACGACTACCATCTGTCTCTGATTGAGAACCCACACTAGGCTGACATAGAAACAGACAAACTAGACACACAACATAGAATTCCCACCCAGCTCACGTCCTGACCAACTAAACACATACAAAACAACAGAAAACAGGTCAGGAACGTGACAGATATTCCCTAAAACATCAGCCGTTTCCAGCTACAATAGACATTTATAACATTAGCAATGTCTACACTGTATTGCTGATCAATTTGATGTTATTTTAATGGACAAAAAGGTGCTTTTCTTTCAAAAACAAGGACATTTCTAAGTGACCCCAAACTTTTGAACGGTAGTGTATATGGTTGCACTTTAGGAGAGACATTGAGGGATTTCTATGTGCTCGCTGCAGGGGAAAAAGGCATTATACAGAGATATCTCAAGATAATAATAATGAATGTGCGCTCAGAGCGCCGTGGGGGGGCTCATCTAATGCACCCCTGCTTGTGCTGAAGACCAACTGTGCCAGATCATCAGAGCGCCGTGGGGGGGCTCATCTAATGCACCCCTGCTTGTGCTGAAGACCAACTGTGCCAGATCATCAGAGCGCCGTGGGGGGGCTCATCTAATGCACCCCTGCTTGTGCTGAAGACCAACTGTGCCAGATCATCAGAGCGCCGTGGGGGGGCTCATCTAATGCACCTCTGCTTGTGCTGAAGACCAACTGTGCCAGATCATCAGAGCGCCGTGGGGGGGCTCATCTAATGCACCCCTGCTTGTGCTGAAGACCAACTGTGCCAGATCATCAGAGCGGCGTGGGGGGGCTCATCTAATGCACCCCTGCTTGTGCTGAAGACCAACTGTGCCAGATCATCAGAGCGCCGTGGGGGGGCTCATCTAATGCACCCCTGCTTGTGCTGAAGACCAACTGTGCCAGATCATCAGAGCGCCGTGGGGGGGCTCATCTAATGCACCCCTGCTTGTGCTGAAGACCAACTGTGCCAGATCATCCGTGTGTGTGTGTGTGTGTGTTATGTGATGTTCTGTGGCGCTTATACAGTATGAGAACAGTTATACAGACAGCACAGCTGTAAGTTATTGGACACATGTCTCCTAGTCAGGTTGTGTAGACTCTCCTGTGTGGGTCTCAATTCATCCCCATTGATGGAGTACACTTATTATAATCCTGGCAAGGGCTTTGGGCCTATTACAGGTCATCGCAGCCATCAGGAAAGCTCTCCTCTGTCGCTGTATGTCTGTGGTGAAACAGGTGCCTCTGCTGCCCACACCAGCAGCTGCATCTCTTCTTCCTATTGCTCCAATCCTGCCAACTTCTCCTCTCTCCCTTCTATTGCTGTTAAGCTGACTGATTAGAAACAGATTTCTTTGATTAGGCGGCAGGTAGCCTAGCGGTTAAGAGACTGAGCCAGTAACAGAAAGGCCGCTGGTTTGAATCTGCGAGCTGACTAGGTAAAAAAATCTGTATGTGCCCTTGAACAAGGCACTTAACCCTAATTGCTCCTGTAAGTCCCTCTCGATAAGAGCGTCTGCTAAATGATTTAAATGTATGCTCCCAAAATTGAAGGAGATAGGTTGTCACAGGTTAGAGTGGGAAATGGCAGTTGTTGACAACATTGCATTCATAGCATAAATTGAAGAACTATCACCCATGTGTGCCTTGTATCAGGCTGTATAAGGGTTATTTGACCAAGAAGGAGAGTGATGGAGTGCTGCGTCAGATGACCTGGCCTACACAATCCCCCGACCTCATCCAAATTGAGATGATTTGGGATGAGTCGGACCGCAGAGTGAAGGAAAAGCAGCCAACAAGTGCTCAGCATATGTGGGAACTCCTTCAAGATTGTTGGAAAATCATTCCAGGTGAAGCTGGTTGAGAGAATGCCAAGAGGGTGCAAAGCTATCATGAAGGCAATGGTTGGCTATTTGAAGAATCTCAAATATAAAATATATTTTGCTTTGTTTAACACTTTTTTGGTTACTACATGATTCCATTTAGTTTTGATGTTTTCACTATTATTCTACAATGTAGAAAATAGTAAAAAAAATAAAGAAAAACCCTTGAATGAGTTGGTGTTCTAAAACTTTTGACCGATAGTGTATATAACATTTTTCAATGAGTTATCGGGACAGGGATAGAGTGTCCCCTGCATCCTGTCTGTATGTGTCTCTGAAGGTCGCTGCACTGAGTTCCAGTTGCGTAAGTAAGTGTAGTCTCTGATTAGGGCCAATCATGTCATTGTATAACTATGATGGTCTACTGGACATGAAGGCTCTCTACTCCCTACTAACTCTTTCTCTCCTCTCTCTCTCTGTTATTCTGTAAACTTGATTCTATGTTGTTTCCGTACTGTTCTGTTTGCTAGTGTATTGTTCAGAGTAATCTCCTGAATGCATCATGAGCAGTCAGTCAGTCACAGCAGCCTCAGAAGAACAGTCTCCCTCCTCAGTCTTTCCCTCCTTCAGATCAATCACATTGAGACACTCACAGAGCATAGAGGTTACACATCATGTGAATTTCATGGCGGAGTGTGTTCTTGAACGCATACCGGTGGCGGGCTAGCTAGCGTAGATCCCAGAGAGGGCCAGCTGTATGCACCAGCTGATGAACATGAACAGACAGTTTTGGCTGTGTTTGTGGGTGGTCCTAGGGTCTGTGTACGCTGCTCTAGCCTCTGAGTCACCTCAAAATGTTTGATAGCTCTTCCCCTCCCGGGTGACATCACCTCTAGCAATCTGTCCGCTGCTTTCTAATCCTCATTCCGTCTGTGAAACTGTGGAGCAGCGGTTGAAAGAGAGGAGGGGTCAACATTGCAGGCGAAGGGCTGCATAGGGATCTTCTTGGATCTGACTGAAAGTTAAGGCTTTAGAGAGTGAGGATTGGAGTGGGTGAGGAGGATGTAAGGAGGATATGTAGATTGGGTACAGGGGGCATAGAAACCAAGGCCCTCTGCCGTCCCGCCGCCGCCTCCTTTTTTTCTTTCCACCTAATAGAATAAAAAATAAGCCTTTTCTTTGTTTCTGTTCCATCTCCTTGGTGATCCCCACTGACAAATAATGTGTGTGTGTCTGTGGCTTGCTGCAAAATTAGATCAATAAAAAAACATAGTTGATGAATTCTCCTCTGAGATGAGTATCTGTGACTCAGGAGCCTGACTGAGTGGACCAGTGGGCATCTATACAATCAGACAGGAACTGTGTTCAAGTGTCCAGAGTGAGAGACAGAGGCAGAAGCAGAGGGAGATACACTATACAGTTGAATTCGGAAGTTTACATACACATTAGAAAACTACATTTAAACTCAGTTTTTCACAATTCCTGACATTTAATCCTAGTAATAATTACCTGTCTTAGGTCAGTTAGGATCGCCACTTTATTTTAAGAATGTGAAATGTCAGAATAATAGTAGAGAGAATGATTTATTTCAGCTTTTATTTCTTTCATCACATTCCCAGTGAGTCAGAAGTTTACATGCACTCAATTAGTATTTGGTAGCAATGCCTTTAAATTGTTAAACTTGTGTTGAACATTTCCGGTAGCCTTGCACAAGCTTCCCACAATAAGTTGGGTGAATTTTGGCCCATTCCTCCTGACAGAGCTGGTGTAACTGAGTCAGGTTTGTAGGTCTTCTTGCTCGCACACCCTTTTTCAGTTCTGCCAACAAATGTTCTATAGGATTGAGGTCAGGGCTTTGTGATGGCCACTCCAATACCTTGACTTTGTTGTCCTTAAGCCATTTTGCACCAACTTTGGAAGTATGCTTGGGGTCATTGTCCATTTGGAAGACCCATTTGTGACCAAGCTTTAACTTCCTGACTGATGTCTTGAGATGTTGCTTCAATATATCCACATAATTTTCCTTTCTCATGAGGCCATCTATTTTGTGAAGTGCACCAGTCCCTCCTGCAGCAAAGCACCCCCACAAAATGATACAGCCACCCCTGTGCTTCACGGTTGGGACAGTGTTCTTCGGCTTGTAAGCCTCCCCCTTTTTCCTCCAAACATAACGATGGTCATTATGGCCAAACAGTAATATTTTTGTTTCATCAGACCAGAGGACATTTTTCCAAAAAGTATGATCTTTGTCCCCATGTGCAGTTGCAAACCATAGTGTGCCTTTTTTATGGCGGTTTTGGAGCAGTGGCTTTTTCCTTGCTAAGCAGCCTTTCAGGTTATGTCGATATAGAACTCGTTTTACTGTGGATATAGATATTTTTGTACCTGTTTCCTTTAGCATCTTCACAGGGTCCTTTGCTGTTGTTCTGGGATTGAGTTGCACTTTTCGCACCAAAGTACGTTCATCTCTAGGAGACAGAACGTGTCTCCTTCCTGAGCGGTATGACGGCTGCGTGGTCCCATGGTGTTTATACTTGCCTACTATTGTTTGTACAGATGAACGTGGTACCTTCAGGTGTTTGGAAATTGCTCCCAAGGATGAACCAGACTTGTGGAGGCCTACCATTTTTTTGAGGTCTTGGCTGATTTCTTTTGATTGCACAAAATAGATGTCCTAACCGACTTGCCAAAACTATGGTTTGTTAACAAGAAATTTGTGGAGTGGTTGAAAAACGAGTTTTAATGACTCCAACCTAAGCATATGTGAAATTCCGACTTCAACTGTATTTACAAAAAAGTATGTGGACGCCCCTTCAAATTAGTGGATTTGGCTATTTCAGCCAGACCTGTTGCTGACAGTTGTGTAAAATCGAGCACAGCCATGCATTCGCAATAGACAAACATTGGCAGTTGAATGGCCTAACTGAAAAGCTCAGTGACTTTCAACGTGGCACGTCATAGGATGCCACCTTTCCAACAGGCAGTTCGACAAATTTCTGCCCTGCTAGAGCTGCCCCCGTCAACTGTCAGTGCTGTTATTGTGAAGAGGAAACGTCTAGGAGCAACAAGGGCTCCTAGAGTGATAGGCCACACAAGCTCACAGAAGAGGACCGGCGAGTGCTGCAGCACGTAAAAATGGTCTGTCCTCGGTTGCAACACTCACTACCGAGTTCCAAACTGCCTTCATGAAAGGGGTTTCCATGGCCGAGCAGCGGCACACAAGCCTAAGATCACCATGCGCAATGCCAATCATCGGCTGGGGTGGTGTAAAGCTTGCCGCCATTGGACTCTGGAGCAGTGGAAACGCATTCTCTGGAGTGATGAATCACGCTTCACCATCTGGCAGTCTGACGGACGAATCTTGGTTTGGCGTAATCCAGGAGAACGCTACCTGCCCCAATGCATAGTGCCAACTGTAAAGCTTGGTAGAGGATTAATAATGGTCTGGAGCTGTTTTTCATGGTTCGGGCTAGGCCCCTTTGCTCCAGTGAAGGGAAATCTTAATGCTACAGCATACAATGACATTCTATCTGATTCTGTGCTTTCAACTTTGTAGCAACAGTTTGGGGAAGGCCCTTTCCTGTTTCAGCATGACAATGCCCACGTGCTCAAAGCGAGGTCCATACAGAAATGGTTTGTCATGATTGGTGTGGAAGAACTTGACTGGCCTGCACAGAGCCCTGACCTCAACCCCATCGAACACCTTTGGGATGAATTGGAACGCCAACTACGAGCCAGGCCTAATCGCCCATCTAGATGTTCCAACATCTAATGGAAAGCCTTCCTTGAAGAGCGGAGGCTGTTATAGCATGACTTTACCCATGATTTTGCCCACATACTTTTGGTCATGGAGTGTATAAGCCACATTGTGATCCATATACTGTTTGTGTTGTCAGTAGACTGTCCATCCTCACCAGAGTCTGTCTGTGTGAATGAGAGGTTTGCACAACAAAGCACCAGCGTCTACCGTGCTCTCTCAGCCCTGTCTCCTGAGTTTCTCTGTATCACTCTGAATCCCCCCTCCTCCTCCCCCTTCTTTCTATGTATGAATGTATATCACTCTGAATCCCCCCTCCTCCCCCGGGCACTTTTAATAATGTATTTTTCATGACGTTGCCTTTGCTTGCTGATGTGAACGGCAGTGTAAGTGTTGCTATGATGTATGGTGGAGAATGTACGTCTGTAGCGTAGGTGGATCACCCAGGGGAGTTCTGGTGGTTGGCCCGGGGATTTCAGAGAGGAGAGATGTAACCCGTGCCCCTGCATAGCACATCGCACACACACACATGCCCTGTTCTGTTATTTTCCTCTTCCCACTTTTAAAATATGTTTATCTTTTTAGGGTCTCTCTCTCCCCTTTCCTCTTTCTCTCACTCCCATCTCTTCCCTCGTGCTGATCAGTCCTGAAGCAGCTCTCCTTTCTTTGGAATCAAAGAATGAAGAACCGTTGCCATCTATCTCTCTCTCTGGCCCAGCTTCCCCAGGCTCTGTTCCCAAAGTTTTTCTTGGAAAATGTCTCTTCCTATGTCTCCTGAGAAACTGCTACATAAAACAAAATGTATAGATCCCCTTTTGCATCCCCCTGCTTTGTTTTCTAAGAGAGAGATAGAGTGGTAGTTAGGAGCGAGAGATGGAAATAGAAAGAAATTAAAAATTGAGAGAAAAAAGAGAGGGGGAAGGACATGAGGGTTGCCTGCGGCTCTTTTCTCTCCTCAGCCCCAGCCCCAGCCGAGTTGTACTCATGCTAATTAGTTATTAGAATGCAGAGATGCGCGGGATCCGGGCTAATTAGGTTAGCGGCTGCTAAAATGAAATGTCTTAATGCACTAGCTTTGCTCTGCTCTGCTCTGCTCGGCCCGACTCTGGATGAAGTTGTGATGGATTGTGGCTGATGTGTTTACAGCACAGTTTTACAGAAAGAATGACAGCCAGCCAGACAGAGCTGCACTGGGCTCTGCTCAGAAGCACATAATTATCAGACTGACCTTTTAGTCAGAGCGAAGGCGTCGCTGCTGGATGGGGGAAATTAGAAGGGAGCCTGTCTTTTTGGCAGCCTGAACTCGTAGGGCTATGGCAGGTTGACATTTATTGGGATGAATCTTGTCCTGGAGGCAGAACTGGGGATCCATAATAAATAAAGTACAAATACAATACAACTGAGTGATTTCCACTAGATAGGCCAGCTGCAAAGTACAAATTGTCTGTATATTGTAAAAAATCGTGAAAACAATAAATCGGTTTTTGGTCTTAATTTAAGGTTAGGGTTAGGCATACGGTTGAGCTGGCATGTAGCCTAGTGGTTAGAGCATTGGGCCAGTTGCTAGATCAAATCCCCGAGCTGACAAGGTAAAAATCTGTTGTTCTGCCCCTGAATAAGGCAGTTAACCCACTGTTTCTAGGCTGTCATTGTAAATAAGAATTTGTTCTTAACTGACTTGCCTAGTTATATTGTGGTTAGGTTTAAAATCATATTTTATGACTGTGCCAGGTAGTGACTGCCCTGCAGATTTTTACCTTGTCAGCTCGGGGATTTGATCTAGCAACCTTTCGGTTACTTGCCCAACACTCTAACCACTAGGCTACCTGCCAGCCAGCACATGTGTCATTCCAATTAATGCCAACCTGCTTTGTGTTAGGCCTTGGGCCTTGATGACTTGCATGATTACAAAACAGAACATTTTACATAACTCATTGTATTCATTGTTCAGACACAAAGAAATACAAAACATAAAAACCATTGTCACACAGACGTGTACAGAATGAGTTGTCTCAGCCCTTGAATGTTGAATGACCTTTAATTCACCAAGCTTTATCTCAGAACCTCTCCACAAGAGAAAATGTTTCTCTCTGTCTGAGTGCCACATTATTGACTAACAGGAAACGGGGAAACAATAATGACACAAGCGACAACATGCTAAAACTCTTCCGTTATTATCCTGTGCTGGTGTTTGACATTTCTGTTTTATGCTCCATTGTCTGTGGTAGAAGGTGTCTTCTTGGAACAGCCAAGGATAGAGCCACAGCGGGCGGGGGCAGCATGCTGTAAGCCTGCAACGGTAAGTGCCTATTGATTTCCACATGGAGACCAGAGAAACTGGGCCCTGCTCTAATCCAGGCCTGCGTGTGCCACACTCACTTAATTGCCTTTTAAGACACAGACATCTCTGGCCAGTGCATTTTTAATGAGTAACACAGTGGCATTGGTGCGATTGTTTTATGAGGCAGACTGCAGAGTGGTCAATATGCACCACAGTGTATGTAGCCATGAATGCCCACTTAACAGCAAAATGGCAGCTCAGGGCCAGCTATAAATAAATTATGCTGATCTTAAAGGGTTCTGTGATAAGTGGTTGCGCATGTGCTTTTGTTGATCAGTATTGTGTTGCATTTGGAAATCATCCCAGACAGGCTGCTAGTGCTTACTCCGTACTAAAGCATGTCTGAATTTCCGTAGACTTGATTCTGTACACTGAGGAACATTAGGAGGGAGAGACAAGGCTGATTTAGTGTATGGGTGGAGCATGCTACTCTTCCTCTCCGTACACTGAGTCCTTAGGGACATAGGCAGTGACTTCCACGGTTTTTACAGAGGCCTCAATTAATCAGTGAGAAAACATCACCTAAATTAAACAGGTTAATATCTGGTCTTATCGCATCCGTTCACACAGAGTTGCTCAACACCTCCATTGGAATTACAAAACCGATAGTCCACATGTTGCACAATGGCAAAACTCACTGCTCTGTAAGCAGCTGCTCACTGGTTAATTCCCCCCCCCCATCATCATCCCTAAATAGCTGAGATGTATAATCAAGTCCCCAGTGATGATTTCTAGTGTAAACTAGTGCAGTAAATGGCTGGAACAGGATGGTGGTGGGGACTGGGCAGGGGCTGGTGGCTCTCTGTGAGGCCCAGGACAGATGTGTTATGGCTGGACAGCAGCAGCAGGAGAACCCATGAGATGAGCTGGAGGAGCACAGAGGGTCGCTAATTAAGACTGGCACTGTGACGATAGAACCTCCCTGTAGAGCCCCAATGTGTGTGTGTTTGTGTGTTGCTGACAGGGCTTCAGAGAATAAATTACAGGGTCCCCTGGAGGGCTTGGGGTCTCTGCATGAATTTCACACACAAGCAATCTTCAATTCCTCCTGACACACACACACACACACACACACACACACACACACACACACACACACACACACACACACACACACACACACACACACTCTCTCTCTCTCTCTCTGCTACTACCTCCAATGCTCCCTCCAGCCGTAGCTATAGGCCCGAGAACTGGCACTCATTCAGGTAAACCCACAGACCTAGAACAATAGTGAAATCACTGGGTTGCTTATCTAGCAAAGAAAATAAGGGAGCTTTTTCATTATCTCTCTCTCTCTCTTTCACACACACACACACACACACACACACCTCATTTAATTGTGCTAGGTTAGTTAAGGTAAGTGTGTTTTGGGGTAAGCATCTGGATGCTTTCTTTACCTCCGTTTATCCCCCATCTGCCAGGATTAGAAACCACCAACGGCGTGTGCATGCCTTCATTATGCAAATGCTCCACTCTTCAGAAATGAGCACTTTTTCATTAGGCTTATCTACTCTTTAGCAACAGAAATGTCTCTCAAAAGCATCCTCCTTTTGCACCCTTTACACCTAGTGAAGCTTTAAAGTAGGGCTGGGAATTGCCAGGGACCTCACGATATGATATTATCATGATACTTAGGTGCCGATATGATATTTATTGCGATTCTCACAATTCTATATGCATTTCGATACGATACTGTGATTTTTTAGCGATTCGATGTTCCAAATATATAGCTCACCATATGTTTGCTGCAGAGGGACAATAGAGATCCATGAGAAAGTGTTGACCAGTGATGGAAATAAAAGTGCTGAAACAAATACCTTATTCAGACTCCGTATTTAAAAAGAAGATAGAGAACAAGCTATGATGGAAAAGTGATGGAGTTTTGGTGCAGCTACAGCCAACTAGCGCAAAAATGATATCCCGATATGTAACTGTATGGATTTTCCCCATCACTACTTTAAAGTGGGTCTTCCTATCTCTTATGCAGTACCTGATGTGTAACTAGACTGTAAGTTTATTAGACTGTTACAGTTTCACAGAAGGGGGGGAAGGGATGTGCAGATGAGATTCAGAGAATGCCCTAGTTTCCCGTTCTGCATCAACGCCATGCACCCTGCTTTATGATATTGTACAAGCACAGCCTTGACCTTAGTGGAGTGTTATTAGGCCCCATTTTTAAGTTTTTGCCCTCTTACCAGCCGATTATTAGAAAGCAAGATAGAGTATCCAGTTGAAGTCAGAAGTTTACATACACCTTAGCCAAATACATTTAAACTCAGTTTTTCACAATTCCTGACATTTAATCCTAGTAAAAATTCCCTGTGTTAGGTCAGTTAGGATCACCACTTTATTTTAAGAATGTGAAATGTCAGAATAATAGTAGAGAGAATGATTTATTTCAGCTTTTATTTCTTTCATCACATCCCCAGTGGGTCAGAAGTTTACATACACTCAATTAGTATTTGGTAGCAATGCCTTTAAATTGTTTAACTTGGGTCAAACATTTCCGGTAGCCTTCCACAATCTTCCCATAATAAGTTGGGTGAATTTTGGCCCATTCCTCCTGACAGAGCTGGTGTAACTGAGTCAGGTTTGTAGGCCTCCTTGCTCGCATATGCATTTTCAGTTCTGCCCACACATTTTCTATAAGATTGAGGGCAGGGCTTTGTGATGGCCACTCCAATACCTTGACTTTGTTGTCCTTAAGCCATTTTGCCACAACTTTGGAATTATGCTTGGGGTCATTGTCCATTTGGAACACCCATTTGCAACCAAGCTTTAACTTCCTGACTGATGTCTTGAGATGTTGCTTCAATATATCCACATAAATTTCCTTTCTCATGAGGCCATCTATTTTGTGAAGTGCACCAGTCCCTCCTGCAGCAAAGCACCCCCACAACATGATGCTGCCAGCCCCTGTGCTTCACGGTTGGGATGGTGTTCTTCGGTTTGCAAGCCCCCCCTTTTTCCTCCAAACATAACAATGGTCATTATGGCCAAACAGTTCTATTTTTGTTTCATCAGACCAGAGGACATTTCTCCAAAAAGTACGATCTTTGTCCCCATGTGCAGTTGCAAACCATAGTCTGGCTTTTTTATGGCGGTTTTGGAGCAGTGGCTTTTTCCTTGCTGAGCAGCCTTTCAGGTTATGTCAATATAGGACTCGTTTTACTGTGGATATAGATACTTTTGTACCTGTTTCCGCCAGCATCTTCACAAGGTCCTTTGCTGTTGTTCTGGGATTGATTTGCACTTTTCGCACCAAAGTACGTTCATCTCTAGGAGACAGAAAACGTCTCCTTCCTGAGCGGTATGACGGCTGCGTGGTCCCATGGTGTTTATACTTGCGTACTATTGTTTGTACAGATGAACGTGGTACCTTCAGGCGTTTGGAAATTGCTCCCAAGGATGAACCAGACTTGTGGAGGTCTACCATTTTTTCCCGAGGTCTTGGCTGATTTCTTTTGATTGCACAAAGTAGATGTCCCAACCGACTTGCCAAAACTATAGTTTGTTAACAAGAAATTTGTGGAGTGGTTGAAAAACGAGTTTTAATGACTCCAACCTAAGTGTATGTAAACTTCCGACTTCAACTGTACGTGCTATTATCAAGCTGGGCTACACACTCACACACGCACACAAACACACACGCAGCGGCGGACTGGGACCCTGGCATTTCTATAACACCGGCCCATTTTTTTCCTCAAGGCACACACCGGCCCATTTCTTTCTTCAAGGCCCCCATTATTAGCCAGATAATGATATTTTTTTGCAAAAAAAAGTTACATGCCCACTGGGATAAAAATTGTCCAGCCCTGCATACACACAGCCTAGCGTCCCTGCATCCTCAGACTCCCTGGTTGGTCTGTTTGAGTCCCTTAGGCTGGGGTGTATGTCCTCAGGCCATGGCGCTGGCCTATTTTCCAGATCAGGAGCTGGCAGCCTCCCTCCCGTTGTCCCAAAGCACCTCTCTCAACTGACGAAGGCACAAACCGTGAAATGACAGGAGGGGTGCAGACACACCAGTGGGTAGAGAGACAGGAAATGAAATAGGTGAACAACAGCCACACGGCACATGATTAATGCAGCGTTTACACTGGGTGTTGACACCCACAATAGTTAATCACTCCATTTCCTGATTTGCCAAACATAATGTGAAATGAGCCAAAGCGCTTAGGAGGACAAGAGAAAATAATTCATCATGCTGATGAGAGCAGGCTTTGACAGGGAAATGGTGGCCTGTATGAGGGATAGTCAACCTCATACCATATCGTTACGGAAAAGGAACTACCCCAAGTGAATGTCTGCGTGCGTGTGCGTGTGCATGAGCATGCATGTATGTGTGTGTGTGTGGATGTCCATAAATGAACATGGACATGACCCTGTGAATGTAATTTGGCACAAACCGTTTTCTCTATAACCACTGTTTTCTCAATAGCCATCTCAACCGGTCCATTATCAGCCATCATCTCTCCTCATGCAGCCTTAAGGGAGACATGGGGAGGGGGTGAACGGTTTCTCCTAAAAGGTCTGGAGCATTACAGTGATCTGTGTGAATTGAATTGTGCTGAATGACCACAACATTGTTGTCTTGCCGCCAGGAAGGACTTGGCCTGTGAATCTCCTGTGAGGAGAATTAATGTAATGTAAGAACAGGGGGAAGTGGGGGTGTGACTGTGTGTAGCTGATTACAAGATGAAGATGTGGTAATTATGAGGTTCCCTGTCATTCTTCTAGCTAGCTGCAGGTGATAGTCGTGTCAGAACCTCTACAACATCCTCACTCTGAGAGAGATTGACAAATAGTGAATCAACTGCAGCTGTGGCAGGGCTGAGCAGGGTGCCACAGAGTCCTACTTCAGGGTCTTCACTGTCCCTCTGCCTGTCTCAGTTATCTGTTTTGGTGTCACATGCTTCCCACAGTTCCCTGCCTTATTATTTGTCTTCGTTGTACAGTATAGTGGCTGGCTCCGGAGCAGGCGCCTGCCAGGGTAATAACTTTGACTGAGGGAAGCAATAACTCCTTTGGCTCTTTCATCAAATCAGCCCTGACTGATGTAGAATAATCAGCAATTGAAATCAGGGGGAGAAAAGCTGAACCAACAAAATGTGAAATGTCATCATAACGGCAATAATAAAGGAATCAGTTAGGTGCAATCGCTCTGGCTTTTTGGAATGTAATAAAAGGGAGAAGAAATGACGTCTTCACTGTTTGTCTTTTGTTCTATTTTCATAGAGAATGAAGGGAGGGAAGGACAGACCTAATTACTTCCATGCATGTTTCAGTGTACAGTCTTAAGGTAATACATTCAGCATCAGAGGGGAAACACAATTGGGATCTATAACAAATAAACACATTTCAAACTAATTTCCAAAGCTCAGTTGCTGTAGAAATTTTATTTTTGACAAGACTTAGATTATTTTTTACTCTGATAAGGAGTTGGATCTCGTAACCCATTCTCCCTGTGTCTCCGTCAGCCCCTGATGTGGCAGATTAGTTTATGCACACACACGCACACACAGCTATGTCTTACTATACTTGTGAGGACTTTTTGGGGACCAAAAATGTATTCCTTTCAAAATCCTATTTTCCCTAACCCCTAAACCTAACCCTAAATCTAACCCTTACCCTAACCTTAATCCTATCCTTAACCCCTAACCCTTACTCCTAACCCTAAACGTAAACACTAACCTTAATTATAATCCTAATTCTAACCCTAACCCTAATTCTAACCCTAACATGCTGACCACATTGCTCTCGTGCTTGCTCCATCGCGTGCATGTTGATTTTGTCCACCCACATCAGACCTGATCAGGACATGCAAGTTGAAATATTTTTTCAAAACTCTGAACCAACTATATTAATTTGGGGACAGGTAGAAAAGCATTACAAATGTATGGCAATTTAGCTAGCTAGCTTGTCCTGGGATATTAACATAGGGTTGTTATTTTGCCTGAAATGCACAAGGCCCTCTACTCCGACAATTAATCCACAGATAAAGTTCTATTTGACGCGCGTGAGCAGTGTGGGTGCTATGATTGAATAACATGTACACTACCGGTCAGTTTTAGAACACCTATTTTAAATTCAAGTGTTTTTCTTTATTTTTACTATTTTCTACATTGTAGAATAATAGTGAAGACATCAAAACAATGAAATAACACATATGGAATCATATAGTAACCAAAAAAGTGTTAAACAAATCAAAATAGATTTGAGATTTGAGATTCTTCAAATAGCCACCATTTGCCTTGATGACAGCTTTGCACACTATTGGCATTCTCTCAACCAGCTTCACCTGGAATGCTGTTCCAACAGTCTTGAAGGAGTTCCCGCATATGCTGAGCACTTGTTGGCTGCTTTTGCTTCACTCTGCAGTCTGACTCATCCCAAACCATCTCAATTTGTTTGAGGTTGGGGGACTGTGGAGGCCAGGTCATCTGATGCAGCACTAGAGCACTCTCCTTCTTGGTAAAATAGCCCTTACACAGCCTGGAGGTGTGTTGGTCATTGTCCTGTTGAAAAACAAAAGATAGTCCCACTAAGCGTAAACCAGATGGGATGGCGTGTCGCTGCAGAATGCTGTGGTAGCCATGCTGGTTAAGTGTGTCTTGAATTCTAAATAAATCACAGACAGTGTCACCAGCAAAGCACCTCCACATCATAACACCTCCTCCTCCATACTTTACGGTGGGAAATACATATGCGGAGATCCTCCGTTCACCCACACCGCGTCTCACAAAGACACGGCGGTTGGAACCAAAAATCTCCAATTTGGACTCCAGACCAAGGGACAAATTTCCACCGGTCTAATGTCCATTGCTCGTGTTTCTTGGCCCAAGCACATCTCTTCTTATTATTGGTGTCCTTTAGTAGTGGTTTCCTTGCAGCAATTCGACCATGAAGGCCTGATTCACACAGTCTCCTCTGAAAAGTTGATGTTGAGATGTGTCTGTTACTTGAACTCTGTGAAGCATTTATTTGGGCAGCAATTTCTGAGGCTGGTAACTCTAATGAACTTATCCTCTGCAGCAGAGGTAACTCTGGGTCTTCCATTCCTGTGGTGGTCTTCATAAGAGCCAGTTTCATCATAGTGCTTGATGGTTTTTGCGACTGTTTTTGAAGGAACTTTCAAAGTTCTTGACATTTTCCGTATTGACTGACCTTCACTTCTTAAAGTAATGATGGACTGTTGTTTCTCTTGGCTTATTTGAGCTGTTCTTGGCATAATATGGACTTGGTCTTTTACCAATTAGGGCTATCTTCTGTAAACCACACCTACCTTGTCACAACACAACTGATTGGCTCAAACACATTAAGATGGAAAGAAATTCCACAAATGTACTTTTAAGAAGGCACACCTGTTAATTGAAATACATACCACGTGACTACATCACGAAGCTGGTTGAGAGAATGTCAAGCGTGTGCAAAGCTGTCATCAAGGCAAAGGGTGGCTACTTTGAAGAATCTCAAATCTTTAATATATTTTGATTTGTTTAACACTTTTTTGGTTACTCCATGATTCCATATGTGTTATTTCATAGTTTTGATGTCTTAACTATTATTCTACAATGTAGAAAATAGTAAAACTAAAGAAAAGCCCTTGAATGAGTAGGTGTTCCCAAACTTTTGACTGGTAGTGTATGTGTACATTTATTTTGAAACGCTCACACATGCGACGCGGGCGGTGTGGTCAGCATGTAACCCTAAACCTATCCCCTAAGCTTAAAATAGCCTTTTTTCAAGTGAGGACCGGCAAAATGTACTAACTTCTCTGAATTCTAGTTGGTTTACTATTCTTGAAAGAACTTCTGGTACTCACAAGTATAGTAAAACACAGTGGTGGAAAAAGTACCCAATTGTCATACTTGAGTAAAAGTAGAGATCCTTTATTAGAAAATTACTCAAGTAAAAGTAAACTAAAAATTTTAAATGTAAAAGTGCAAGTCAACCAGTAACATACTACCTGAGTAGAAGTCTAAAAGTATTTTGTTTTAAATATACTTAAGTATCAAAGGTAAATGTAATTGCAGAAAATATAGTTATGTATCAAAAGGAAAAGTATAAATCATTTCAAATTGCTTATATTTAGCAAACGCAATTGTTATTATTATTTTACGGATAGCCAGGGGCACACTTCAACACTCGGACATAATTTTTCAAAGAAAATATTTGTGTTAAGTTAGTCCTCCAGATCAGAGGCAGTAGGGATGACCAGGGATGTTCTCTTGATAAGTGTGTGAACTACGGTAGATCAATATCCTGTCCTTCTAAGCATTCAAAATGTACTTTTGGGTGTCAGAGAAAATGTATTGAATAAAACATA
This sequence comes from Salvelinus namaycush, assembly GCF_016432855.1. NCBI lineage: Eukaryota > Metazoa > Chordata > Actinopteri > Salmoniformes > Salmonidae > Salvelinus > Salvelinus namaycush. The sequence continues at coordinate 19,137,299 of NC_052308.1, forward strand.
CCACATTTTCTTTAAGAATGTAGTGAAGTAAAAGTTGTCAAAATTCTAAATCGTAAATTAAAGTACAGATACCGCCAAACACGACTTAAGTAGTACTTAAAAGTATTTTTACTTAAGTACTTTACACGAGTGGGAAAATGTGTACACCCACACACAGCTCTACAGACTGGCACCCATACCAAGCACCAAGAAGCTTTCCTCTCCTTGCTCGTGTCTCACAAGATGTTTACAGGCTGACTCTCAAACACGCTCGCCCCATTTAACAAGACAAGCTTGTTCGTAAACTTCCATTTTTTTCCATTAACGCATCGCATCGCAGAGTCATCGTCCTGGTTCCTTTTTTGTGGGTCATACTTTTTTCCATCTATTTTTGGGATCCTGGCTTAGTCTGCGTTTTTGCTGGGATTGCATAAAAGAACATAAGACACCAAAGTCTCAGCACTGGTTGGTGTGTGAGAGATTTGTGTCACTAGTAAACATGGCGCTAATACAGGTGAGCAAGATATGTTGTGTGCACAACATGAAAGCACAACCCTATAAATAGTAGTCATCCTGGATTTCTCCTCATGTTTTTCTCCTCATCTTCTCTTTTTTAGTCTGTACTGTCAGCACTTAATTCAAAATGGATAATTACATTAATTATGAAAGAGGACAAACATGACACAGATATACTGTAATTAGTTCCACCTGAGCATCGGAATGTTCCCAGGTGTCCGCGCAGGGCAGCATTGTTTCTTGCTTTCCCATCATCCATCTCAGTTGGCCCTGAGAGAGGAGGCCTTGGGCCCAGGCCTCTCAGTCTCTCAGCTCACCTGTAGTCTGGCATCCTCCTCCTCCACTTTGCCAGAACGTGGCCTGTCCTTCAGACCTCATTATGTGGAGCTGTAGCAGCTGAAGCCTCCGAAGCCTGGGGAAGCTCCATGGCTCCATGGCACAAGTAGAGATGGGCTATCTAGCACCTGGAGTGGCGTGAACGTTATTAATTATACCTGATCTCTCTCGTCTCTCATCACCATCTTTGGGAGCTGTTAGGATCAGAGTGACAGCACAGGCCCCTCTCGCTCCTCATTTTCATTGAACTAAGCCTCCCCTCCCACTGTTTCCCTCTTTCTCTTCAACCTTATTTGCTTAGTTAGGGATTGGGAGTGATGGGGAAAATCTTTCCCTCTGATACGGAGCAGTTGGGATGCATGGATTTAATGGATAGCTCTTCTAGGGCATCTGAATGACAAAGAAGTGAAGGAGTTGAAGAGGCATGTTGGTTGAGTGCTATTACTATCAACACCTGGAGACATTTTCAATGTTTCATGGGATTGTAAAAGGTTTGTTTTGTTAACACCCTCCCTCACTTGATCTTGTTGGGTATTTTTAAATATTTACGGATCAACTCAAGTCTGTACCCAAACAATTCGAGCTTCTACTTCTAAAAATTCACCTTTCCAGAAACAAGTCTCTCACTGTTGCCGCTTGCTATAGACCTCCCTCTGCCCCCAGCTGTGCCCTCGATACCATATGTGAATTGATTGCCCCCCATCTATCTTCTGAGCTCGTGCTACTAGGTGACCTAAACTGGGACATGCTTAACACCCCGGCCATCCTACAATCTAAGCGTGATGCCCTCAATCTCACACAGATTATCAATGAACCTACCAGGTACAACTCCAAATCCGTAAACACGGGCATCCTCATAGATGTTATCCTGACCAACTTGCCCTCCAAATACACCTCTGCTGTTTTCAATCAAGATCTCAGCGATCACTGCCTCATTGCCTGCATCCGTAATGGGTCTGCGACCAAACGACCACCCCTCATCACTGTCAAACGCTCCCTAAAACACTTCTGCGAGCAGGCCTTTCTAAACGACCTGGCCGGGGTATCCTGGAAGGATATTGACCTCATCCCATCAGTCGAGGATGCCTGGTCGTTCTTTAAAAGTGCCTTCCTCACCATCTTAAATAAGCATGCCCCATTCAAAAAATGTAGAACTAGGAATAGATATAGTCCTTGGTTCACTTCAGACCTGTCTGCCCTTGACCAGCACAAAAACATCCTGTGGCGTTCTGCATTAGCATCGAATAGCCCCCGTGATATGCAACTTTTCAGGGAAGTTAGGAACAAATATACACAGGCAGTTAGGAAAGCTAAGGCTAGCTTAATTTAATATAATTGAGAATTTCAATAAGCATTTCTCTACGGCTGGCCATGCTTTCCACCTGGCTACCCCTACCCCGGTCAACTGCCTGGCACCCTCCACGGCAACCCGCCAAAGCCCCCACCATTTCTCCTTCACCCAAATCCAGATAGCCGATGTTCTGAAAGAGCTGCAGAATCTGGACCCCTACAAATCAGCCGGGCTAGACAATCTGGACCCTCTCTTTCTAAAATTATCTGCCGAAATTGTTGCAACCCCTATTACTAGCCTGTTCAACCTCTTTTTCGTATCGTCTGAGATTCCCAAAGATTGGAAAGCTGCCGCGGTCATCCCCCTCTTCAAAGGGGGTGACACTCTAGACCCAAACTGCTACAGACCTATATCTATCCTACCCTGTCTTTCTAAGGTCTTCGAAAGCCAAGTTAACAAACAGATTACCGACCATTTCGAATCCCACCGTACCTTCTCCGCTATGCAATCTGGTTTCAGAGCTGGTCATGGGTGCACCTCAGCCACGCTCAAGGTCCTAAACGACATCATAACCGCCATCGATAAGAGACATTACTGTGCAGCCGTATTCATCGACCTGGCCAAGGCTTTCGACTCTGTCAATTACCACATTCTTATTGGCAGACTCGACAGCCTTGGTTTCTCAAATGATTGCCTCGCCTGTTTCACCAACTACTTCTCAGATAGAGTTCAGTGTGTCAAATCGGAGGGCCTTTTGTTCGGACCTCTGGCAGTCTCTATGGGGGTGCCACAGGGTTCAACCCTTGGGCCGACTCTCTTCTCTGTATACATCAATGATGTTGCTCTTGCTGCTGGTGATTCTCTGATATACCTCTACGCAGACGACACCATTCTGTATACTTCTGGCCCCTCTTTGGACACTGTGTTAACTAACCTCCAAACGAGCTTCAATGCCATACAACACTCCTTCCGTGGCCTCCAACTGCTCTTAAACGCTAGTAAAACCAAATGAATACTTTTCAACCGTTCGCTGCCCGCACCCGCCCGCCCGACTAGCATTACTACTCTGGACGTTCTGACCTAGAATACGTGGACAACTACAAATACCTAGGTGTCTGGCTAAACTGTAAACTCTCCTTCCAGACTCATATCAAACATCAATCCAACATTTTATCTGGAATCGGCTTTCTATTTCGCAACAAAGCCTCCTTCACTCACGCCGCCAAACGTACCCTAGTAAAACTGACTATCCTACCGATCCTCGACTTCGGCGATGTCATCTACAAAATAGCTTCCAATACTCTACTCAGCAAACTGGATGCAGTCTATCACAGTGCCATCCGTTTTGTCACCAAAGCCCCATACACTACCCACCATTGCGACCTGTACGCTCTCGTTGGTTGGCCCTCGCTTCATACTCGTCGCCAAACCCACTGGCTACAGGTTATCTACAAGTCTCTGCTAGGTAAAGCCCCGCCTTATCTCAGCTCACTGGTCACCATAGCAGCACCCACTCGTAGCACGCGCTCCGGCAGGTATATCTCACTGGTCACCCCCAAAGCCAATTCCTCCTTTGGTCGTCTTTCCTTCCAGTTCTCTGCTGCCAATGACTGGAACGAACTGCAAAAATCTCTGAAGCTGGAGAGTCATATCTCCCTCACTAGCTTTAAGCACCAGCTGTCAGAGCAGCTCACAGATCACTGCACCTGTACATAGCCCATCTGTAAACAGCCCATCTATCTACCTACCTCATCCCCATACTGTATCTATTTATTTCTCTTGCTCCTTTGCACCCCAGTATCTCTACTTGCACATTCATCTTCTGCACATCTACCATTCCAGTGTTTAATTGCTATATTGTAATTACTTCGCCACCATGGCCTATTTATTGCCTTACCTTCCTTATCTTACCTCATTTGCTCTCACTGTATATTGACTTTTTGTTTTCTACTGTATTATTGACTGTATGTTTTGTTTATTCCATGTGTAACTCTGTGTTGTATGTGTCGAATTGCTATGCTTTATCTTGGCCAGGTTGCAGTTGCAAATGAGAACTTGTTCTCAACTAGCCTACCTGGTTAAATAAAGGTGAAATAAAATAAAATAAAAACTCGCATTAAATATGTATCTCCACTGCTTATGGCTATGTGGCTATATGTAGAGTAGCTTCATCTTTACCGCCTCGTGCCTGCATTTTTTATGATGTCAGTGACTGGATCAGCTTGATTGGAACCCATCAGAGCTTCAATCAAACATGATTTTTCATCTCTATACTAGGGCTTTGATGGCCTGTGAGGAGCCTCCGTGCCTGTGATCAGAGCCTTTACTGTATCTACATGCCTAGCCATCGTTGGTCGATACTCCTCACATCAGCTCTCACTCAATCAAGTAGTCAGGCCACATGCCTGCCTCTAAAGGTGCAAGGCCCTTTGAGGGAGGGCTATTAGACAGGTTAACCATGACTTATATAATTTACTTCAACCAGCAACATGTACCAGGCTCTCTGCTCCCCCCGGCTCAGTCTTTAAGCCTGTGTCCTTTGTAGACGTGTTATTTCGATACATTTTAAAGAGCTCTGGCCTGAGCTGAAAAATGTCAGTTAAAATGGGTGGAAAGGTATAGGGTTTGTTGAGTGGTTTGTCATCACTGCAGACTGGCTAGGTAAGGAAATTCTGGAAAAAATAGATTTTCCATCCATTACGACTACTTGTTGACAGTTTCTCTGTGCAGTTTGAAAACTAGGGCTAAAGGAGAAAACTCACCAGACCAATTGGTGGTATGCAAAGAAGGGGGTTGTTCGTTCACTGTTCATTCAAGTGCTGTTGGCTCTGTGTGTTATAGGGACCACCAGCCGGTGGGTGGGTGACTGATGGCCGTCCTTTTCGCCTGTTTTTACATATGGAATCAGTTTTCACTAGGTTTGCAAATTACTCTGTTCAGAGGTGCTATTTACCAGACACTCGACAATCCTACCGGTCTGTTCATGCCTTAAGCCTAATCAGAGTTGAGGCTCACTAGTTGGATGTTTTAATGCTATTGACTGTGTGATGAAAATCTGAAGCCAGGCCCAGCCAATCACAATGAGTTTTTCCCCACAAAAAGGGTTTTATTACAGACAGAAATATTTCTTAAAACTTGAGACATCTGTGGCATTGTGTTGCATGACAAAACGGCACATTTTAGTGGCCTTTTATTGACCCTAGTACAAAGTGTACCTTTGTAATGATCAGGATGTTTAATCAGCTTCTTCATATGCCACACCTGTCAGGTGGATGGATTATCTTGACAAATAATAAAATGCTCTCTAAACAAATTTGTGCACCACATTTTTGAGAAATAAGATTTTTTTTGTATTTAACATTTCTGTGATATTTTATTTCAGGTCATGAAACATCAAACAAGCACTTTATATGTTGTGTTTATATTTTTGTTCAGTGTAGTTGTTTTGCAAAGATCACAACCAAATATAATATTAGCAACTGTTCAAGCAAGATTCAAGACATAATTGTAAGCATATGAGAACCTAAAAAGGATATTTTGTTTAGAAATAATAAAAAACGTTGAATAGGCGCAGATGACGATAGCTTTCTCACAATTCGCCAAAAGCCATCCGTTTTGTTACCAAAGCCCCTTATACCACCCACCACTGCAACCTGCTACATATTCGTCGCCAGACCCACTGGCTCCAGGTCATCTATAAGTCTATGCTAGGTAAAACTCTGCCTTATCTCAGCTCACTGGTCACGATAACAACACCCACCTGTAGCACACGCTCCAGCAGGTATATGTCACTGGTCATCCCCAAAGTCAACATATCCTTTGGCGGCCTTTCCTTCCAGTTTGTTATTTAACCTTTATAGGTAAGCTTTACAACTGCGATTTTTGCAATTCGTTCCAGTCACTGGCAGCAGCAGAGGCTGGAGACTTACTAACGCTGAAGCTGGAGACTCACTAACTTTTTTTTTCTTTTTTTTCTCCCCAATTTCATGGTATCCAATTGTTAGTAGTTACTGTCTTGTCTCATCACTACAATTCCCGTACGGGCTCGGGAGAGACGAAGGTTGAGAGCCATGCGTCCTCCGAAACACAACCAAGCCGCACTGCTTCTTAACACAGCGCGCATCCAACCCAGAAGCCAGCTGCACCAATGTGTCAGAGGAAACACCGTACACCTAGCGACAGGAGTTCAGGAGTTGCTAGTGCGCAATGAGACAAGGATATCCCTACCGGCCAAACCCTCCCTAACGATGCTAGGCCAATTGTGCGTCGCCCCATGGACCTCCCGCTCGCGGCTGGCTGCGACAGAGCCTGGGCTCGAACCCAGAGTCTCTGGTGGCACAGCTAGCACTGCGATGCAGTGCTTTAGACCGCTGCGCCACCCGGGAGGCCCTCCCTCACTAACTTTAAACATCAGCTATCTGAGCAGCTAACCGATCGCTGCAGCTGTACATAGTCCATCTGTAAATAGCCCACCCAATCTACCTACCTCATCCCCATATTGTTTTTATTTACTTTTCTGCTCTTTTGCACACCAGTATCACTACTTGCACATCATCATCTGCTCATCTATCACTCCAGTGTTAATCTGCTAAATTGTAATTACTTTGCTACCATGGCCTATTTATTGCCTTACCTCCTCACGCCATTTGCACACACTGTATATAGACTTTCTTTTTTCTCTATTGTGTTATTGGCTGTACGCGTGTTTATTCCATGTGTAACTCTGTGTTGTTGTTTGTGTCGCACTGCTTTGCTTTATCTTGGCCAGGTCGCAGTTGTAAATGAGAACTTGTTCTCAACTAGCTTACCTGGTTAAATAAAGGTTAAATAAAAAATAAATAACAAAATTACAACTGAAAAGACGTGACTAGACTGTAGGCAGTCAAAACACAGAGGAGAAAGGTAATTTATCCTGAGGGGTTTAGGAACTGTCTCTATATTCCTCCACTAGCTTTAGGATTAAAATTGTCTGCCCTGGTGAACCGCCAGTGTACGCCAGTTGAGTTTGTTTTTCACAGAAAGAATGAGATTGCCCTGGCATTACGGCTGTCATTAGATCTCTTTCATTCTCTCCATGCAGTTGTTTTCAGAACATTTTAATTAGAATTGGTACATTTCTAAGGTTCATTATCCCGCCTGCCGTTACGCCTTTGATCTCTAGACCCCGCTTTCCTGGCCTTAACACTTTTGAAATATTGCATGAGCACTACCCAATTACCCTTTAATGTCGACTAAGTGCCTTTGTCAGTGTGAGTGATTTTGGGAGTGTGGCAGTGTGCACGGTCCCCCCTCCCCTCTAGGTGTTAATGAGAAGAGTCCAGTCTGGTCTCAGGGACCTCATTTGGATGACCGACGCGTATCAAAGACTAACTCCCAAACGTTTTGAATGTACACTTTTTGTTTTTAATTATTCACTGACATACACTTCCCTTCATATTTATTTGGACAGTGAAGCTTTATACTCCAGCATTTTTTATTTGAGATCCAATGTTTTCTATGAGGCTACAGTATGGAATGTCACCTTTTATTTTTGGGTATTTTCATACATATCTGTTTTACCATTTAGAAATTAAAGAACTTTATGTATCTAGTGCCCCCAGTATAAAATGTTGTCAAAAGTGTAGTATTTGGTCCCATATTTCTACCACACAATGAGTATATCAAGCTTGTGACTCTACAAACCTGTTTGATGCATTTGTAGTTTTCTTTGGTTCTGTTTCGGATGATGTTGTGCCCACTAGAAATGAATGGTAAATCACTTTTATTATGAATAAGAATATAAATTGTTTCTGCTACCGTAATTATGGATAATCCTGAATGAATCGTTAATAATGATGAGTGAGAAAGTTAAGAGGCATAAAAATCGTACCCCCCCAAAAATGCTACCCTCCCGTTATTGTTAATGGTGAGATGATCTTTGTGCATCTAAGGCAGTAACTTCTCTGAAGGTCTTCCGTGCTGGATGTAGTCATTGCATGCTAGAAATATGGGACCAAATACTATACTTTTGACAAAATGGAATACACTATAATTGAATTTGCCCAAATACTTATAACACCTTCAAATGAAGGGACTAGATACATAAAGTGCAATCATTTCTAAACAGTAAAACAGATATGTATGAAAATACCCTCAAATAAAAGGTGACACTCCATCCTGTAGCCTCATAGAAAACATTGGATCTCTTATTTATTTTTTATTTTTGTATTTTTTACTAAAGTTTATTTTAATAAATACTTTTTTTACAAATTTTTTCTTAAAACTGCATTGTTGGTTAAGGGCTTGTAAGTAAGCATTTCACTGTTGTATTCGGCGTATGTGATAAATAAAACTTGATTTGATTTGAGGGATCGATTTTAGGTCCTGTACTTCTTACTTCTTACTGTCTATATAAACAATGTTGGTCTATTTGCATTTTTTTTCTTTTTACATACACCTGTATGCAGATGACACTTGTGTATGCTATTTCCCCCATGGTTGCTTTCATTGCTTTGCAGAAAGCCTTTGTTCAAATCAAATCAAGTTTATTTTATATAGCCCTTTGTACATCAGCTAATATCTCGAAGTGCTGTACAGAAACCCAGCCTAAAACCCCAAACAGCAAGCAATGCAGGTGTAGAAGCACGGCGGCTAGGAAAAACTCCCTAGAAAGGCCAAAACCTAGGAAGAAACCTAGAGAGGAACCAGGCTATGAGGGGTGGCCAGTCCTCTTCTGGCTGTGCCGGGTGGATATTATAACAGAACATGGCCAAGATGTTCAAATGTTCATAAATGACCAGCATGGTCAAATAATAATCAGGAGAAAATGTCAGTTGGCTTTTCATAGCCGATCATTAAGAGTATCTCTACCGCTCCTGCGGTCTCTAGAGAGTTGAAAACAGCAGGTCTGGGACAGGTAGGACGTCCGGTGGACAGGTCAGGGTTCCATAGCCGCAGGCAGAACAGTTGAAACTGGAACAGCAGCAAGGCCAGGTGGACTGGGGACAGCAAGGAGTCATCATGCCCGGTAGTCCTGACGCATGGTCCTAGGGCTCAGGTCTTCCGAGAGAGAGAAAGAAAGAGAGAAGGAGAGAATTAGAGAGAGCATACTTAAATTCACACAGGACACCGGATAAGACAGGAGAAGTACTCCAGATATAACCAACTGACCCTGCCCCCCGACACATAAACTACTGCAGCATAAATACTGGAGGCTGAGACAAGAGGGGTCAGGAGACACTGTGGCCCCATCCGATGATACCCCCGGACAGGGCCAAACAGGAAGGATATAACCCCACCCACTTTGCCAAAGCACAGCCCCCACACCACTAGAGGGATATCTTCAACCACCAACTTACCATCCTGAGACAAGGCCGAGTATAGCCCACAAAGATCTCCACCACGGCACAAACCAAGGGGGGGCGCCAAACCAGTTGAACTGAAATTGGTACTTAATGCAGGCAAAACCAAGTATATGTTATTATCCAAATCACATAAAAATGAACCTGATGATTTATGCGTATGAACATTAGATCAAAATCAAATCAAATTGAAATTGGCACATGCTTTGTAAACAACAGGTGTAGACTAACAGTGAAATGCTTACTCACGGGCCCTTCCCAACAATGCAGAGAGAAAGAAAATAGAGAACATTTAAAACATGTAATAATATACACTGAGTATACAAAACATTAAGGACCCCTGCTCTTTCCATGACATACACTGACCAGGTGAATCTTGGTGATCCCTTATTGATGTCACTTGTTAAATACACTTTAATCAAGAAGGGTTTCTAAGCCTTGAGACAATTGAGACATGGATTGTGTATATGTGCCATTCAGAGGGTGAATGGGCAAGACTAAAGATTTAAGTGTCTTTGAACCGGGTATGGTAGTAGGTGCCAGGCGCACCGGTTTGTGTCAAGAACTGCAATGCTACTGTGTTTTTCACGCTCAACAGTTTCCAGTGTGTATAAAACAATGGTTCACCACCCAAAGGACATACAGCCAACTTTACACAACTGTGGGAAACATTGGAGTCAACATGGGCCAGCATCCCTGTGGAATACTTTCAATACCTTGTAGAGTCCATGCCTCGACAAACGGAGTCTGTTCTGAGGTGCAAAAGAGGGTGCAACTCAATATTAGGAGGGTGTTCCTAATGTTTGGTATACTCATGGTATACACAATGAGTAACGATAACTTGGCTATATACACTGGGTACCAGTACTGAGTCGATGTGCAGGGGTACGAGGTAATTGAGGTAGAAATGTACAGTACATACTGTATAACTACGAATAAAGTGACAGATAATAAACAGTAGTAGCAACATACAGTTGAAGTCGGAAGTTTACATACACCTTAGCCAAATACATTTAAACTCAGTTTTGCACAATTCCTGATATTTAATCAGAGTAAAAATTCCCTGTGTTAGGTCAGTTAGGATCACCACTTTATTTTAAGAATGTGAAATGTCAGAATAATAGTAGAAAGAATGATTTATTTCAGCTTTTATTTCTTTCATCACATTCCCACTGGGTCAGAAGTTTACATACACTCAATTAGTATTTGGTAGCATTGCCTTTAAATTGTTTATCTTGGGTCAAACCTATCGGGTAGCCTTTCACAAGCTTCCCACAATAAGTTGGGTGAATTTTGGCCCATTCCTCCTGACAGAGTTGGTGTAACTGAGTCAGGTTTGTAGGCCTCTTTGCTCGCACACACTTTTTCAGATCTACCCACAAATTTTCTATAGGATTGAGGTCAGGGCTTTGTGATGGCCACTCCAATACCTTGACTTTGTTGTCCTTAAGCCATTTTGCCACAACTTTGGAAGTATGCTTGGGGTCATTGTCCATTTGGAACACCCATTTGCGACCAAGCTTTAACTTCCTGACTGATGTCTTGAGATGTTGCTTCAATATATCCACATAATTTTCCTGCCTCATGATGCCATCTATTTTGTGAAGTGCACCAGTCCCTCCTGCAGCAAAGCATCCCCACAACATGATGCTGCCACCCCCACGCTTCACGGTTGGGATGGTGTTCTTTGGCCTGCAACACTCCCTCTTTTTCCTCCAAACATAACGATGGTCATTATGGCCAAACAGTTCTATTTTTGTTTCATCAGACCAGAGGACATTTCTCCAAAATGTACAATCTTTGTCCCCATGTTCAGTTGCAAACCGTAGTCTGGCTTTTTCATGGCGGTTTTGGAGCAGTGGCTTCTTCCTTGCTGAGTGGACTTTCAGGTTACGTCGATATAGGACTCGTTTTACTGTGGATATAGATATTTTTGTACCTGTTTCCTCCAGCATGTTCACAAGGTCCTTTACTGTTGTTCTGGAATTGATTTGCACTTTTCACACCAAAGTAAGTCCATCTCTAGGAGACAGAACGCGTCTCCTTCCTGAGCGGTATGACGGCTGCGTGGTCCCATGGTGTTTATACTTGCGTACTATTGTTTGTACAGATAAAGGTGGTATCTTCAGGTGTTTGGAAATTGCTCCCAAGGATGAACCAGACTCGTGTAGGTCTACCATTTTTTTCTGAGATCTTGGCTCATTTCTTTTGATTCCCATGATGTCAAGCAAAGAGGCACTGAGTTTGAAGGTAGGCCTTGAAATACATCCACAGGTACACCTCCAATTGACTCAAATGATGTCTATCAGAATCTTCTAAAGCCGTGACATCTTTTTCTGGAATTTTCCAAGCTGTTAAAAGGCACAGTCAATTTAGGGTATGTAAACTTCTGACCCATTGGAATTGTGATAAAGTAAATTATAAGTAAAATAATCTGTCTGTAAACAATTGTTGGAAAAATGACTTGTGTCATGCACAAAGTAGATGTCCTAACCGACTTGCCAAAACTATAGTTTGTTAACAAGAAATGTGTGGAGTGGTTGAAACACTAGTTTTAATGACTCCAACCTATGTAATCTTCCGACTTCAACTGTATGTAATAAGTCAAAAAAGTTTGTGCAAAACGGGTCAATGCAGAATGTTCCGGGTAGTTATTTGGTTATTTAACTATTTAATTAGCTATTTAGCAGTCTCATTGCTTGAGGGTAGAATCTGTTCAGGGTCCTGTTGGTTGCATTGGTATCGCTTACCGTGCGGAAGCAGAGAGCACATTCTGTGACTTGGGTGGCTGGAGTCTTTGACAATTTTTATGGCCTTCTTCTGACACCACCTGGTATAGAGGTCCTGGATGGCAGGGAGCTCGGCCCCAGTGATGTACTGGGCCGTACGCCTCTGTAGCACCTTGCGGTCGGATGCCAAGCAGTTGCCACACCAAGCGGTGATGCATCCAGTCAAGATGCTCTCAATGGTGCAGCTGTAGAACCTTTTGAGGATCTGAGGGCCCATGCCAAATCTTTTCAGCCTCCTTAGGGGGCAGAAGCGTTGTCATGCCCTCTTTACAACTGTGTTGGTGTGTGTGGAAGAGGATAGATCTTTGGTGATGTAGACACCGAGGAACTTGAAACTCTTGAGCCACTCCACTACAGCCCCGTTGATGTGAATGGGGGTTTCCTTAGCCCTCCATTTCCTGTAGTCCACAATCTACTCCTTTGTCTTGCTGATGTTGAGGGAGAGGTTGCTGTCCTGTCATCACACTGCCAGGTCTCTGACCTCCCGCTTTGGGCTGGATGTGTCAATGTGTAGCTGATGCATGCATAATCTATAAGCAGAATTACTGTTTTACCCCAATTAGCCACAAAATCCCTAGTTTGAAATCTACTGTTTTCTGGAAGCTATATGACGCCATTTTTCCAAAGTTTTCCCCCACGTCGGCTAGCCTGCTAGCATTTCGAGTTCTAGCCAACGAGTTTCAGCTCCTCACCATTGGAATGACAGCTAGCAAGATGCACACCCAGCAGAGCGAGAGAAAGACACCAATGGTGTGGCGCACATATCTGCACGTACTGTATGTGACGTAATACACAATTTTCGGTGACTACTTACTTTCTAAAATGTTTACAAAAGTACCAGAGAATCTCTTTAAATAGCAGAAAATCATTCAGTTGACATTCATACCAGTTATAGACTATGGGATATTATCTATGTGAATGCAGCTGCCACTGTATTGAAGCCATTGGACACAGTTTATCATTGCGCACTACACTTTATTACGGGCGATAAGTTCTGTACACATCACTGCATTCTGTATCAAAAAGTAGGCTGGCCCTCTATGAAGTCTCGATGCATTGCACTCTTTTTGTTTATAAGGCTTCTGCATAAACTTCCACCGTACGTTACTTCATTGTTAACTTATAGACCTACGAGATACCAGACCAGGTCTCAGGCTAACTCTGGATATTCCTTCCACTTTATATGTGGAATTGGTGTCTCTAGGGCATTTCAGGTGGCTGAATACTGAATCATTTTACTGAATAATGTGTCTGGTTTTTATGATTGTGTTTTGCTTTTCATGTGTATTTTAATGTGTATATGGATGTGTAGTTTAATGTGTATATAGTAACTGGAATTTCATATCTGGAAAAGGGACCTTGGTCTCAGCATTGACTCACTGTCAAAATTAAGTTTAAATAAATAATTTAAATAAATGAAACGGTCTTATTGCTTAATGAGGCAGTGGGATAGTGGAGGTTCTGCAGGTGAGATGTTTTCATTGAGATTCAGGGATTTTCTAATTAGATTGCAGAGGCAGTAGCGGTGGTGGAGAAGTGAACATGCTTTCACATAAGGCCTGTGTGTAATAAATCACTGAGCCCTGTCCTTCATCTCCCTGAGACCTGAATGCTCCACACACCGTACTTTTAAAAAATGAGGAGGATTACACTGAATCCTCATCAAGGTCACCCCTGGAGGCATTACGTGTGTTCTTTGTATGTGTGTGTTCTGTAGATGTGCGTGTACATGTGTCTGTGTGTGTGTGTTTGCATGCATGACTTCTTGGGTGTCTTAGCAAGTGTGTATTTTTGCACGTTTATAAATTAATTGAGTCTCTTAACGTGTTTACCCTTTCTCCACTATGGGAACACTGCTAGTCTTGGCCTCCTTGGTGATCAGTCCTTGGCTAACCTCATTAATTTGCCACCTTAATCTGAATTATTCAGGGAATTTAACAGGCTCTGTCTCTTGCAGTCTGATTAGTGCTGGAAGAGTGTGCACTGCATTGTGGCAGGTGACAAGGCCTGACGGAGGGAACCATTCATGTGTCTGTTATGTGATGATAAAAACAGTCATCCCAGTCTGCATCACTGTCTGATGGGACATGTTCTCTGGGATGGAACATACATAACATTGCAGATGGAAATGAAGTGTATTGAAGGAAACTGTAGAACAAACAAGAGATGGAGTAGCTTGACTCTAGACATGCTGAATGGCTGAAAACAGAGAGACAGCTTCCTGTATTACATCATCAGCTTCCAAAGCTAACAGCATCTGGCCAATCAACCACAGCAGAGACAGTTGGATACAGATGTTAACCAAGCCCATTAAGTAAATAGAAGAGTAATTGATTACAATAAATACTCTTACCTTTCTAGGTATGGTTTGTCTAATGATTGGGAACAGGCTCAGCGGACACATTCTTAGATGTTTACGAGCTTGTATGAAAAAGGAGGTAATTCTTTAGAGGAACGCAATGAATCCTATGTGTCTGTGATCCTCTGTGTGTGTGTGTGTGTGTGTGTGTGTGTGTGTGTGTGTGTGTGTGTGTGTGTGTGTGTGTGTGTGTGTGTGTGTGTGTGTGGCTTGATACTCTGTGTGTGTGTGTGTGTGTGTGTGTGTGTGTGTGTGTGTGTGTGTGTGTGTGTGTGTGTGTCTGAGCCCAGCAGAGCTCTTCAGATGCGAGAGCATGCTTAATTAAGCCCATCATCAGCATGCTTAATTAGGCATGACAGTGTCAGGGCCACAGCACTGATCGATTGGCAGCGCTGTTTCCTGCTTCCTGTGTCTCTGCTCATCTCTGAAATGAGCACCGCAAAACACACTGCATGCTGGGACGGCTGGCAGGGAGAAAGGAACCGGGCTGAAGTGACTTCCTCTCTTCGTATCCTTAGATGTACTCTCGTTTAGATTTTGCAAGCGAATGGGTTGAGACAGGGAGAGGGAGTTGATTTGTACACTATTGAGATGCAACCTTAAATTTAACCTTAAAACTATAGTAATTTATTGTTTTGTTTTGTTTCTGCGGCAACCATGTAGTTTAAATGGAACTGTTAACAAGCATTTGCAGTGGATTATCGTGAATAACTAATGGCTATCAACCAATCAGCATCCCGGATCCAAACTACCTGTTTTATTAAGTACATTATGAGATATGGAGAAGAATTACTGAAGGTGGTTGAGTGGTTTCAGCTACAAGCGAGCTCTGGAGCACAAGGATGAGTAAGGAGCTTTTTGTCAATGTGACCAGCTCTCCTTGAGCAAATTATGTTAGTGTTTGGAGGTGAAGATAAGTGGTAGAGTGATGCTTTGAACCATTTCATCCAATAAACCACAGGTTCAACCTTGGATTATTACTGTTAGTGCCTAAATGATAAGGGCAATCCATTCACACATCCCGATGTAACACGTGTGTTGTGATCACACTCTGAGCAGGGTGAAATCTGTCACATGCTCGCTGACCTTGAGTTGAAACAAGTTTAAACCAAGAGGCCACTTTTTCTTACACTACAATGATGCTTTTAACGTATGTTTTACTTTTAGCAAACCTGTGTGTCTCTGTGTGTGTGTGTGTGTGTGTGTGTGTGTGTGTGTGTGTGTGTGTGTGTGTGTGTGTGTGTGTGTCTGTGTCTGTGTCTGTGTCTGTGTGTGTGTCCTGTGGGTTCTTCCTCTATTCAGCAGGCTGCCATGGCGTCTGCGATCCTGTCATCACTGCTAGAAGCGCATGGCAGAAAATTAATTAAGCGGGTCTGCTGATGGGGGAAGAGCAGGGGCTGTGGCGTCACTAACCAGGTCTTCAACCCCTGTTTCAGGGCCCACGCAGGAAAGGAAAGGCCTAGCCACTCTGGCCTGACGGGAACTTAATGAAGGTGTCTGCTCCCCTCTTACCAAGCCTGACTCTCTAAATGGGTTTTCTGTACAGGGTCAGAGAGGGACTTAAAATACGCAATTTAGCCAGCAGGGACAGAGCCAGGCCAAACAGGGAACAAGAAGGGCAGGAAGGCCAGGACAGGCCTCACACAAAGAAGACCCCATTGTCTACCTCCCATCTCACCTCATATCATCTTTCTGTCTCTCTATGCATTTCTTTCTGAACGGAAATTAAGACGGTCTTACTTACATTACTAACAGACAGACATGGAAACACATCACCCAAGCAGCCATGCTCACTGCTCATATTTTTGCACAGACCTCACAAAACCATTTCCATATCAGAGCATAATTGGGTCGTTCCATGAAATTAGTGCCTTTTGCATCCCTTTGATATTTTATGTAGAAATGGTGCACCAATATTGAATTTTAAAAGCCTGTTATATTCAATTAAATGCCCTTTAAGATAGACCACATGGATAATTCAATAAATCTGCTTCAATAAAACGATTTGCTTGACATGTCCCTCCATCAACCTTGTGTCACTTCTAGGAATATTTCAACCCACTTAATCCAACTATTTCTACAAATTTCACCATCATTGTAAAGCCCTAGTTATTTTGTTGCTTTGACAAAGTCATTTCTGAAGGTTATTATTTATTTCATATTATTAGTTATTCATTAACATCTGTCCCTCATTTGAAGGTCAACCCTGTTACATGAACTGAACCTGTGTTTCAATATGGTGAAACTATTGCATGTTAAATATTGTTTTCAAAAGAAACATTGAACATCAATATCTAATAGTCAAATCATTGTGTAAAAGCAGTTGAGCTGGTTTGACTCTTTTGGACATTTTCTGGGGTTTTGTGGTGGAAAACTGAGCGGATCGAGCAGAACACGTCAACCCTGTTACCTATTGATAGGCAGGCTCGAAATATTTTAGCTTTTTTTGTTGTGAAGCTTGCATTTAATTGCCACTACATGTTGAACACAGCAAGCGTCCATCCCTCCTGTCACGAGGGCATTTATGGCTGATTTAAGATTTCTATTTATTATGGATCCCCGTTAGCTGCTGCCAAAGCAGCCAAAAGTTTTGAGAATGACTCAAATATTAATTTCCACAAGGTTTGCTGATTCAGTGTCTTTAGATATTTTAGTCAGATGTTACTATGGAATACTGAAGTATAATTACAAGCATTTCATAAGTGTCAAAGGCTTTTATTGACAATTACATGAAGTTGCAAAGAGTCAATATTTGCAGTGTTGACCCTTCTTTTTCAAGACCTCTGCAATCCACCCTGGCATGCTGTCAATTAACTTCTGGGCCACATCCTGACTGATGGCAGCCCATTCTTGCTTAATCAATGCTTGGACTTTGTCAGAACGAGTTTGTGGGTTTTTGTTTATCCACCCGCCTCTTGAGGATTGACCACAAGTTCTCAATGGGATTAAGTTCTGGGGAGTTTCCTGGCCATGGACCCAAAATATCTATGTTTTGTTCCCCAAGCCACTTAGTTATCACGTTTGCCTTATGGCAAGGTGCTCCATCATGCTGGAAAAGGCATTGTTCGTCACCAAACTGTTCCTGGATGGTTGGGAGAAGTTGCTCTCGGAGGATGTGTTGGTACCATTCTTTATTCATGGCTGTGTTCTTTTTTGGGCGCCCTGAAGCCTTCTTCACAACAATTGAACCGTCCTCCTTGAAGTTCTTGATGATCCGAGAAATGGTTGATTTCGGTGCAATCTTACTGGCAGCAATATCCTTGCCTGTGAAGCCTTTTTTGTGCAAAGCAATGATGACGGCACATGTTTCCTTGCAGGTAACAATGGTTGACAGAAGAAGAACAATGATTCCAAGCACCACCCTCCTTTTGAAGTTTCCAGTCTGTTAATTGAACTCAACCAGCATGACAGAGTGATCTCCAGCCTTGTCCTCGTCAGCTGGTCCTTTTGCGGCAGAGCTGAAATGCAGTGGAAATGTTTTTTGCGGATTCAGTTAATTTGCATGGCAAAGAGCGACTTTGCAATTAATTGCAATTCATCTGATCACTCTTCATAACATTCTGGAGTATATGCAAATTGCCATCATACAAGCTGAGGCAGCAGACTTTGTGAAAATGTATATTTGTGTCATTCTCCAAACTTTTGGCCACGACTGTATAGTGCATATGTTACCGTGTGTGTATGTGTGTGTGTGTGTGTGTGCGTGTGTGTGTGTGTGTGTCAATGTGTCTGTGCCAATGTTTGTGTTGCTTCACAGTTCTGCTTGCATCAGTTACTTGATGTGGAATAGAGTTCCATGTAGTCATGGCTCTATGTAGCGCCGTGTGCCTCCCATAGTCTGTTCTGGACTTGGGGACTGTGAAGAGACCTCTTGTGGCATGTCTTGTGGGGTATGCATGGGTGTCTGAGCTGTGTGCCAGAAGTTTAGACAGACAGCTCGGTGCATTCAACAAGTCAGTACCTCTAATAATTAAAAGTAGTGACGAAGTCAATCTCTCCTCCACTTTCAGCCAGGAGAGATTGACCTGCATATTATTAATATTAGCTGTCTGTGTACATCCAAGGACCAGCCGTGCTGCCCTGATCTGATCAATTTGCAATTTTCCTAAGTCCATTTTTGTGGCACCTGACCACATGACTGAAAAGTAGTCAAGGTGCGACAAAACTAGGGCCTGTAGGACCTTCCTTGTTGATAGTGTTGTTAAGAAGGCAGAGCATCGCTTTTTTATAGACATATTTCTCCCCATCTTAGCTCCTACTGCATCAGTATGTTTTGACCATGACAGTTTACAATCTAGGAATACTCCAAGCAGTTTAGTCATCTCAATTTCCACATTATTTATTACAATATTTTGTTGAGGTTTTGGATTTAGTGAGTGTTTTATTCCAAATACAATGCTTTCAGTTTTAGAAATATTTAGGGCTAACTTATTCCTTGCCACCCACTCTGAAATTAACTTCACCTCTTTGTTGAGTGTTGCAGTCATTTCATTCGCGTAGTAGCTGACATGTACAATGTTGAGTCATTCGCATACATAGACACTCTGGCTTTACTCAAAGTCAGTGGCATGTCGTTAGTAAAAATTTTAAAAAAGCAAGGGGCCAGTCATTGTTTCAATGCAGCCTTGAAATGCGTGGACAGAGTCTAGGAGCCAAGATGATTTGGATGGACTCCATCATTCCTGTAGAGTATATTCTGTTCCCAGAAAGTGTCAAAGTTATCAATAAAGTGACTCCAGCAGAGCTACAATAGTCTTATAGCCAGATGTGTAATGCCAGCAGTCTGCTGAATCTTTCACAACCACGGTCAAATGATGGTACTGGACCTGAAATTATTGGCCGTTTTTTGGAGTCTTTTAATGCTAAAATCAGTTCTTTAAATCCATTTTCAAATGTTCCGAGCTAGCCCTCCTGATGTTGTTTGACCCCACATGGACTAAAACAGTGTCAGCTCCCGGCTTCTGTGGTAGAACAGTCGGAAGCAGCCTTGTTATGTCCTGTACTCGTACTCCTGGGTTTTTGTCTTGGGGACCGAGGTGTTTCTCACCATTGAGCTGCCTGTGATGACAGCTGGTGATGTTGAATGAGCTGGTCTCGCAGGCAGCCTCACAGTCTGGTGAGGCTGGGAGCTCCGAAGATCTGAACCCAAGGTAGAAGCCACCGGAGAGGGAGACAGAACCGAGGACGAAGACGCAGGTACCTCCGGATCCGATCTTGATTGGGAAGCCACCAAGGATGAAGGCGTCGGAACCTCTGGATCCAGGGCGGCAAAGCTGTTTCTGGTCTGTGTCAGTTCCGGGCTCAACATCTCCATGGAGACCCCCGTTGCCAGAGGACGCCTTCTTCGACTACCACGGCGAGTGACGTACCTCCATGGCTGGATAGTTGGGTCGAGAACAGTTCCATTCTCCAGGGAAGGGGGAGACCCCTTCGGGGATAGAACTCTGCTGAGCACTGGCCAGTCGGCTGTGGAGAGCTGACACAGCGGAGAAACCTCCACCAGACCAGAGCGGGATCCGGCTACTTGGGTGGAAGAAAAAGAAAAAGTAGGTGGGCGTGGGTCAGCCAGTAGCTTATGAAGGTTTTGTACTTGCTTGCTAAGAGTAGCTACTTCGCTCCTGTATTCTTCCGCAAGCAAGCAGTTGCTGCATTGAAAGTCAGCGCGGTCCACATTGTCCTGGAACAAAGCAAAGTAAACACAGCTCCTGCAACGCTGGAAACTTTCAATAGCGGCCTCCATTTGAGAACCGCCGAGCCAGCTAGGCTTGCTGGGCTTTCGCGCCTCTCCCCCTATACGGAATAGCAGATAGCAGCGCTCACAGCAATTTAGCCAAACAGAGCCGCAGGATTCAAAATAAAATCAAAGTATATAAAAACCCTGTCAGCTTTTAAACCGAGATCTTTTGTTCAGTTTTCGGCATTCGACAGCGTTCAACAGTGTCGTGTCTTTGACTATGCCAGATTAATTGCTATGACATGCTATTCTATAAAATAATTTCTCCGTAATTAATATTACCTGATTGAACTAATCATGTAAATATGAATTAACTAGAGAGGGACACCACGAAATAATATTTATAGAGCTGTTATCTTTCGAATAAACTCTTAAAGATTTAGTAAGATTTTACATCCATAACAGTGACATTAATCGTCATTTTATTCAGTCTCATCTGAAAGTTGTAAGTCCTTGATTATCTGCAAGAATCCTGGCTAACAAGTTGAATCAGCAATACAAAATTGGGTTTAATTATTTATTTACTAAATACCTAACTAATCACACAGAAACACACATACACCATTAAATCATAACTTGATCACAAATTACGTCATACAGAAAAACGTCCCTAGCGGGCGGAATAGGTATGACAGCTTGTTACACAAAGGAAAGGGGCTGAGTCCTAGTGAAAGAGCGGGAGACTTGAACATAGGCGAGCTGTACTATCGTAAATACAGTATCTTATGCATTCTAAATTACCGCCCATTTGAAGAGGAAAATGCAATACATATTTACTCTGAGCTGCGCTTCAGTAGGTTGGTGGTAGATGGCCCGTGTCGCCAACCCGAGTCCTCTGTCCTTTGAAGAATGTCTCTGGTGGTCACTGGATACGTTGTGTGTATTAGACGGGATACTTGGACTGTCCTTCCGAACCTGCGTTTAGCTGTTGCTAACTCAAAGGCTAGGAGATATCACTTCTGTAGTGAATACGAGTTCAAAGTTCATACCATTCACAATCAAAGTCCATGCTGATGTTGGCTTCATCTATAGTGATTATCTGAACCATTCTGACACTGGATCGTCATCCTAGCGTACCCGGAACAGAAAGTTATATTCTTGTTCACTGGCTTTTATAGTGGAGGGAGA
Source organism: Salvelinus namaycush (assembly GCF_016432855.1). NCBI lineage: Eukaryota > Metazoa > Chordata > Actinopteri > Salmoniformes > Salmonidae > Salvelinus > Salvelinus namaycush. The sequence continues at coordinate 19,158,771 of NC_052308.1, forward strand.
GGGGTGTGTCTGAAAAGTTTATAACCCATGCCTCTTCACAGGGGCGGGCCACTGTGAGCAGAGGAAAACTTATGACAGCACAGATCTCTCATTTGGAAGCTAAAATTACATTTCACCTCTTCACAAATAATGTCATATTCAAACATTTGAATTAAACAACAATTCCATGTGAATTCCGATACCTCTGACGTTTAGACTTTCCACAGTCGAGTTTATGTCATTCTATCATTGATGAGAATGTGTCAGAGGGCAACCGAACTGACATAATATACCTTAAGTACCACCGCATATGTTCAGTTGGTCGAATTACCAGAATATACACTGCTCAAAAAAATAAAGGGAACACTTAAACAACACAATGTAACTCCAAGTCAATCACACTTCTGTGAAATCAAACTGTCCACTTAGGAAGCAACACTGATTGACAATAAATTGCACATGCTGTTGTGCAAATGGAATAGACAAAAGGTGGAAATTATAGGCAATTAGCAAGACACCCCCAATAAAGGAGTGATTCTGCAGGTGGTGACCACAGACCACTTCTCAGTTCCTATGCTTCCTGGCTGATGTTTTGGTCACTTTTGAATGCTGGCGGTGCTCTCACTCTAGTGGTAGCATGAGACGGAGTCTACAACCCACACAAGTGGCTCAGGTAGTGCAGCTCATCCAGGATGGCACATCAATGCGAGCTGTGGCAAGAAGGTTTGCTGTGTCTGTCAGCGTAGTGTCCAGAGCATGGAGGCGCTACCAGAAGACAGGCCAGTACATCAGGAGACGTGGAGGAGGCCGTAGGAGGGCAACAACCCAGCAGCAGGACCGCTACCTCCGCCTTTGTGCAAGGAGGAGCACTGCCAGAGCCCTGCAAAATGACCTCCAGCAGGCCACAAATGTGCATGTGTCAGCATATGGTCTCACAAGGGCTCTGAGGATCTCATCTCGGTACCTAATGGCAGTCAGGCTACCTCTGGCGAGCACATGGAGGGCTGTGCGGCCCCACAAAGAAATGCCACCCCACACCATGACTGACCCACCGCCAAACCGGTCATGCTGGAGGATGTTGCAGGCAGCAGAACGTTCTCCACGGCGTCTCCAGACTCTGTCACGTCTGTCACATGTGCTCATGTGCTCAGTGTGAACCTGCTTTCATCTGTGAAGAGCACAGGGCGCCAGTGGCGAATTTGCCAATATTGGTGTTCTCTGGCAAATGCCAAACGTCCTGCACGGTGTTGGGCTGTAAGCACAACCCCCACCTGTGGACGTCGGGCCCTCATACCACCCTCATGGAGTCTGTTTCTGACCGTTTGAGCAGACACATGCACATTTGTGGCCTGCTGGAGGTCATTTTGCAGGGCTCTGGCAGTGCTCCTCCTTGCACAAAGGCGGAGGTAGCGGTCCTGCTGCTGGGTTGTTGCCCTCCTACGGCCTCCTCCACGTCTCCTGATGTACTGGCCTGTCTCCTGGTAGCGCCTCCATGCTCTGGACACTACGCTGACAGACACAGCAAACCTTCTTGCCACAGCTCGCATTGATGTGCCATCCTGGATGAGCTGCACTACCTGAGCCACTTGTGTGGGTTGTAGACTCCGTCTCATGCTACCACTAGAGTGAGAGCACCGCCAGCATTCAAAAGTGACCAAAACATCAGCCAGGAAGCATAGGAACTGAGAAGTGGTCTGTGGTCACCACCTGCAGAATCACTCCTTTATTGGGGGTGTCTTGCTAATTGCCTATAATTTCCACCTTTTGTCTATTCCATTTGCACAACAGCATGTGCAATTTATTGTCAATCAGTGTTGCTTCCTAAGTGGACAGTTTGATTTCACAGAAGTGTGATTGACTTGGAGTTACATTGTGTTGTTTAAGTGTTCCCTTTATTTTTTTGAGCAGTGTAGTTCATTTCCCCCAACTTCTGATGTTACCCAGAATCTCTATATTAACCCATGGGTTTCCTTACGTCACATCAGTTATAGTAGGGAGAGAGAAAAAGGGGGAAAGAGGTATTTATGACTGTCATAAACCTACCCCCACTGCCAACGTCATGACAACAGCAACAAACATACGTCATGCTCTGATGACGTAGTGATCGCCAACCCTGTTATGGTCAACCCTGTTACGGTCAATCCTTTTACGGTCAACCTTATTACTTTATTTGTCACTTAATAGGCACTTACTATACAGATGTAGGATCTTAATTTGAGCCAGTTTGCAACAGCAGGTAAATAATGCTGCAGCAACAGGAAATGTGAATTATTATGTGCATTTTTTGTAGGGGTTGATACATTTTTCTTTAGCGCAAATCAGGTCTGACATTTTAAAGTGGAAATTACAAACTTTAGATGCCTTTTTAAACCTTGAATACACTACAAGTTTGCGTTATCAGCAGGAAAAGAGGGATCAAATTAAGATTCTACATATGTAGTATTTTCTTTTCTCTTGTGTAACGCTCGTCTTCGGGTGAAAGAGAGGAGGACCAAGGCGCAGCGTGGTAAGTGTTCATGATGATGAATTTTAATGCTAATCCAACAAACAGAACACTACAAAATACAAAACAACAAACGAACAAAACAGTACCGTGTGGCGAACAAACACTGACACGGCAACAAACACCCACAACTCAAAAGTGAAACCCAGGCTACCTAAGTATGATTCTCAATCAGGGACAACGATTGACAGCTGCCACTGATTGAGAATCATACCAGGCCGAACTCAAAACCCCAACATAGAAAAAGACACATAGACTACCCACCCCAACTCACGCCCTGACCATACTAAATAAAGACAAAAATAAAGGAAATAAAGGTCAGAACGTGACATCTTGAGATGGGAAAACGTGCTTTTTATGAAGTTGAACATGTGATCTTTATGACAGAATGTTTAAATAAGCTGAAATCAAAAGTTTTTTTTTACCAACTTACACTTCTCAAAAGGCACTGAATCAGTGGAATGACCCAGTTCTAAAGCAGCGTTTTTAAGTCTTCACCATCTTTTATGTATGATTTTCATTTCATTAATGTATGGTTTCAATTCATGATACTCTTAGATATATCTTTAGTACAACTTTCAATGGAGGGGTTGGGGGGACTTCAAAGACCAAAGCTACGGAAGTGGAAGTTTAGCAGGGCTCATTCTCTCTTCCCAATCCGTTCAGGGGAGGAAACCTGTAAAGTGACAAGAGCATTATCTTTTAGCTTTATAATTCGGAGACCGGTGCCGAGGCAGTCTTGTCAAAGACTGTGAGGAAACTGTCAGGCAGAAGAGGTGAATTTGATGAGAATTGGCAGGCAGATTATGGATGTGGCATTTGGGGTCTTGGCACAGGCTCGTCATGTCCACTTGATGGCCGGCCTGCTGCTATTATGTGTCAGAGTTCTCTGCCGGATTGACTGACATTACAAAAGCCCAAGGCGCTTTTGACTTGACAGTCAAGCTTAATTTGTAGCTCAAATACCTCCGCCGTTGTCTCCCTCTCTCGCTCTCTTTCTCTAACTTGCTGTCTCTCCATTTCTTCCTTTTTTTCTTTACTTCTCTCTCCATTGCATCTCTTTCTCTTTCATTGTTTCATCGTTCCCTCTAGCAATTTCGTAATCCCTGGAGACTTCAGTAAAGTGTGCCAAGTGCATTAGCGATGTGTCTTTTAAGAGTAGAATATGGTCAATGGAGTCAGACATTCATGTATTCTTGAGCACACACATAGTGCAGACATCACGGTGTACAGAGGGACTTAACAATACAAATCACATCTCCATTTCTCAAGGGTCTCACTCACTACAGGCTTTGGCATGGCAGATCAAAGACCAGGGAGGAATTGATTATGATGTGTCTTTACATCTTCAAAATAAAAGCCCTTGTAATGAGCTGTGTTTTCTGGCAGCATGCTATAAGAGTATCCCCCAGGAACCAAGTCAAGGAGGAGGGAGGTATTTAATGTGACACCACCCCATCATCCACAGTAACCATGTAGGGTGAGGGGATCTACTTATACTGTATGCAACACCACCCATCCCTAGGAATTATGTGGAGGAGGACGGAGGTATTTAACTCATCACCCCCACTTTGGCCCCCACTGGGCGTTCCTCGTGGTATTTCATGCTACATGAACTGAAGTCCCATAGAGACACAATAGGATCACACAAGTAAGGCACTCAGCTCTCTTTCTCTCTCTCTACCACTCCAGAACAGCACAAAAGGCACTATACCTGACCAAACTCCCACCTTGGGCTCCCGAGTGGCGCAGCGGTCTAAGGCACTGCATCTCAGTGCAAGAGGTGTCACTATAGTAACTGGTTTGAATTCAGGCAGTATCACATCCAGCTGTGATTGGGAGTCCCATAGGGCGGCGCACAATTGGCCCAGCGTCGTTCGGGTTTGGCTGGAGTAGGCCGTCATTGTAAATAAGAATTTGTTCTTAACTGACTTGCCTAGTTAAATGAAGGTTAAATAAAAATAGTAAAACAATTGGATAGCCAGCTAGATTTATGAAGTTGTATTTGCGATGTTTTAAAATATTTGATTGGTTATGTAAAAAGGTGAAAGTATGCCAGATAATGCAGGAGGTGCTAGGAGCAGAGTTGTCAATTGGGGATTTATTCAAGATGAAGCCCATTTGTGGCATTTAGCATCTAAGTTTTACATAGTGGGGCAATTTAGTCCATGAAAAATGTAGGGCAGTAAGATGCAGGGAGTGGGGAGGAGGAGAGGGAGGAGAAAGAGGTGTGAGCCAACAATCTCCAAGACCTCTGTCAGCACAAGTCCAGTGCTCCAATAGGTAGCAAATCAAACAGGGACACCGAAGCGTGAGTAGGCATTAGTGGCCACGAGTGTCACGGATCCCTCTGGAACTTTCATTGCGCACACCTGGCCCCTATTCCCACTAATTGTATTTGTATATATGTGCCCTTTGTTCACCATGGTGCTGTCCATTATTGTTACTATGTCTGTTGGTGCGTGTGAGTACCTGTGCTGTGTGTTTTGGCTTTCGAGCCATTGTGGATTGCGCAGATGATTATGGGTCTCGTCCCGTGTGATAATCATTGTGCGTTTGTGTATTTATTCGAGGTACCCCTCGCTCTTTTGTTTTGGGTTTCAACCCTGTGTTTTTGTGTACGTGTTTGTTTGGTCTTCGTCCCCATGCCTTTACACGGCACGCCGTAATTTGGGCAAAATAAAAAAAATATTACGCATTCCTGCGTCTGTCTCCCGAATCCATTATGCCAACGTGACAACGAGAGAGAAAGAGAGATGGACAGACAGACAAACACAGAAAAAAGAGACAGAAATAAAGAAAAAGAGAAGAAAACACCATTCACCAGATCTCTGCTTAAACCTGGTGTCTGTTTGGCACATGTTGCTTTGGGCTGGCTGCGTAGATGTAGAGATGGAGGCTGCTGCCTGAGAACAATACTAATTGTGGTGTGAGGAAGAAATGTGCTGTGCTGCTCTCTGCTGCCTCTGCTACTGATTCCCTCTCCTCTTCCGTGCTCCTCTCGCCCCAGGCCCAGAACCAGCCAGAGGTCCTCCTCACTGGAGCACAGATCACATTGTAGCCTGCCTTTTGTTCTCTCTCTCATTCTCTCCTTCCCTCGCTCTCTGACTCTCTCCTCACTACATTTATCTCATTACGGTTGTGGTATCTCCAGTGGCATTGAAAATGAAGTGTTAATCTCTCCTCTCATCAATCTTGGAGGCTTAGGAATGCCAAATCACTCCCCTGAAAATGATGACTGGCACTTTTAGTTGTTTGGAGAAATAAGTGTGGTGCTAAATTGAATTTTAATGGATTGTGCATCTCCAGTGAATGGTTCAATCCATTATTTGATGATTGTAATGTTGTTTGCTGCTCATGTTGATTTATGGTATGTATAGCATGACAGGCCAAAGGTTGCTGGGATTGGGAAGGAAGCGGCGTTGTGTGGATTAAGTTTTAAATATATGTCAGAGAGGAGGGCTACACTCAGGGCTCTGGGTAGGGCAGCATTGGCAATTCAGTGTTTGTTCTTTCTGTGTCCTGTATGAGCAAACAAGAATGGTCCTTTCCACCTGCATGGCAGAAACACAGTCAATTGAATATGATGCATTTATCCCTTTTATACAACAATATTAGTCCCTCCAAGGCACAAAGAGGCAGGAGTAAATAACGAACGACAGTGATAACAGAGAAAGCGAATGTATGTTCCCTGCTTCTCTGAAGTGGATGTTGTCTGTTATGTCTCTCTTTAATCTGTTTCTAATCAGAAGCTAATTGCTCTCTCTCTGTATCTCATATCCTCCTTTAGGATCCGCCATCCGCCATCTGCTGATGATAGAATATGGAACCTATCAAGAGCAGAGATATTGGGAATAAATTAACCAGATTGTCAGGACTGGAATATGTCATCATGAGGCATCTGCAACGTTACTTTAGAGGCGCAATAGGTTTTACAGTCAACTGTTACTTGAACCTTTCAAGATTTTGCTGTGAATGCGCAATTGTGACGTCCCCTCAGGTTGGGGATAAGACAACATTTCAGAGTATTTATACCTCAACCCATTGTATTGTGCTGGAGTATTGGATCAGAACACTTCAGCTTTTTCACATATGATCCTGTATATGATCCTGTATATCACACTTAGTACAAGACTTTTTAACTTTTGATTAATAATTCTAATGGGAAGTTTGAAGATGAAGATCAGTCAAGCTGTGTAGGTTATAGTTGTGTTGTCCCAGGAGAGCGATTGCCAGGAACAAAAAATCAATAAAGGCAGCTCAAAGGCCATTTTAGGGGCGGTCTCACCGACTCATTCATCACCTTTCAATATGCCATCATACATCCAAACTAATCCTCAAAGGAGCTGTCCCTACGCAGGGAATGACTTCGCATGTGGGGTAAAACATCACAGGAACCTTGAAGAGCTGGTGTTGAAAAAAATAATTGGTGATTTATGGTCTTTGGGTGCGTTACGATGTCAGCTGTTTTCTGTGTCTGTATTATTTGATCAAATGTATAATATTTATATAATGCACTATAGTCAGGAGCAGATCAGCGTGAGGTCAGCCATATTATAATGAACGTAGGCCCTTTGTGATATGGAAATCATGCTGTGGTTAATTAACTGTTTCTATAATTAACTCATAACCCACCTGCCTTGCCACACACGCATACACGCATGCACAAAAACTCACCCCAATCACACGTACAGTACCAGTCAAAAGTTTGGACACACCTACTCATTCAATGGTTTTTCTTTATTTTTACTATTTCTACATTCTTGAATAATAGTGAATACATCAAAACTATGAAATTACACATGTGGAATCATGTAGTAACCAAAAAAGCGTTATTTTATATTTTATATTTGAGATTCTTCAAAGTAGCCACCCTTTGCCTTGATGACAGCTTTACACCCTCTTGGCATTCTCTCAACCAGCTTCATGAGTAATTTTCCAACAGTCTTGAAGGAGTTCCCACATATGCTGAGCACTTGTTGTCTGCTTTTCCTTCACTCTGCGGTCTGACTCATCCCAAACCATCTCAATTGGGTTGAGGTTGGGTGATTGTGGAAGCCAGGTCATCTGACGCAGCACTCCATCACTCTCCTTGGTCAAATAGCCCTTACACAGCCTGGAGGAGTGGTTTGGGTCATTGTCTTGTTGAAAACAAATGATAGTCCCACTAAGAGCAAAGCAGATGGGATGGCGTATCGCTGCAGAATGTTGTGGTAGCCGTGCTGGTTAAGTGTGCCTTGAATTCTAAATAAATCACCAACAGTGTCATCAGCAAAGCACCCCCACACCATCACACCTCCTCCTCCATGTTTCACAGTGGGAACCACACATACAGATATCATCTATTCACCTACTCTGCGTCTCACAAACACATGGTGGTTGGAACCAAAAATCTCAAATTTGGAATCATCAGACCAAAGGACAGATTTCCACCAGTCTAATGCCCATTGCTCGTGTTTCTTGGCCCAAGCAAGTCTCTTCTTCTTATTGGTGTCCTTTAGTAATGGTTTCTTTGCAGCAATTCGACCATGAAGGCCTGATTCACGCAGTCTTCTGTGAACAGTTGATATTGAGATGTGTCTGTTACTTGAACTCTATAAAGAATTTATTTGGCTTCAATCTAAGTGCAGTTGACTCTAGTGAACGGTTCCTCTGCAGCAGAGGTAACTCTAGGTCTTCCTTTCCTGTGGCGGTCCTCATGAGAGCCAGTTTCTTCATAGCACTTGATGGTTTTTGCAACTGCACTTGAAGAAACTTCTTGAAATGTTCCCTATTGACTGACCTTCATGTCTTAAGGTAATGATGGACTGTTGTTTCTCTTTGCTTATTTGAGCTGTTCTTTCCATAATATGGACTTGGTCTTTTACTAATTAGGGCTATCTTCCTCACCTACCTCATGAAGCTGGTTGAGAGAATGCCAAGAGGGTGCAAAGCTGTCATCAAGGCAAAGGGTGGCTACTTTGAAGAATCTGAAATCTCAAATATATTTTGATTTGTTTAACACTTTTTTGGTTACTATATGATTCCACATGTGTTATTTCATAGTTTTGATGTCTTCACTATTATTCTACAATGTAGAAAATAGTAGAAATAAAGAAAAACCCTTGAATGAGTAGGTGTGTCCAAACTTTTCACTGGTACTCTATATACATATATATATATAGAGAGAGAGAAAGAGTCTGGTTCACTGATGGCATGAAAATTAACTGCATTAGGACAGTAAAGGACAAACATATGCACTCAGATATTAACAAGAGTGAAGTCACAATGTCTGTAGCGAGGTTATGATGGCAACAGTAGTGGGAGAGCGTCCACAGAAAGCCCAGAGGTTCTCTGTCTACACAGTTCAAGGCCCACCCACAGTGTGCCATACGAGCAGAGGTCACAGTTAGTGGAGAGGACGATCAACTTTCAGCATCGCTAAACTTTCATGGTGTCGAGCGAAGAACAACAGCAGTAATAGAAGCTGTGGCTTAGCGGGCTCATCCCCTGCCTTAGCAGGCAGATGGAAGGCAGGTGCTGCCCTTGAATGTATTATCTGTGCCATCAATACGGAACACAGCATAGCGGGGTAGAGAAAAACAACAGGATGCTTTCAGCGTGTCTGTCCGAAGAAAACACTGCTGGCCGCCTCAGAATATAAAGCAATACAGACGGAGGTTGAGGGGGGCTGGAAGAAATGGAATGACTCTGGAATATAAAGCAGCTTGTGTCCTTTAATTAAAATCACTCAACATCAATGGGGACCAGAGTTGGTCCCCTGTGTGACTATCTGGCTGGCTGGCTGGCTGGAGTGGTGAAGGCCTTAGGGTCTGCTGTAGTTTTGGGCTGCTGCTGGAGGAGAGGGCCAGTTGCGCTCCCCTGGGATCTGAAGAGATGAGGCAAATTTAAACTGATACTGTAAAGGCGCTGGTTGAAAATGGGTATGTGTGTGGATGGTTGGGTGTTGGAGTGTCTGGAGGAGGCATAGGAGGACCTTCTCAGTTGGGAGGCTGAGAGGAAAGCAGGAGAGAGAGAGCGAGAGAGAGAGAGGTGTGAGTGTCATTTCATAACAGATGAGACATTATGTCTAATGCCTTTATCCTTTTATCCCTGCACCAGGGAGGGACCTTTTGTCAGTCCCATCCCTCAGGGATTTGGAGGCACATTGAATGTGTGGAGTTTAGAGAGCCCTGCAAAAGTAACACATTGCTGAGGATAACAGAACAGGGAACTCTGGTTGTCAGGAGATGTGTGGTTGCCATGGTGAAAGGCTAACTTGTTAAAGGAAAGAGAGCGAGGAAGAGATAAGCTATAGGCCTAATGAATAGATGCCAATATGTGCCAATTAAGCCAATAAGTGAGTCTTCCACAACCCAGCCACTCTCTGATAATATATCTACTCACACCAGAAAATCTGTATTAGAGTTTGCTTTTCATATCCTAGCTTGCTCTATGACAACAAAGATCAACCCATTGTTAAATCAGTGTCTTCATTTGAGGTCTTTACGGTATATTTTAGTAGCCACAATTTTGATTTGATGTTCTTATCCCCTAAGGCAGAGTTTCCCAATTCCAGTTCTAGAGTACCCCCAACAGCACACATTTTTGTTGTAGCCCCAGACAAACTCACCTGATTCAACTCATTGAGGGCTTGATGGTTAGTTAACAAGTTGAATCAGGTGTGCTTGTCCGCGACTACAACAGAAATGTGTGCTGTGTGGGTACTTGAAGACTGGAGTTGGGAAACACTGCTCTAAGGTATAGTGGTGTTAGTGAGGAAATAACTTTGATGAGTCCCAGAACTTGGAAACTGTCCCCTTTTTCTGTTGTTACAGAAGATACGATCTTGCCACAGGCACTCTATTGCTGGATTTATTGTAATTTCTCCCCTCCCTTTCTGATTCCTCTTAGCTTCTCCCTCCTTCGCTAACTTGTTTAAATCTCTTTGTAGTATTGCTAGAATTACATGTTTCCTTCTGTACTCAAGGGGCTTTCATCATCTTTTATTTATCACAAGAAAAGAAAAGGATCCTACTGGGCACACCCCGTGATTTAGACATGGAATTTTTGGTAATATTTGGTTGGAATTTCAACCTTTATTCACCCACTCAAAAAGACAACCAGAAATTTGTTGAATTCCAAATGTGGTATCACTATGCTTTCAACCATCTAAAAGCACAACCAAATTCCATTGGAAAAACAATGTCTGGTTTTTGGTTTAAATCAAATCAAATTTATTTATATAGCCCTTCGTACATCAGCTGATATCTCAAAGTGCTGTACAGAAACCCAGCCTAAAACCCCAAACAGCAAGCAATGCAGGTGTAGAAGCACGGTGGCTAGGAAAAACTCCCTAGAAAGGCCAAAACCTAGGAAGAAACCTAGAGAGGAACCAGGCTATGAGGGGTGGCCAGTCCTCTTCTGGCTGTGCCGGGTGGAGATTATAACAGAACATGGCCAAGATGTTCAAATGTTCATAAATGACCAGCATGGTCAAATAATAATAATCACAGTAGTTTCGAGGGTTCAGCACCTCAGGAGTAAATGTCAGTTGGCTTTTCATAGCCGATCATTAAGAGTATCTCTACCGCTCATGCGGTCTCTAGAGAGTTGAAAACAGCAGGTCTGGGACAGGTAGCACGTCCGGTGAACAGGTCAGGGTTCCATAGCCGCAGGCAGAACAGTTGAAACTGGAGCAGCAGCACGGCCAGGTGGACTGGGAACAGCAAGGAGTCATCATGTCAGGTCGTCCTGAGGCATGGTCCTAGGGCTCAGGTCCTCCGAGAGAGAGAAAGAAAGAGAGAAAGAGAGAATTAGAGAGAGCATACTTAAATTCACACAGGACACCGGATAAGACAGAAGTACTCCAGAAGTACTCCAGAACAAACTGACCCTAGCCCCCCGACACATAAACTAATGCAGCATAAATACTGGAGGCTGAGGAGGGGTCAGGAGACACTGTGGCCCCATCCGATGATACCCCCGGACAGGGCCAAACAGGAAGGATATAACCCCACCCACTTTGCCAAGGCACAGCCCCCACACCACTAGAGGGATATCTTCAACCACCAACTTACCATCCTGAGACAAGGCCGAGTATAGCCCACAAAGATCTCCGCCACGGCACAACCCGGGGGGAGGGGGGGCGCCAACCCAGTTTAGGGCTCTATTCAATCCGTATTGCCGAAGTTCAGCACTTTAGTACGCTTCAAATATAAAGGTAATTTCCGAATGAGCCGGCATTTGCAGCGTTTACCGTGAATCCTGTCTCGGCAAACGTGGGAACATTGCCTTTAAATTTCAATCGCGCTATAGCGCTGAACTTCGGCGATACGGATTGAATCGAGCCCTAAATTGTAATCTAAATACGTTATCATTGCACTTTCAATAATTTAAAAGCACAACAAAGTTCAAATGGGAATACAATGTCATATCTATTTATATAACAACTTAATATGTTACCACTGTGCTTCATCTAATAGTACAACCAAGTGACCTGGATTGCAGTTGAGATTACAATAAAAGTACATAGTGCAAGTAATCAATGCTGTTCGAGATTCTGCACAGATTATTAAAGCAATTGTGAAGACCTCCACAGACCTGCGACCTTTGCATGCTATCTTGAACATGCATGCTTTCTACGATTACATAAGACATTTAAAGTTACAATAACCTCAAATGGGGCCATGGATGTGTTTTTAATTTTAAGGTTGAATAAATATTGTTACATTAGTTTGCAAAATTGGCCTTAACTTTAGGATATTTAATATTGAATTGTGTTTTGTTGACAACGCAACATTTAAAAAACCCAAATCAAAGTTTATTTGTCGCATATACAGATTAGCAGATCTTAAAGCAGGTGCAGCGATATGCTTGTGTTTCTAGCTCCAGCAATGCAGTAAATGTCTAACAGTACAATGCTAATACACAAATAATCCCAAGAAAAGAAGAAGAAACAAGAAATTAAGAAATATCAGAACAAGCAATATCAGAATGAGCAATGTCAGAGTCCGGAATATAAATATGTGGTGTGTATAGACAGTATGGGCAATATATAATTAGGAAAAAAGTATGTACAGCAGTAATTATATAGGATGAGCTAAATTGAGAATACAGTAGGCCTATGTATATATAAAGTGAGTAATCCATTAGCTTAATTTTTCTGAGATCAAAATCAAATCAAACTTTAAATTCACTTTAAATAAATTATTTAACTTTGATTTTTGGTTTAGATGGAGACATGAATCCAACATATGAATTATTCACTTGAGGATTACAAACCATCTCAATTGGGTTGAGGTCGGGTGATTGTGGAGGCCAGCTCATCTGATGCAGCACTACATCACTCTCCTTCTTGGTCAAATAGTCCTTACACAGCCTGGAGGTGTGTTGGGTCATTGTCCTGTTGAAAAACAAATGATAGTCCCACTAAGCGTGAACCAGATGGGATGGCGTATCACTGCAGAATGCTGTGGTAGCCATGCTGGTTAAGTGTGCCCTGAATTCTGAATGAATCACGACAGTGTCACCAGCAAAGCACCCCCACACCATCACACCTCCATGCTTCACGGTGGGAACCACACATGCAGAGATCATCCATTCACCTACTCTGCGTCTCACAAAAACACGGCGGTTGGAACCAAAAATCTCACATTTGGACTCATCAGACCAAAGGACAGATTTACACTGGTCTAATGTCCATTGCTTGTGTTTCTTGGTCCAAGCACGTCTCTTCTTATTATTGGTGTCCTTTAGTAATGGTTTCTTTGCAGCAATTCAACCATGAAGGCCTGATTCACCCAGTATCCTCTGAACAGTTGATGTTGAGATGTGTCTGTTACTTGAACTCTGTGAAGCATTTATTTGGGCTGCAATTTCTGAGGCTGGTAACTCTATAATGAACTTATCCTCTACAGCAGAGGTAACTCTGGGTCTACCTTTCCTGTGGCGGTCCTCATGAGAGCTAGTTTCATCATAGCACTTGTTGGTTTCATGTCTTAAAGTTTTGATGGACTGTTGTTTCTCTTTGCTTATTTGAGCTGTTCTTGCCATAATATGGACTTGGTCTTTTACCAAATAGGGCTATCTTCTGTGTACCATCTCTACCTTGTCACAACACAGCTGATTGGATCAAACGCATTAAGAAGGAAATAAATTCCACAAATGTACTTTTAACAAGGCACACCAGTTAATTGAAATGCATTCCAGGTGACTACCTCATGAAGCTGGTTGAGAGAATGCCAAGAGTGTGCAAAGCTGTCATCAAGGCAAAGGGTGGCTACTTTGAAGAATCTCAAATCTAAAATATATTTTGATTTGTTTAACACTTTTTTGGTTACTACATGATTCCATAAGTGTTATTTCATAGTTTTGATGTCTAGAAAATAGTAAAAATAAAGAAAAACCCTTGAATGACTCGGCGTGTCCAAACTTTTGACTGATACTGTATATACTGTAGGTCTATTCGATTATATATTACTTATAATGTCTGGTTACGTTTAATTTTCTCTGTTAAATCTACCCTTTAGCAGACTTAAATAGCAACAGTGAATCTATGTAGTTATTATTTAGTTATTAAGAGATCTCTTAATAATCATTCTCATGATAGCACATTGGTAGTAGTCAGTCAGTGACAAATATCAAAGCTAAGCAGGACTTCCTTAAAACCCTGGATGGGAGACCAAATTAATAGCTGTATATAGATCAGCTTTCCAGTAGGAGGTGCTGTCCAGCCTATAGTTTTTTTTCTGAGAGTGGATAGAACATTGAAGATCTGACGTTGTTTCAAAGGTACAAATTCAACATATTTTATACGAGCTTTGTCTATGTTGAAAATTGGTTACCATGATTACATAATCCTGTGATTTAAATTTCTCCCTCAACAGTTGATTACTTTTTTCAAATCCAATGCATTTTCCAACGCAGATTTCGTTAAAACAATGTTGATTCAACCAGTTCGTGCCCAGTGGGATGTGACAATGGAGCAATCCAGAAACAATAACACAAAAGCAAACAGAAATGATCTGTTGCCATGGAAGTTGCAAATCCTGACATTTTGCTTTGGCACTACTGTTTCATGTGCACGCACACATGTGCTGCAGTCTCTCACATGCACACACACAGAACTCACATATTGGTTGCAGGTGTTGTCAGACAGACAGGAAGGTCAGCAGATACTTCTGAGCTAGGTGAATACAGATCACAGGTACCCAGAGTGCTTTGCCCTGGCCTTTAGTCTGGCCTAGCTGTCTGCTGGCTGTGTGATGTCAGGAACGTGACCTTCTGCTCTTTGACCTATCTCCCATCATCCCCCTCAGGCAGTAGGCTCAGGAAAAGTAGGATGTTCATAGGCTCATCTCGTATTAGACATGGGCTTTCCATGCCAAGCTGTGGGCTTTAAATCAAGCCTGGACCTACAGAACTTAGAGAAATCTATCTTTGGCTCTCATGGGGCAAAAGCTGGTTCACATAAATATTGAGGTTAACATTCAAGACCAATCATTAACTTTTCAAAGTAAAAATTGAAATTAAACCAAAATAATCTATGCCTGTTTTCACACTTTAATTTTAGCCTGATATATATTTAATAAATGCATGCCATGCCACTGCTTGAAATGGATGAACATAAATAAACAACAGAATCACAACACACATATTAAAACTCAAAAACCAGGACTGTCAATCAATGAGAGCATGCCTAATTAAAAGCAAAGAATTAGCTTATGAAAAGCAACTGCAAAACAAATCCGTTTTAGTCCTCTATCAGCCAGACCAGGCAGACAAACAGTGACCTTCACTGTCATCATCATCATTGTCATTATGTCGTCATCATCATCATCATCATCATCTCGACAGCAACACTATTACTGTTTTAACCGACCGCTAGCACCATTATCATAGTGATTTGCTTAGCACTCATCACTGCTCTGTGTGACTAGTTGTTCAACTCATGACTGTAGCTAAAAAAGAAGACCAGCAGTTTGTGAATACATTATGTATTCAACTGCATGCCTGAATCGCTAATACATTTGGATGCATTTGTCTGTGGTTGTTCTAAGTGAAGGAATAGGAGATGAAACAAGCACATCTTCAAACTCAATAACAGGAGGCTTAAGCAGATAAATTACACCTTTCTTCTCAGTCAAAGCACTGAGTCTGCCGGGGAGAAGAAGGACCCTTTATTTTTTGGGGGCCTAAAATGACATACCCAAATCTAACTGCCTCTAGCTCAGGTCCTGAAGCAGGGATATGCATATACTTGATACCATTTGAAAGGAAACACTTTGAGGTTTGTGGAAATGTGAAATTAATGTAGGAGAATATAACACATTAGATCAGGTAAAAGATAATACAAACAAAAAAACATGTGTTTTCTATTTTTGTTTTTGTTCCATCATCTTTGAAATGAAAGAGGAGAAAGGCCATAATATAATATTGCATTTTAGGTGCAATTTAGATTTTGTGTGCGCAAAGTTTCAGTTTGATCCAGTGAAGCATTGCAATACTGGACAATATTTTGTATCAAGTAAGCCCAAATGTGCTGAATTGGTCAATTGATACATTTTCAAGTACATAACTATAGAGAACATACATTTTGAATTAACCTGTCTAGCCCCGGGATTCCGCTAGCGGAACCTCCCCCCCACATTCCACTGAAAAGGCAGCGCGCGAAATTCAAAAATATATTTTTTAAATATTTAACTTTCACACATTAACAAGTCCAATACAGCAAATGAAAGATAAACATCTTGTGAATCCAGCCAACATGTCCAATTTTTTAAATGTTTTACAGCGAAAACACCACGTATATTTATGTTAGCTCACCACCAAATACAAAAAAGCACAGACATTTCTTTCACAGCAGAGGTAGCTTGCACAAAACCCTCAAATAGAGATAGAATTAATCACTAACCTTTGAAATTCTTCATCAGATGAGTCATATAACATCATGTTACACAATACATTTATGTTTTGTTCGATAATGTGCATATATATATATATTTAAAAAATCTCAGTATACATTGGCGCGTTACATGCAGTAATGTTTTGATTCCAAAACATCTGGTGATTTTGCAGAAATACTCATAATAAACATTGATAAAAGATGCAAGTGATATTCACATAATTAAAGATAAACTTATCCTCTATGCAACCGCTGTGTCAGATTTCAAAATAAACTTTACGGAAAAAGATTAATCTGAGAACGGCGTTTTAGAGCACAATCCAGCCAAAGAAATAATCGCCATTTTGGTGTCAACAAAAGCTACAAAAACACTATAAATATGCACTTACCTTCGAATAACTTCATCAGAAGGCACTCCCAGGATTCCCAGATTGACAATAAATGACTGAAAAGTTCCATAAAGCCCATCATTTAGCCACTTGTTGTTAGCATGTTCATCCCAGGAATCCATTTCATGACGCAAGAACAATCCATCCAGACAAAAACTCAAAAAGTTCCGTTACAGGTCGTAGAAACAGGTCAAATGATGTTTGCAATCCATATTTAGTATGTGTTTTACATTAATCATCAATAAGGATCCAACAGGAGAATTTCATTGTTGGAACGAGAGCTCTCTCTCTCCCTCGCGTGCAAATCCTGACTGAGAATTCTGACGACCACTCACTAGAACAGCTCCTATGAGCCCCTCCTTTATAGTAGAAAAATAAGACTAAAATCTAAAGACGAAGACATCTAGTGGAAGCCCTGGGCAGTGTTTGTTCGGTCATATCTAGACGGGGTACCATTTGACACTGTTTTGAAAATCGACTTCTCATTTCCTGTTTTGACCTCTTCTCAGGTTGTCTGCCAAATGAGTTCTGTTATACTTACAGAAATAATTCAAACAGTTTTAGAAACTTCAGAGTGTTTTCTATACAATAGTAATAATAATATGCATGTATTACCTTCTGGGACAGAGTAGGAGGAAATTTCGTTTGGGCACGCAATTTGTTCAAAGTGGAAACACTGCCCCCTATCCCTATGAAGTTTTAACATATAATTTTTGTAAGTTTACACACTCCCAGGAATGTCATACATGATGGATCATTGGCTTATACACTAACTTTCACACATCTAGATGGCCGTGTGGTGTGGGTGTGGAGCCAGAGACAGCAGGGAACCACGTTCCTACATTTGAATATAAAAATTGATTTTATCAAACTACGCTACATTTTTAACTTTGGGACCCTCAGGATGACAAATCATAGCAAGATTACTGAATATAAGTACATTATTTATCTTCAGAGGGGAATGTATCAAACCAGTTGCCGTGATAAAAGTTTTGTTGTTGTGCACTCTCCTCAAACAATAGCATGGTATTATTTCACTGTAATAGCAACTGTAAATTGGCCAGTGCAGTTAGATTAACAAGAATTTAAGCTTTCTGCCCTTATAAGACCTGAATGTCCTGCCCTATGTCCTGAAAAGTTTACTGTTACTTACAACATCATGCTAAT
Source organism: Salvelinus namaycush (assembly GCF_016432855.1). Lineage (NCBI taxonomy): Eukaryota > Metazoa > Chordata > Actinopteri > Salmoniformes > Salmonidae > Salvelinus > Salvelinus namaycush. Next base: position 19,176,694 of record NC_052308.1, read on the forward strand.
CACATTAGCGCACGTTAGCTCAACCGTTGCGGTATAGGGACACCGATCCTGTAAACGTCAATGACTCACCCAGCAACTGAAGAAAGGAGTACAGAAACTCAATAATAAGAGGATATTCTAGGGGCAGAGACGCAAGGCAATACCCTCACTTCGAATCAGATTTCGGGAATAGCACATTTAAATCGCCTTAGATTGCCTGGTTTATACGCTGAGTGTACATAACATTAAGAACACATGCTCTTTCCATGACATAGACTGACCAGCTGAAAGCTATGATCTCTTATTGATTCCCCCTGTTAAATCCACTTCAATTCGTGTAGATGAAAGGGAGAATACAGGTTAAAGAAGGTTTTTAAGCCTTGAGACAATTGAGACATGGATTGTGTATGTGTGCCATTCAGAGGGTGAATGGGCAAGACAAAAGATTGAAGTGCCTTTGAACGGAGTATGGTAATAGGTGCCAGGCACACCGGTTTGAGTGTGTCAAGAACTGCAACAATGCTGGGTTCTTCACGCTCAATAGTTTCCCGTTTGTATCAAGAATGGTCCACCACCCAAAGGCCATCCAGCCAACTTGACACAACTGTGGGAAGCATTGGAGTCATTATGGGCCAGTATCCCTGTGGAACCTTGTAGAATCCATGCCCCAACGAATTTAAGCTGTTCTTAAGTCAAAATGGGGTGCAACTCAATATTAAGAAGATGCTCCTAATGTGTTGTACACTCAGTGTATATCATATGCAGTGATATCACTATTAATGCTGTACTGATAAGATGGAGACATTTGTGCCAGACTTTTCTGTGGTTTTTGTAGACTGTGGTGTAGTCGGGATGACTGAGACTAATGCTGTGTTTGCTTTCCTTAGTTTGGCCTCAGTGTGTTTATATACTCTGTTTATATCCACTCCCAAATGACACGATTGGTTGGACCGGATGGGGAAGGATGGGGTGAAAATAGCATTGTGTGAGGGAAGTGTGATCTTTGCCCATAGAATCGGTGTGTGTGTTAATTTTTTTGTGGGAGTATCTTTCTGTGTGACTGTTTTTCAATATGTTTGTCTTGTCAGAAATGATTAATGCTCCAAGTGTATTGTTGGAGTAGTGAGAGTGAGTGGTGGAAGTGTGAAATCAGCTTGTATTGTCTCTGTGCATGTGTATTTGTACATAACATGTATGGATACTCTAAGTACAGATGCTGTATCTTAATTAGATCATCCTATTTTTGCAGGAATTTGCAAACTTGTAGTGTATTTCAGGTTTTAAAAGGCTTCTAAAGTTTGTATCAACCCTCACAAATAATGTCCATTAATTATATTCCACATAATAATTAACATTTACTGTTGCTGCAGGATTATTATCCAGATGTGTGAAACTGGCTCAAATTAAGATATGGCATGTGTTTATCCATGTGTGGCTGTATACTGTATGTGGAAAGTATGATGAGTTAGACTTGTGACTTTGCACTACAGTTTTTTTGGCTGTATTGGGTTTTGTGTTTGTGTGTGTGTGAGGATGTGTACTGTAAAGTTATAGTGTGTGTATTGTGGCCATAAGGACAGATGTGAAATCGACTGTGACAGCATCCTCACATGCTTAAGGGGCCTGTCAGGGACCCGCTAGCACTGTGGATGCAGCACCGCTCTCCACACAGACACACACACACAGACACAAACACAAACGACATCTCTAATTAAGGCTGAGTGACGGAACGGCCCATAAGACATCCCGTTTTCCCTCCCATATGTCTGTGGGTCTGACTAACACATCCCGCTGGCTGGGAATAATCCCTGTACCCAAGGTGAGAGGAGTCAGTGTGTGAGCAGCTACAGGGATGGATGAGGGCTGTTTATGCAGTCTTTTTGGAAATATATTTGACCGATTCTGTTTCATTCCTCAAACTGTGACTCCCAGTGTAAAAGCATCCTGTGAATTTAATAACCCAAGGACAACTGTCACTGATAACGATACTTTTCTCTGAGATGTGTTATGGAGGTCATGTCATGTTTTCTTTCATTGTCATCGCCTAATCGTTGGATGCTGCTGTAATTCCCCTCACTAGCCTGCTTCCAGAAAGCTGGGAAGTGTCGTGTCTTTGACTATGCCAGATTAATTGCTATGACATGCTATTCTATAAAATAATTTCTCCGTAATTAATATTACCTGATTGAACTAATCATGTAAATGTTAATTAACTAGAGAGGGACACCACGAAATAATATTTATAGAGCTGTTATCTTTCGAATAAACTCTTAAAGATTTAGTAAGATTTTACATCCATAACAGTCACATTAATCGTCATTTTATTCAGTCTCATCTGAAAGTTGTAAATCCTTGATTATCTGCAAGAATCCTGGCTAACAAGTTGAATCAGCAATACAAAATTGGGTTTAATTATTTATTTACTAAATACCTAACTAATCACACAGAATCACACATATACAATTAAATCATAACTTGATCACAAATTACGTCACACAGAAAACGTCCCTAGCGGGCGGAATAGATATGACAGCTTGTTACACAAAGGGAAGGGGCTGAGTCCTAGTGAAAGAGCGGGAGACTGGAACATAGGCGAGCTGTGCTATCGTAAATACAGTATCTTATGCATTCTAAATTACCGCCCATTCGAAAAGGAAAATGCAATAAATATTTACTCTGAGCTGCGCTTCAGTAGGTTGGTGGTAGATGGACCATGTCGCCAACCCGAGTCCTCTGTCCTTTGAAGAATGTCTCTGGTGCCTTACTGGATACGTTGGAGGAGCGTTGTGTGTAGTAGATGGAAGACCGTATCGTCCTTCCTAACCTGCGTTTAGCTGTTGCTAACTCAACGGCTAGGAGATATCACTTCTGTAGTGAATACAAGTTCAAAGTTCATACCATTCACAATCAAAGTCCATGCTGATGTTGGCTTAGTTCTGTAGTTATTATCTGAACCATTCTGACACCGGATCGTCATCCTAGCGTACCCGGAACAGAAAGTTATATTCTTGTCAATGGCTTTTATAGTAGAGGGAGAGGGGTGTGTCTGAAAAGTTTATAACCCATGCCTCTTCACAGGGGCGGGCCACTGTGAGCAGAGGAACACTTATGAAAGTCCAGATCTCTCATTTGGAAGCTAAAATTACATTTCACCTCTTCACAAATAATGTCATATTCAAACATTTGAATTAAACAACAATTCCATGTGAATCCGATATCTCTGACATTTAGACTTTCCACAGTAGAGTTTATGTCATTCTATCATTGATGAGAATGTGTCAGAGGGCAACCGAACTGACATAATATACCTTAAGTACCACCGCATATGTTCAGTTGGTCGGATTACCAGAATATAGTTCATTTCCCCCCACTTCTGATGTTCCCAGAATCTCTATGTTAACCAAAGGGTTTTCTTATGTCACATCAGTTATAGTAGGGAGAGAGAAAAAGGGGGAAAGAGGTATTTATGACTGTCATAAACCTACCCCCAACCCAACGTCATGACAGAAGTGTCAGGTCTTCTTGACACCTCATTGTGAGTGATCAGTGCATTTTATGGCCACAAGGCATGCTTCACCAACTAGATGAATCCAATCCGATAACAACAATACATGAACCACAGCCACTACCTCTAATGCCACCACTGACAACATTCTTCACCTCTCTCTCATCTGGGGGGCAGCAGTGGCAGTTTTGGAACACAGTGTACTGTTTAATCTACACTACATTGCTGAGTTCCTTAGTGCTTGGGAACAAGGAGAATTTTTATTTATTTGTATTTTATTTCACCTTTATTTAACCAGGTAGGCTAGTTGAGAACAAGTTCTCATTTACAACTGCGACCTGGCCAAGAATAAAGCAAAACAGTTCGACACATACAACAACACAGAGTTACACATGGAATAAACAAACATACAGTCAATAATACAGTAGAAAAAGTCTATATACAGTGTGTGCAAATGAGGTAAGATAAGGGAGGTAAGGCAATAAATAGGCCATGGTGGCGAAGTAATTACAATATACCAATTAAACACTGGAGTGATTGATGTGCAGAAGATGAATGTGCAAGTAGAGATACTGGGGTGCAAAGGAGCAAGATAAATGAATAAATACAGTATGGGGATGAGGTAGTTGGATGGGCTATTTACAGATGGGCTATGTACAGGTGCAGTGATCTGTGAGCTGCTCTGACAGCTGGTGCTTAAAGCTAGTGTGGGAGATATGACTCTCCAGCTTCAGTGATTTTTGCAGTTCGTTCCAGTCATTGGCAGCAGAGAACTGGAAGGAGAGGCGGCCAAAGGAGGAATTGGCTTTGGGGGTGACTAGTGACCTGCTGGAGCGCGTGCTACGGGTGGGTGCTGCTATGGTGACCTGTGAGCTGAGATAAGGCAGGGCTTTACCTGGCAACGACTTATAGATGACCTGTAGCCAGTGGGTTTGGCGACGAGTATGAAGCGAGGGCCAGCCAACGAGAGCGTACAGGTCGCAATAGTGGGTAGTATATGGGGCTTTGGTGACAAAACTGAGGGCACTGTGATAGCAAACTGGATGTAGTCTGAGTAGAGTGTTGGAGGCTATTTTGTAAATGACATCGCCGAAGTCAAGGATCGGTAGGATGGTCAGTTTTACGAGGGTATGTTTGGCAGCATGAGTGAAGGATGCTTTGTTGCGAAATAGGAAGCCGATTCTAGATTTAATTTTGGATTGGAGATGCTTAATGTGAGTCTGGAAGGAGAGTTTACAGTCTTACCAGACACCTAGGTATTTGTAGTTGTCCACATATTCTAAGTCAGAACCATCCAGAGTAGTGATGCTGGACGGGCGGGCAGGTGCGGGCAGCGATCGGTTGAAGAGCATGCATTTAGTTTTACTTGCATTTAAGAGCAGTTGGAGGCAACAGAAGGAGAGTTGTATGGCATTGAAGCTCGTCTGGCGGTTAGTTAACATAGTGTCCAAAGAAGGGCCAGAAGTATACATAATGGTGTTGTCTGCGTAGAGGTGGATCAGAGAATCACCAGCAGCAAGAGCGACATCATTGATGTATACAGAGAAGAGAGTCGGCCTGAGAATTGAACCCTGTGGCCCCCCCATAGAGACTGCCAGAGGCCCGGACAACAGGCCCTCTGATTTGACACACTGAACTCTATCAGAGAAGTAGTTGGTGAACCAGGCGAGACAGTCATTTGAGAAACCAAGGCTGTTTAGTCTGCCGATAAGAATGTGGTGATTGACAGACTCGAAAGCCTTGGCCAGGTCGATGAATATGGCTGCACAGTAATGTCTCTTATCGTTGGCCAGAGCGGCGGCTACAAAAGCTCTTTCTCTGCACCAGAACATTCCACTCAGAGAGCCAGGGTCTAATGAATGTGGGCACAATAAATCTAGACATGCTGTGGCTGCCATATCTAACGGCTCCTCACCTGCCCCTCTCAGTACCCGCACCACACTTGTGCGTCACGCTGCTCGTTCACGCTGCTCGTTGGTTGGCTCCTGCTCCTGCTCCTGCCACCTGTCTAACCCTAAATTGTTGACCAGTATTTTGGCTCACGGCCCCGCAATTTACTACTTGTTTCCACAGCACCAACTTGCGAGTTGGTCATCTCCCGCTCATGTAGTTTATTTGCATCCTTCGATCCATACAGTGAGCAAGTCCTCCGCTTTCTCTCTGTTTGCCGTACTGGTGTGTGTTGCTTGTGAGTTTGTCATTTCACTGGTTCTGCTTGTTTTGGGAAGCGGGGTGCGGGCTGTATTTGGAAATTGCTGTCAAGAAGAGAGACACGGAAGCCTAGCGGGATGTATTTGCGAACCCACTGTAGCTCATAGAAAACTTTTTGGGAAACTCCTGTCAAGGAGAAAGACACGGAAGCCCAGCTATCCTAGCTAGCCTGTAGTTTCAAATGAAGGTCACTAATGCAGTAGCTGTGTTTAGTTTGCTCTATTCCGGGACAATGTGGACCGTCCAGACTTTCAATGTAGCAACTGTTTGCCTACAGAGGACTACAGGGGTGGGTACAAGTGGGTACTCTTAGTGAACAAGTAGCTTACTTACACAAGCTACTGGGGAATCCATGTCCACCTACTTTCTCTTTCTCTTCTATTCTTCTAGCTTGACGCCGCTCTGGCCTGGTGGGAGTGTCGCCTCCACAGCCGACTGGCCGGTGCTCAACAGGGATCTCTCCCTGAAGGGGTCTACCCCTTGGCTGGGGAATGGATGACTTAGTGGATGTTCCTATTCTTGACCCTACCAACCACCAAAAGAGGCGCATTACTCACCGTAGAGTCGAAAGAAGCAGCCTTTGGCAATAGGGGCCTCCTTGGCAATGGGAATCCAGAGGTTCCGGTGCCTTCAATCATAGGGGGCTTCCACTTCTAGATCGGATCTTCATCCTCTGTTCTGTCTACCTCTCCGATAGCTTCTACCTTGAGTTCAGATCTTCAGAGATCCCCACTCATCGGACCGTGATGGTGTCTGAGAGTCTGGCCCCTTCATCAGCCTCAATTGATTCTACGGCTGGAAAGGGTCCATTAGGCCCCACCTCCCATCAGTCCTTAAGGGGTCTTCTAAAGCACTTGAAGCAAAAGAATGGCCAGATTTCAACAGCTGTCTTCATAGACGGCTCTATGGTGAGAAACATCTCTGTGCTCTACTGGAGCACAAGTACAGGACATTACAAGGCTGCTTCCTACCGTTCTATGACACCTGCCGGGGGCTGACACTGTCGTTGTCCATATGGGGTCAAACGACATTAGGAGGGCTAGCTTGGCACTGCTGAAAATTGATTTTAAACAAGTGATTCTAGTTTTGGAAGATTCCTAAAAGCGGCCAATTATTTCAGGCCTGGTACCATTGCTGGGCCATGGCTGTGAAAGATTCAGCAGGCTACTGGCATTACACACTTGGCTAAAAGACTACTGTAGCTCTGTTGGCATAACTTTCATAGATAACTTTGACACCTTTTGGAAACAGAAGATGCTCTATAGGAATGAATAATCTTAGCTCCTCGATCGTGTCCATGCATTTCAAGGATGCGTTGAGACAATTACTTATCAGTAACCTAAGCCCTGCTCAGATAATCCCTACCATTGTGTCGCTGAGTTGTTGTAGTGCTGCTGAAAATGTACATTGTCCCAGGACCGTTGGCAGTCATAATGTAAGTAACCTAATTTGTGTCCCTCTAACTCCCCTCAATCCCTCTGTCAATCCTACAACTATTGTATGCAGTAAACACGCGCCTATGAACATGAGTTATACTGTTAGCATTGAAGAGGTTTTCCCTAGTAGAAAGTCCATTGTGTGCAGCTAACCCTGCACTATCAGCTCAAACATAAATATCACTGTCATGTCTACCTCTGATAAGCCTCCCAGTAAAGCAATAAAAACAATCAAGAAACAAGGTTCATGAAAGCTCCAACTTGCCCACTCAAGAAAAAGCTTCAAACTGTAACCAGTGCCTGCAACCTGGTTCAGGTTATCAGTCAATCTGCCAGGGTATTTACAAACAGCACAGGAATGAAACGCTGCAGAAATCTGTTTAAAAGCAGTATCCATATCCATCTGATGTAGTGATCATAATATAGTAGCCATATCTAGAAAAACCAAAGTCAATAAGTTTTGTAGTAATTCCTATGTTGAAGATGTAAAGAATATTTGCTGGTCTGTGGTGTGTAATGAGGAGCAACCAGACGCTACACTTGACACATTTATTAAATTACTTATTCCAGTTACTAATAAGCATGCACCCATTAAGAAAATTACTTTAAAAATGGTTAAATCCCTGTGGATTGATGAGGAATGTAAAACATGGATCAGAGGGATGAGGCAAAAGGAATGGCAAATAAGTCTGGCTGCACAGCCGATTGGCAAATGTACTGTAAATTGAGAAATCATGTGACTAAACTGAACAAAAAGTAGAAGAAAATGTATTATGAAACAAAGGGAAAGGGAAAGGGGGATACCTAGTCAGTTGTACAACTGAATGCATTCAATAGAAATGTGTCCTCAGCATTTAACCCTCTGAATCAGAGAGGTGCGGGGGCTGCCTTAATCGACATCCATGTTATCGCCGCCCGGGGAACAGTGGGTTATCTGCCTTGCTCAGGGGCAGAACAACAGATTTTTACTTTGTCAGCTCGGGGATTCGATACAGCAACCTTTCGGTTACTGGCCCAATGCTCCTACAAGATAAATTATATAAAGAATGATAGTAAAAAAGCTTTGGAGCGCTTTAAATGAACATTTGAGCATAAAAGCAAACTTCGCTCCATAATTAATTGAATCAGATGGCTCATTCATCACAAAACCCACCGATATTGCCATCTACTTTTTTCATTGGCAAGGTTAGCAAACTTAAGCATGACATGCCAACTACACATTCTGAACCTACACATTCCTGCATAACTGACCAAATTATGTTAGACGAGCATTGTCATTTTGAATTCCGAAAAGTGAGTGTGGAAGAGGTGAAAAAAAGATTGTCTATCAACAATGACAAGCCACCTGGGTCTGACAACTTAGATGGAAAATTACTGAGGATGATAGCGTGATAGCGGACGATATTGCCACTCCTATTTACAATCTCTTCAATCTAAGCCTACAGGAAAGTGTGCCCTTGGGCCTGGAGGGAAGCAAAAGTCATTCCGCTACCCAAGAATAGCAAAGCACACTTTACTGGCTCAAACAGCTGACCAATCAGCCTGTTACCAACCCTTAGTAAACATTTTGAAAAAAATGTGTGAGCAGATACAATGCTATTCACAGTAAACACATCACAACAGATTTTCAGCACGCTTATAGGGAAGGGCATTCAAAATGTACAGATGGCACTTACACAACTGACTGATGAGGGAAATTGCTGAGGGAAATTGATAATAAAAAGATTGTGGGAGCTGTTAGGCTTCAGTGCATCTTTTGACAGTATCGATCATAATCTTCTGCTAGAAAAAACGTATGTGTTATGGCTTTACATTCCATACTATATTGTGGATCGAGAGTTACCTGTCTAACAGAACACAGAGGGTGTTCTTTAATGTAAACGTCTCCAACATAATCCAGGTAGTCAGGCATTCCCTAGGGCAGCTGTCTAGGCCCCTTACTTTTTTCAATCTTTACTAATGACCTGCCACTGGCTCTGAGTAAAGCCTGTGTGTCTATGAAGCTGATGACTCAACACTATACACATCAGTGTCCACAGCAAGTGAAATCACTGCAACACTTAAAGAGCTGCAGTCAGTTTCAGAATGGATTGCAAGAAATAAGTCGGTCCTAAATATTTCAAAAACTAAAGCATTGTATTTGAGACAAATCATTCACTAAACCCTAAACCTCAACTAAATCTTGTAATCAATAATGTGGAAATTGAGCAAGTTGTGGAGACTGAACTGCTTGGAGTGACCCTTGGAGTAACCCATGGTCAAAACACATTGATGCAACAGTAGCAAAGATGTGGAGAGGTTTGTCCATAATAAAGCGCTGCTCTGACTTCGTAAAACCCTATTGAGCTGACAGACATTTTGCACTGTTTCGCTATGGCTGTAGTCATCAAACTAGCAAGAGGGCAATATTTTATTAATGTAGTAGTGTCCCCCCCAGAAAGCTATAACCTTCTTCCAGCCTTTAACCTGGAATTGTTTATTTATGTCTGAGAAAGAAAATAATTCAACCCACAATAAAGTTATAATAAAACATATACAAATATGATGATATGATAAAAAACAAAGTTAATAAATAAGCCTTTTCATACTTTATAATATATCCATATATATACTCAGCAAGAAAATAAACATCCTCTCACTGTCATCTGCGTTTATTTTCAGCAAACTTAACATGTGTAAATATTTGTATGAACATAACAAGATTCAACAACTGAGACATAAACTGAACAAGTTCCACAGACATGTGACTACCAGAAATTGAATAATGTATCCCTGAACAAAGGGGGGGTCAAAATTTAAAGTAACAGTCAGTATCTGGTGTGGCCACCAGCTGCATTAAGTACTACAGTGCATCTCCTCCTCATGGACTGCACCAGATTTGCCAGTTCTTGCTGTGAGATGTTACCCCACTCTTCCATCAAATCACCTGAAAGTTCTTGGACATTTCTGGGGGGAATGGCCCTAGCCCTCACCCTCCGATCCAACAGGTCCCAGACGTGCTCAATGGGATTGAGATCCGGGCTGTTCGCTGGCCATGGCAGAACACCGACATTCCTGTCTTGAAGGAAATCACGCACAGAACGAGCAGTATGGCTGGTGGCATTGCCATGCTGGAGGGTCATGTCAGGAGGAGCCTGCAGGAAGGGTACCACATGAGGGAGGAGGATGTCTTCCCTGTAACACACAGCGTTGAGGTTGCCTGCAATGACAACAAGCTCAGTCCAATGATGCTGTGACACACCGCCCCCAGACCATGACGGACCCTCCACCTCCAAATCGATCCCGCTCCAGAGTGCAGGCCTCGGTGTAATGCTCATTCCTTTGACGATGAACACGAATCCGACCATCACCCCTGGTGAGACAAAACCGCGACTCGTCAGTGAAGAGCACTTTTTGCCAGTCCTGTCTGGTCCATCGATGGTGTGTTTGTGCACATAGGCACCGGTGATGTCTGGTGAGGACCTGCCTTACAACAGGCCTACAAGCCCTCAGTCCAGCCTCTCTCAGGCTATTGCGGACAGTCTGATCACTGATGGAGGGATTGTGCAATCCTGGTGTAACTCGGGCAGTTGTTGTTGCCATCCTGTACCTGTCCCGCAGGTGTGATGTTCGGATGTACCGATCCTGTGCAGGTGTTGTTACACGTGGTCTGCCACTGCGAGGACAATCAGCTGTCCGTCCTGTCTCCTTGTAGTGCTGTCTTAGGCGTCTCACAGTAGGGACATTGCAATTTATTGCCCTGGCCACATCTGCAGTTCTCATGCCTCCTTGCAGCATGCCTAAGGCATGTTCACGCAGATGAGCAGAGACCCTGGGCATCTTTCTTTTGGTGTTTTTCAGAGTCAGTAGAAAGGCCTCTTTAGTATCCTAAGTTTTCATAACTGTGACCTTAATTGCCTACCGTCTGTAAGCTGTTAGTGTCTTAACGACCGTTCCACAGGTGCATGTTCATTAATTGTTTATGGTTCATTGAACAAGCATGGGAAACAGTGTTTAAACCCTTTACAATGAAGATCTGTGAAGATGTTTGGATTTTTACGAATTATCTTTGAAAGACGGGGTCCTGAAAAAGGGACATTTCTTTTTTTGCTGAGTTTAGTTATAATCTTTTTAGTTACATCAATGCAAAATATTTCACCTTCTTTATTACTTTACCAAACATATGACAATAGTGATAGTTAAAATCTGTTAAATTTGTGAACATCTAAATCAAGATCTGGGCCATTTAAACAGCTTGCGTCCGTCTGTCTTGTAGACAAGTGGAGAACGGCTATATAAAGGGATTGATTTTGTTGTTCTGAGCATATGCAATCTGTCTGTCTCCGACGTAAAACATTTTGTTTACTTCCACAAAAAAAAATCTTTACTTATTTTAGGTTTAAGGAAGTGTGTAGATCACATTCTTTATCGTAGAGCTATAAAAGTTTTGTATTCAGATCTGCCAACACAAGACAAATTCAAGGATTGCTTTGAGAGCATGTGCAGACCTGCTGTCTGGTGTGTTTACGGACATATTCAATCAATCCCTATCCCAGTCTGCTGTCCCCACATGCTTCAAGATGGCCACCATTGTTCCTGTTTCCAAGAAAGCTAAGGTAACTGAACTAAATGACTATCACCCCATTGCACTCACTTCTGTCATCATGAAGTGCTTTGAGAGTTTAGTCAAGGATCATATCACCTCCACCCTACCTGATAACCTAGACCCACTCCAATTTGCTTACCGCCCCAACAGGTCCACTGACGATGCAATAGCCAGCACACTGCACACTGCCCTTGCCCATCTGGACAAGAGGAATACCTATGTAAGAATGCTGTTCATTGACTACAGCTCAGCATTTAACACCATACTACCCTCCAAACTCATCATTAAGCTTGAGACCCTGGGTCTCGACCCCGCCCAGTGCAACTGGATCCTGGACTTTCTGACGGCCCGCCTCCAGGTTGTGAAGGTAGGAAACAACATATCCACCCCGCTGATCCTCAACACTGGGGTCCCACAAGGGTGCGTTCTCAGCCCTCTCCTGTACTCCCTGTTCACCCATGACTACATGGCCATGCACGCTTCCAACTCAATCATCAAGTTTGCAGACGACACTACAGTGGTAGGCTTGATTACCAACAACGACGAGACAGCCTACAGGGAGGAGGTGAGGGCCCTCGGAGTGTGGTGTCAGGAAAACAACCTCTCACTCAACGTCAGCAAAACAAAGGAGATGATCGTGGACTTCAGGAAACAGCAGAGGAAGCACCCCCATCCACATTGACTGGACAGTAGTGAAAAAGGTGGAAAGTTTTAAGTTTCTTGGCGTACACATCATGGACAAACTGAAATGGTTAACCCACTCAGACAGCGTGGTGAAGAAGGCACAACAACGCCTCTTCAACCTCAGGAAGAAATTTGGCTTGTCACCTAAAACACCCACAAACTTTTACAGATGCACAATCGAGAGCATCCTGTCGGGCTGTATCACCGCCTGGTACGACAACTGCACCGCCCTCAACCACAAGGCTCTACTGAGGTTGGTGCGGTCTGCACAATGCATCACCGGGGGCAAACTACCTGCCATCCAGGACACCTACAACACCCAATGTCACAGGAAGGCCAAAAAGATCATTAAGGACAACAACCACCCGAGCCACTGCCTGTTCACCCCGCTATCATCCAGAAGGCGAGGTCAGTAGAGGTGCATCAAAGCTGGGACCGAGAGACTGAAAAACAGATTTATCTCAAGGCCATCAGACTGTTAAACAGCAATCACTAACATAGAGAGGCTGCTGCCAACATACAGACTCAAATCTCTAGCCACTTTAATAAATGGACTTAATAAAGGTATCACTAGTCAATTTTAAATAACGCCATTTTAATAATGTTTACATATCCTACATTACTCATCTGATATGTATATACTGTATTCTATACCATCTATTGCATCTTGCCTATGCCGCACATCCATCGCTCATCCATATATTTATATGTACATATTCTTATTCATCCCTTTACATTTGTGTGTAAAAGGTAGTTGTTGTGAATTTGTTAGATCACTTGTTAGATATTTGTCACGTTCCTGACCTGTTTTCCTTTGTCATGTATTTGTTTTAGTTGGTCAGGGCGTGAGTTGGGTGGGTTGGTCTAGGTTTGATTTTCTATGTTGGGATTTTGTGTTCGGCCTGGTATGATTCTCAATCAGAGACAGCTGTGAATCGTTGTCCCTGATTGAGAATCATACAAAGGCAGCCAGGGTTTCACTTGTGTTTTGTGGGTGTTTGTTCCTGTGTCAGTGTTTGGGCCACACAGGACTGTTTCAGGTTAGTCACGGTTGTTGTATTTTGTAGTGTTTGTTGTTTTCCCATTAAAACATGAATACTTACCAATCCGCATCTTGGTCCGATCCATGCTCCTCCTCGTCTGAGGAGGAGAACGACTACGACAGCCGTTACAGAAACACCCACCATAACAGGACCAAGCGGATTGGAGAAGGAAGGCAAGAACAACAGCAATGGGGAAAAGAGGAATGGACTTGGGAGGAAATCCTAGACGGTAAAGGACCCTGGGCAGAGCCAGTGGAGTGTCGCCGCCCCAAAGCGGAGCTGGAGGCAGCGAAAGCGGAGAGGAGGTATTATGAGGCGAAAGCAAGGCAGAGCGGCTGGAAGCCCGAGAGGCTCACCCAAAAATTTCTTGGGGGGGGGCTAAGAGGTAGTGGGCCGAGGGCAGGTAGGAGACCTGCGCTCACTTCCCAGGCTAACCGTGGAGAGCGGGAGTACGGGCAGACACCGTGTTACGCAGTAGAGCGCACGGTGTCTCCTGTACGTGTTCATAGCCCGGTGCGGGTTATTCCACCTCCCCGCACTGGTAGGGCTAGATTGGGCATTGAGCCAAGTGCCATGAAGCCGGCTCTTCATATATGGCCTCCAGTACGTTGGGCCGGCTTACATGGCACCAGCTTTACGCATGGTGTCCCCGGTTCGCCTACATAGCCCGGTGCGGGTTATTCCACCTCCCCGCACTGGTCGGGCGACGGGGAGCATTCAGCCAGGTAAGGTTGGGCAGGCTCAATGCTCAAGGGAGCCAGTACGCCTGCACGGTCCGGTATTTCCGGCGCCACCTCCCCGCCCCAGCCCAGTACCACCAGTGCCTACTCCACGCACCAGGCTTCCAGTGCGTTTCCAGAGCCCTGTTCCTCCTCCACGCACTCTCCCTGTGGTGCGTGTCTCCAGCCCAGTGCCTCCAGTTCCGGCACCACGCACCAAGCCTCCTGTGCGTCCTGAGAGCCCTGTACGCACTGTTCCTTCTCCCCGCACTCGCCCTGAGGTGCGTGCCCTCAGCCCGGTACCACCAGTGCCGGTACCACGCACCAGGCCTATAGTGCGCATCGAGAGTCCAGTGTGCCCTGTTCCTGCTCCCCGCACTAGCCTTGAGGTGCGTGTCTCCAGTCCGGTACCACCAGTTCCGGCACCACGCACCAGGCCTACTGTGCGCCTCAGCGGGTCAGAGTCGTCCGTCTGCCCAACGCCGCCTGCACTGCTCGTCTGTCCAGCGCCGTCTGAGCCATCCGTCTGCCCAGCGCCGTCTGAGCCATCCGTCTGCCCAGCGCCGTCTGAGCCATCCGTCTGCCCAGCGCCGTCTGAGCCATCCGTCTGCCCAGCGCCGTCTGAGCCATCCGTCTGCCACGAGCCATTAGAGCCGCCCGTCTGTCCCGAGCCATTAGAGCCGTCCGTCAGTCAGGAGCTGCTAGAGCCGTCCGTCAGTCAGGAGCTGCCAGAGCCGCCAGCCAGTCAGGAGCTGCCAGAGCCGCCAGCCAGTCAGGAGCTGCCAGAGACGCCAGCCAGTCAGGAGCTGCCAGAGACGCCAGCCAGTCAGGAGCTGCCAGAGACGCCAGCCAGTCAGGAGCTGCCAGAGACGCCAGCCAGTCAGGAGCTGCCAGAGACGCCAGCCAGTCAGGAGCTGCCAGAGACGCCAGCCAGTCAGGAGCTGCCAGAGACGCCAGCCAGTCAGGAGCTGCCAGAGACGCCAGCCAGTCAGGAGCTGCCAGAGACGCCAGCCAGTCAGGAGCTGCCAGAGACGCCAGCCAGTCAGGAGCTGCCAGAGACGCCAGACAGTCAGGAGCTGCCAGAGCCGCCAGCCAGTCAGGAGCTGCCAGAGCTGCCCTCCAGTCATGAGCTGCCCTCCAGTCATGAGCTGCCCTCCAGTCATGAGCTGCCCTCCAGTCATGAGCTGCCCTCCAGTCATGAGCTGCCCTCCAGTCATGAGCTGCCCTCCAGTCATGAGCTGCCCTCCAGTCCGGAGCTGCCACCCAGTCCGGAGCTGCCACCCAGTCCGGAGCTGCCACCCAGTCCGGAGCTGCCGTCCCTCAGTCTGGAGCTGCCCCTTATCCTGGTGCTGCCCCTTATCCTGGTGCTGCCCCTTATCCTGGTGCTGCCCCTTATCCTGGTGCTGCCCCTTATCCTGGTGCTGCCCCTCGGTCAGGTGCTACCCCTCGGTCAGGTGCTACCCCTCGGTCAGGTGCTACCCCTCGGTCAGGTGCTACCCCTCGGTCAGGTGCTACCCCTCGGTCAGGTGCTACCCCTTATCCTGGTGCTGCCCCTTATCCTGGTGCTGCCCCTTATCCTGGTGCTGCCCCTTATCCTGGTGCTGCCCCTTATCCTGGTGCTGCCCCTCGGTCAGGTGCTACCCCTCGGTCAGGTGCTACCCCTCGGTCAGGTGCTACCCCTCGGTCAGGTGCTACCCCTCGGTCAGGTGCTACCCCTCGGTCAGGTGCTACCCCTCAGTCTGTTACTGCCCTTTGGAATAGTGGGATTGACATGGAGGGTGAATATTGGGAGGAGGCCACGGAAGCGGGGGTTGACTATGGTGGGGTGGGGACCACGACCAGCGCCAGAGCCGCCACCGTGGACAGACGCCCACCCAGACCCTCCCCTAGACTTTGTGCTGGTGCGCCCGGAGTTCGCACCTTAAGGGGGGGGGTTCTGTCACGTTCCTGACCTGTTTTCCTTTGTCATGTATTTGTTTTAGTTGGTCAGGGCGTGAGTTGGGTGGGTTGGTCTAGGTTTGATTTTCTATGTTGGGATTTTGTGTTCGGCCTGGTATGATTCTCAATCAGAGACAGCTGTGAATCGTTGTCCCTGATTGAGAATCATACAAAGGCAGCCAGGGTTTCACTTGTGTTTTGTGGGTGTTTGTTCCTGTGTCAGTGTTTGGGCCACACAGGACTGTTTCAGGTTAGTCACGGTTGTTGGTTGTTGTATTTTGTAGTGTTTGTTGTTTTCCCATTAAAACATGAATACTTACCAATCCGCATCTTGGTCCGATCCATGCTCCTCCTCGTCTGAGGAGGAGAACGACTACGACAGCCGTTACAATATTACTGCATTGTCTGAACTAGAAGCACAAGCGTTATCGCTACACTCGCATTAACATATGCTAACCATGTGTATGTGACCAATACAATTTGATTTGATTTAACAACGCTATCAGCAAGGTAGGTCCTACAGGCCCTAGTTTTGTCTCACATGGACTACTGTCCAGTCATGTGGTCAGGTGCCACAGAGGGACTTTACAGTTGGCCCAGAACAGGGCAGCCCAGCTGGCCCTTAATGTACACGGAGAGCTAACATTAATAATATGCATGTCA
Organism: Salvelinus namaycush; assembly: GCF_016432855.1. Classification (NCBI taxonomy): domain Eukaryota; kingdom Metazoa; phylum Chordata; class Actinopteri; order Salmoniformes; family Salmonidae; genus Salvelinus; species Salvelinus namaycush. The sequence goes on from NC_052308.1 coordinate 19,193,457, forward strand.
ATCTCTCCTGGCTCAAAGTAGAGAAGAGATTAACTTTGTCACTACTTGTATTTGTGAGAGGTATTGACATGTTAAATGCACCGAGCTGTCTGTTTAAACTTCTAGCACACAGCTTGTACACCCATGCATACCCCACAAGACATGCCACTAGAGGTCTCTTCACAGTTCCCAAGTCCAGAACAGACTATGGGAAGCGCACAGTACTACATAGAGCCATAACTACATGGAACTCCATTCCACATCAAGTAAATCATGCAAGCACTAAAATTTGATTTAAAAAAAACAGATCAAAATACAGCTTATGGGACAGCGGGGACTGAGGAGACACACATTCTCTCTCTCTCTCTCTCTCACACTCGTTTTTTGTGTGTCTCTCTCTCTCTTCTATTAACTTCTCACTCTCAAATGTCTAATTTCTCTACCACATCCCAATTCCAGTTCAAATTAACCTTGTGTATTTGTTTACAGTGGTGGCCATTGTAATAGGTGTTGCTGGAGAGTGTACAGTAGGCTGTGTATTTTCCTCCAGGTGAAGAGGATTTGAGAGCGGCTTCTGTCGCGTTGGCTGCACTGGGAGATTACATATAATGCCTTGAGTGACTCTATTGGGCCTCTCCTGGCAAGGCGGAGATCACTGAAATACCAGCAGACCTCTCACAGCATTGATTTCTGCAATTTCCCACTAATCTTGATGGAATCACGGCCTTAGGAGAGGACCATAGAGCATCCTGAAATAGGTGCTGGAAAAACGGGTGGGAAATAGAATAGTGGTGCCATGCTTTGTTCTGTTACTTGGAGAATGGCATATTTTTTCCAAAGGCAAATTCCCCCTAAGGTGTGTTTGCTTTTGGGTAACAATGCTGTCTTTGGGCAAACGTTTTATAATTGTGCTCTTTAAGCAGCCTCACACAATCATGGTTTTGTTTATGCAGCAAATTGAAATATGGCATTTTTTCAATATGAAATGAGCAAGGTCGCGAACGCTGAGGCTGTTGAAGAAATCTCTCGTAATTGACTGAAAAGCCTCTAGTCCCTGGAGGGTGAAAGCAACATGAAGGTGTATTTAAAGTGTTCATAATTCGCAGAAATAAAATGTGCATGCTCTCAAGAGAATCATAGACAATTGGCCATGAAAAATGCATAAAACATCAGAAATATCAAATCCTCTTCCTGTTGACCAGAATGTATGATTATTGTCTGTGATTCTCTCTGCTGATATCTCTGCCATGTTCTTTGTTGTCAGGGAGATAAGTATGTATTACCCCTCCACTCTGTGAATGTGATATACATACACTGTGTGTACAAAACATTGAGGACACATGCTCTTTCTATGAGGTATACTGACCAGGTGAATCCAGGTGGAAGCTATGATCCCTTATTGATGTCACTGTTAAATCTACTTCAATCAGTGTAGATGAAGGGGAGACAGTTGAGACATGGATTGTGTATGTGTGTCATTCAGAGGGTGACTGGGCAAGACAAAAGATTGAAGTGCCTTTGAATTGGGGTATGGTAGTAGGTTTGTGTCAAGAATTGCAAAGCTGCTGGGGTTTTCATGCGTTTCCCGTGTGTATCAAGAATGGTCCACCACACAAAGGACATCCAGCCAACTTGACACAACTGTGGGAAGCATTGGAGTCAACATGGGCCAGCATCCCTGTGGAACACCTTGTAGAGTCCACGCCCCAACAAATTGAGGCTGTTCTGAGGGCCAACTCAATATTAGAAATGTGTTCCTAATGTTTGGTATACTCACAAGCCTAGTACATTTTAGGTGATTCACAATCCATTCCTTATCTATAACATAAATGTAACGGCAGCCTTCCCTCTCTTCACGAGAAGAGAGGGTGTAACAGGGATCGGACCAACACGCAGCGTAGCCAGTGCTCAACATGTTTAATAAAACGATAAACACGATACAAAATAACAAATGTGGCAAACCGATACAGCCCTATCTGGTGCAGCGAAAACACAAAGACAGGAAACAACCACCCACAAACCCCAACACAAAACAAGCCACCTATATATGATTCCCAATCAGAGACAACACAAAACACCTGCCTCTGATTGAGAACCATATTAGGCCAAACATAGAAACAGACAAACTAGACACACAACATAGAATGCCCACCCAGCTCACGTCCTGACCAACACTAAAACAAGCAAAACACACAAGAACTATGGTCAGAACGTGACAATAAAAGAGAAGGCTTAAAGCTTAGATCCGTGATAGGCTAAACCGTGTCACTGGCTGCAACCAGGTGTATTTGTTATTGTTTTTGTTTTGAGGAAATGAGCATCCAGCATCATGCATAAAGAACGTATTATTACACACTCTGCTGTTTTATCACGCGTGTAATGATTTCCAAGTGAAAAAATCTGTGTTCGTTGTTTGAAATAACATCTTTGTTGTTGTAATATTGCAAACGGACGTGGCAGTTTCATCGCTATGATTTCCAGCTTTAAAGGGATTGTTCACCCAAATTACAAAATTGCATATTGGTTTCCTTACCCTGTAAGCTTGTTGATATTTCCTGTAATTGAAAACCAGTTTGTTTGGATAAAAAGGCCATTGTGTCACGCCCTGGCCTTAGTATTCTTTGTTTTCTTAATTATTTTAGTTAGGTCAGGGTGTAACATGGGGAATGTATGTGTTTTTTGTAGTGTCTAGGGTGGTTGTAAGGTTTAGGGGGTTTAGTAGAGTAGTTGGGTTTATGTTTAGTATAGAAATCTAGCTGTGTCTATGGTTGAGTGTATGTTTCTAGGTATGTCTATGGTTGCCTGAGTGGCTCTCAATCAGAGACAGATGTCTTTCATTTGTCTCTGATTGGGAGCCATATTTTAGGCAGCCATGGGCATCATGCATTTGTGGGTAATTGTCTATGTTATACGTCTGTAGCCTGTGTGTGCACTACGTTCATAGCTTCACGGTCGTTTGTTTGTTTTGTTAGTTTTTTTGTAAGAGTGTTTCTTTTCGTGTTACGTCTTCGTCATCAATATTAAAAGGAAGATGTATTTCTCACACGCTGCGCCTTGGTCCAATCTCTCTCCTAAAGACGATCGTGACACATTGTTTAATTTTCTCTAAGTATCAATCTCTGGTAGGCAGAGGTCAAAGGGGAATGCAACGTTGATGTGACACCTGGTGACGTGCTTCTGGTTTTAGTTCTTCTCATGCTTGCTCGTCTCAGGAGGAAGGTCAATCGCACCAGGGGACACTGACTGACTGGCACTGGCATACAAGGTCTAATTTTCTCATTACTGTGTGAGCTCACATAAATTCATGTTCCACTTATGCTCCATCATTATCTTATGATATTTAGATGGGTGTAATATGCTTTTAAAGGGATAATCCAACCCCAAATAAAAATCATGAAACTCCTGTCAATTTCACGAAAGCCTATATTCTATCACTGGGTAAAATAATAATTTTCCCCATGATTTAGCTTCTAAGTGGTCTGTCTGTGAAATCAGGAAATCGTGTAGGAACGCGTCATAGCTACATGGCTCCTCACTGGAGATGGGGATAACACACTGTCACATTTAATAACGCTTTAAAAACAATTACCTGCACTCCAGATTGTCAAATCAGCCAATAAATTGTCTAGAACGCATCCATCCATTTATATCGTCATGACAAAGTATACAGTGCATTCGGAAAGTATTCAGACCCCTTGACTTTTTCCACATTTTGTTATGTTACAGCCTTATTCTAAAATAGATACAATTATTAAAACTCGAATCAAGTTGTAGAAATATCTAAAGGATGATCAATGGAAACAGGATGCAACTGAGCTCAATTTCGAGTCTCATAGCAAAGGGTCTGAATACTTATGTAATTACATTTCTAAAAAACATTTTTCACTTTGTCATTATGGGTTATTGTGTGTAGGTTGATGAGGACATTTAATACATTTTAGAATAAGGCTGTAACGTAACAAAATGTGGAAAAAGGGAAGGGGTCTGAATACTTCCCGAATGCACTGTAGATTAGTATTGTGTAGTAACTACAATGTTGTTGATCCATCCTCAGTTTTCTCCTATCACAGCCATTAAACTCTAACTGTTTTAAAGTCACCATTGACCTCATGGTGGAATCCCTGAGGGATTTCCTTTATCTCCTTCAACTGAGTTAGGAAAAACACCTGTATTTTTGTAGTGACTGGGTGTATTGATACACCATCCAGAGTGTAATGTCTGCTTTTTTTAAATATTTCCCATCGACCAATAGATGTCCTTCTTTGCAAGGCATTGGTCTTTGTGGTTGAATCTCTGTTTGAAATTCACTGCTCGACTGAGGGACCTTACAGATAATTGTATGTGTGGGGTACAGAGATGATGTAGGTATTCAAAAATCATGTTAAACACTATTATTGCACACAGTGAGTCCATGCAACTTGTTGAGCACATTTTTACATCCTGAACTTTTTTAGGCCTGTCATAACAAAGGGGTTGAATACTTTATTGTTAACTCAAGACATTTCAGCTTTTCATTTTTGTAAATTTGTACAGTATAAATGTCTAAAAACATAATTACACTTTGACATTATGGGGTATTGTGTGTAGGCCAGTGACTCAATCTCGATTTAATACATTTAAAATTCAGGCTGTAACACAACAAAATGTGGAAAAAGGCAAGGGGTGTGAATACTTTCTGAAGGCTCTGTACTTCACATAGATGGGCTCAATCTAAAAAGTGTACAAAATTATTCAACTCAGTTTCTCTTTCTAGTATCATCTCGCAATGTGCCCTGTGTGTCTGTGGGAAACGTGGGAAAGGGCCGTTGTTGCCATAGCAAAGTGCTCTGCACTCGCTCTGGGCAGAGTTGAACTGCAAGTTGAACTCAGTGAGATACTTCGAAAGGTATAGTTGTTTAGGGATTTTACAGCTAGCTAGCTACATCACATGCTGATATTAACTTTGGTATTATTGTGTGTAGCTATGTTTGCTTACTAGCTACCTAACTAGCTAGCCAGCCCAGAGAAACATTGCATTTTGGGTTTTGTAGTCGACTTGAGCTGCAAGATATTTCCACAACAATTTTCAAGTTGCTATCAACTTTGTTATAATGGCAGAAATAATGTTTTCATATTACTGTTATAAAACACTGTTCAACACTGTTAATCATAGGAATTTGTGCATTGGGGTTGATTATCCCTTTAAGTAACATGTTCAGATATGCCTATAAAGATTCAACATGTTGAGATAGGACATGGAAGATTCAACATGTTTTGAGAGAGGACATGGAAGATTCAACATGTTTTGAGAGAGGACATGGAAGATTCAACATGTTTTGAGAGAGGACATGGAAGATTCAACATGTTTTGAGAGAGGACATGGAAGATTCAACATGTTTTGAGAGAGGACATGGAAGATTCAACATGTTTTGAGAGAGGACATGGAAGATTCAACATGTTTTGAGATAGGCAGCATCTGTATTGCCTTATGCATGGGCCAGATGTATTTCTGTTAGTTTGTTTAGTGTAAAGGTTGTTTACTTGTCCGCTTGTCTCTCCTCTCAGTGCAGCAACTCTCTGCACACATTGGCTGCATTAAAACAATGACTAATGGCTTCACACCAGCTCTCCACTGCATTAATTACAAGTCCACGGCTGCCTGGATCCATACCCTGCGCTTTCATATATGAAACCCAGATCTCTACAATCAATATACCCCAAGGCTAGGATAAGGGGCAGGAGAAGAGGATGCTTCCTAATTCAATTAAATAGAAATGACCAAATGCTCCGGACGCGCGTGGGGCATGAGTAATCATAGACAAATTAATTTTAGAACCCCGGGAGACCAGTGTAGCTTTCAATTATGTGTGCACTTTAGCCCGAGTGTGCATGCTGCGGACATAGAGGGTAGTAGGAGTGGGCAGAGTGAATAGGAGTGGGCCCTGCCCCTTCATTCCATCCTTAAGACAGAGGGCAGCCAAAGCCTTCACTGTAGAAAGAGGACAGGAGAACATAATGCAGGGGAAAGTCAATAGATCTCGAGGTTAGGACACAATGAAGCATATCTATTGGAGATTAGGATTATGATTAGATGCTGTATGTCCCTTTCATATCAAATGCTTACAGCGTGTTGTGCAGTTGTAATCATTGTACAAGGTTAAATGATTGATTTCTCAGTTCCTTGTATAATAAATTAAACTTGACATGGCTTGTAGTCTGAGTTTGTGTTAGGAACAGAGGGTGTGGCTATCTCTTATGTCCCATCATGAGACAGATACTGTAGCACTATTTAGCTAATGCTTCCAATTATTATATACATTAATATAATGCACTTACTAATATCTAAAGTACTTCTGCATTTAAAATCAATTAGGTGGAATGTTTATGGGTGTGGGGTGCTGTTGTATTCACTGAATCAGTTGAATTATATTGTAAATGTTGTTGGGATATGTATGGCTTTGTTGAATGTGTTTTTCTAGTGTGTTATCCACAACCAAATGAATTCCCCTTCACTGGACACTAAGGAATCACTTGACTTCACTTGGCTGGTCTGGTGTTTCATGGTTGGGTGGTTATTGAAGACTGTGACCCCACACTGAGGACACCATGCCTGCTCTTCTTACAAGTGTATAGGGAGAGGAGATTGACTATCTATATCCTCCCTCCTCCACTGTTTCCATGGCATTGACCCTGTCCTATCTCTCTCTCTTTCTCTCTCTCTCTTACCCTCTCTGTCCTTCTCTCTGTTTGCTTTATTTGAGGGAGGTGGCAGGAGATTGGTGACATTTCCACTCTGCTCCTCTCTCTGTCTTGACTCTGTGCTACATGGAGGTGTCTGGTCTCACACCGGGACTTGCCATTCATCTAAGAGTGTGGGGTTTCATCTCTGAGTACACTGCCCTTACCTCCTCATGGGTTAGGAGGTGTAGCTTTGTTCACATTCTGATAAAAATGCCACGTATGTGCCTGCATTATGGGAAGCAAAGTTTAACGGCAGGTCAACATCAGAGGGAATCTACTGGTGGTTCCTTTTTGGAAAATGAGTGCCATTAAGACTGCATTATTCCACCAAAAAAATTAATGATCACTTTTCTGCATTATGTGTATGGAAATTCACTTTCTCTGCTGAATAGCGGACCAAATGGTTGGCTCTGGTTGGATGGCAAAACCACATTGTATCGTATGGAATATATATATCGTATTCTTTCTTATCATCCAGGTACGTACGGGCCAGAGGAGGGCTGGTCATCAGCCTACCCAGAATGCAGAGAGAGGAACCAATCCCCAATCAACATCGCAGATCAGGACAGCAAGGTGTCCATGGAGTATCAGGAGCTAGCTTTGGACGGATTTGAGACAGAGTCCTCCAACAAGACTTCAATGAAGAACACTGGCAAAACAGGTGAGATTCACAGTCCCCCAATGTCTGTTTACCCTCTCCTTCCTTTGGTTATGTAGATACAGTATAGATACGTCTGAACATATTATGAGGTACCTACAGTGCTTTCAGAAAGTATTCAGACCCCTCAACTTTTTGTTACGTTACAGCCTTATTCTAAAACATATTAGATCGTTTTTTCCCTTCATCAATCTACACACAATACCCCATAATGACAAAGCAAAAACAGGGTTTTAGAATTTTTTACAAATTTATAAAAGTAAAAAACTGAAATATCACATTTACATAAGTATTCAGACAATTTACTCAGTACTTTGTTGAAGTAACTTTGGCAGCGATTACAGCCTTGAGTCTTCTTGGGTATGACGGTACATTCTTGGCACACCTGTATTTGGGGAGTTTCTCCCATTATTTTCTGCAGATCCTCTCAAGCTCTGTCAGGTTGGATGGGGAGCATTGCTGCACAGCTATTTCCAGGTCTCTCCAGAGATGTTCGTTCAGGTTCAAGACCGGGCTCTGGCTGGGCCACTCAAGGACATTCAGAGACTTGTCCCGAAGCCTGCGTTGTCTTGGCTGTGTGCTTAGGGTCGTTTTCCTGTGGGAAGGTGAACCTTCACCCCAGTATGAGGTCCTGAGCGCTCTGGAGCAGGTTTTCATCAAGGATCTCTCTGTACTTTGCTCAGTTCATCTTTCCCTCGATCCTGACTAGTCTCCTAGTCCCTGCCTCTGAAAAACATCCCCACAGCATGATGCTGCCACCACCATGTTTCACCATAGGGATGGTGCCAGGTTTCCTCCATACGTGGCGCTTGGCATTCAGGCCGAAGACAGAGAATCTTGTTTCTCATGCTCTGAGAGTCCTTTAGGTGCCTTTTGGCAAACTCCAGGCGGGCTGTCATGTACCTTTTACTGAGGAGTGGCTTCCGTCTGGCTACTCTACCATAAAGGCCTGATTGGTAGAGTGCCGCAGGGATGGTTGTCCTTCTGGAAGATTCTCCCATTTCCACAGAGGAACTCTGGAGCTCCGTCAGAATGACCATCGAGTTCTTGGTCACCTCTTGGTGGTTCCAAACTTCTTTCAGGTATTTCTGTTTTTTATTTTTAATAAATTTGAAAACATTTCTAAAAACCTGTTTTCGCTTTGTCATTATGGGTTATTGTGTGTAGATTGATGAGGAAAAAATATTTAATACATTTTAAAATAAGGCTGTAACTTAATTAACAAAATGTGGACAAAGGGAAGGGGTCTGAATACTTTCCGAATGCACTGTATTTTTAGTATAACATTAGAGTACATGAAAATCACACTATATACATACAGATCTTAGGATCTTGATTTGATCACTCTTATGTTGCTGAGAAAGTTCCTGCACTGCAGGAAATACACATGAGCTTTGTGATTTACATAAATGAACTGAAAACCCACTCTAACACACGGTTATGCTAACAGTATTGTACCTTTCATGTAGCCTACTTTTGGCCAGCTAATAGCCTAACCACTGACCAAGCAACATTATGGACTTAACGTAGAAATCCTGACAATATACTGTAGGTCAAATGAAGATCTTACATCTGTACGTTCAAGTAGTTTAAAAGTGACATGCACAGCAGTCCAATACAATATTTGTGGTAGGAGCGGATTTGCACACAAGTGATGCCTCCATATTAGTGAATCTGTCATTGGTACAGATGAAAACCTGAAAAAAACTAAATTCAGCATTTATAGCATTTCATGGATTTTCCCTGTCTAAGACAGGCATTTTTCACAATATCTATCTGTCACAAAGATGGATGTCCTCTCTTTCTGCCTACAAATGGAGTTAAAATGCTTGTGGGAGCAGGGGCCACAGGTGGCTGGCATCCGTATTGACAGCAGTCACAACAGGGCCAGCTGTCCTATTAAGGCTCTCTCTGCAGACCTGGGGAAAATAATGTGACTAGTGTGATTTCTATATTGTCAGATATTTTATTATATTAATCTCTCTGAACATAATGTGGCATGTATGAACTGGTGTTGTCCCTGGTCCATCTCTCCCAAGTGGAGACCCTAAATGGACGCCTGTATGTGCTTTAAAAAAAACATACATCTTGTATACCTTGTAATCCCTCTATCAGTGAGTGATATATTGTGTTCTATCAAATAATGAAGATCTTATAGAGGGAATAGCCCATAAAGCTTTTCCATATTTCTATCAAGGTTAACGCTGATGGAATTTCAAGCTCCCTCTAGTAGGGAGTATGTGAGTCAATAGCCCACATTCCTCACTAGTGGGGGGGTGAGTAAATGGCTTGTTGTTGAGATTGGAGGCCATGTCTTTGTGAGGCTGAAGGAGAGTCAGGTTCATCTGGTGGGGGACTGTACGTCTTCTCCCCTGGGAATGGGCTGCTTCCCCCCCAGAGAAGTGTATTAGTGTCCCTGTCCTGGCATCACTCAGTGATAGAGAGGAGATACAGAGAGAGAGAGAGAACGAGAGAGACTCCTTAACTCACTCGGCATGAGAAATGTCTGTCCCTGATCGCATGGTGTTTCTCAGAACCTCTGATGTCCGTAGCCATCTCTTCCAAAGGTCATGGTTTGTTAAAGGACGAGGGCTACTTCTGAGCTGTCTCCTCTACAGGCATGATCGGGGAAAATCAGTGTAGCACAGGTATTATAATGGGTTAGCGTAGCGGTGCCGCAGCCCACCAAATCAAATGAAGTTCTAACACAAACAACAGTAGCAGAACAAAATAGAGCGCAGCTTCTTGACTCTGCGTACTCCATAATGCACGCCTAGCAAGACAAACATCCTCTTGTTGTGCAATGCATTATTTATACATTCTCCACTATTTATAAATGACAGCTGAGTATTTCACGGTAATACCTGTTGTATTCAGCGCATGTGACAAATACAATTTGATTTGATTGACATAATCACCTAAAGCGTCTCTGAATAATGGATGCTTCAATCAGCTTCTTTTAAAAGTGCTCCTGCTTCTGTGAAAGCTGTAGCCTTGGCTGAACTCTGACCCTGTCACCTTGAAGCAGGAAGTCATTATAGATGTCTCACGGCCAGAAGAACGGTGTCATGGTTTTTGAGAGGGAAAGGAGGGCGGCTGGAAGAAGAGGGATGAAGGGAGAATACTTTCCCAGAATCATATCAAATAAACCTTTTTAAGAAATTCATGAGGACTTGGAGCCCTGAAGAAATATTTGCATTGATCACGGCTTTATTTTCATATATGCCCCCGGTTTTCACACATTGCTGTCCATGGTCTCGCTGGCTTAGCGTCTAATTCCGGCTCGCCTGTTAGCGCGACCAAACACTGGCTCCCATCGCTAATGAAACTCCCAGGGCTTGCCTTCCCCTCACACGCTGGATTAGGACTCTGAATCAACAAAAGGCAAAAACAAATGATGAAAAAAGAGAGCAAGATATGTGTTTTTCTTTCTGCATGCTGTGCTCTGAAGACTAATGTAAGCTGCAATTCCATCCCTTCCGCTAGTCTGTTAGCATAAACCGCAACAGCTCAGCCTAGCCACAGTGGAGGAGTGAGACTTAGCATAGCAGCAATACAGTGGAGTGTATTTAAGTTAGCCACTGTGGTAGTCTCCCTCCACTTCAACTTTTTCTTCTTTGAGTCCCATGCAGTAGATGCTAAGAAACCCATTTAGCACACTATGCGTGGTTAATCCCTCATATGCAGTCTCAATGGTAGTATGAGGTTTGCCAGGAAGGCCAGGCTCCCACAGGATGTCCTACTACTCAGTGTAACCGAAGCTTCTTGGATGCAGACTGGTAGAATTTCAGTGGGAGTGCCAACAATCTTGTACAAGGACCAAGTGACACGTCTCTTAAAATCTCCAATATCTCCCAGAGGACACAAACTACACAAGGAGGGAAATTAACTTTGATAGACCAGCCTATTGTTTAAGGGTCAAAGGCTTTAGCGGAGTCTACGACCTAAGAAATGTCAAACTAAGTAAATGGAATTTAACAGGCCTGGTGTATTTAGTTTGAAACGCCTCAAGTTTCAAACTTTTCTGAAGACGTTGAGATGACAACCAGGCCACTCATTTCACTTGAGTGCTTCTTCTAAATGGGACAGAAATCTCCTCTGAAAGGAGGAGTAGAAAAGATTCTGAAATTCAATCACAGTAAGAAATCGGTTTGACAATGGGAGCATTTATTTAAGGTCGTATTAGTTAATTAAATGTGGGTCTATTCAGTCAAATTTGTGAATAAATTTTTTTGCCTCCCTCTGTCAATTTCCACTTTATTTCAACAAGCGTATGATGAACTAACAAAAGATTTGCAGAGGCAATTAGAAGTGGCTGAGGAGATAGCTTTTACCAGACAAATTAGCCCTTAATTAGAGACCCAGCCTTGTAGGGAAGGCAGCACAGACGTTATAAAAGCACCACATGTTATATTCAGAAAATGCATCAGCATCCCCTTGGGGAAGCTAAATAGATGATGAACCTCAATACCAAGTGCCTTGAATGAATGTAATTTTATATTGTTTGTAGGCCAAACAGAAGTTTCACACTGTGTGTATGTCCGGTTACTGACCCAACGCTCTTAACCGCTAGGCTACCTGCCACCTACCTGACCCTCATGTAACTCGCTCGCTCGCTCTCTCTCTCTCTCTTTCTATCTCTCTCTTCTCTTCTCTCTTCTCTTCTCTCTCTGTCTCTCTCAGTGGCTATCATGCTGAAGGATGACTACTTCGTTCGTGGTGCGGGCCTGCCCGGGCGTTTTAAGGCTGAGAAGGTGGAGTTCCACTGGGGCCAGAGCAACGGATCTGAAGGCTCTGAACACAGCATCAACGGCAAGAGGTTCCCAGTGGAGGTGAGCGTGAGGGGGAGTCGTCTGGAGAGATAGAGGGGATTAAAGGATGCAGGAAACAAAATGGTTTGGAAATATTGGCGAAAGGAGAGTGAATGGGAATATATGGAGGTGAGAATTCTAGAAAACCCAGTGTATGAATGAGGACCAGTGGGGGTGGGAGTCTGCCCCCTGTCAGAATGGAGAAGAGTAGAGGGTGGTCCCAAATCGATCTAAAAATGTGAAGGCCAGGGCCCTGGGGTCTGATCAGTGGATGGCCAGTGAGGGTCGATCTCACTCCTAAAGCCTGATTTATCAGTATGGGCGTCTGGTCTGGCGCAGCACACTGCAGCTAAGAGACAGTTTTAGGATCCAGTAAAAATCTCAAGTGATCTCTAAACCCAGCTACCCAGCTGTTGTTCCCTTGAATGGCAAAATCTAATTATTATGTTTTGATTAACGACAACCCCAGCAGCCTCTTTACTGTCTTTGGCGAACAGATTAATATAGATCATTTGACATTTGGTGAGTTTGGCTGGTGTCAGCAGTTTTAAGAAAGGTTATTATAGTATTTATTTTTATACTAGTTTTTATGTTCAGTTAAATTTCAGTTCGTTTTCAGATCCACTTTGCTAGTTTTTATTTAGTTAAAGTTTTATGAAAACATTTCTATTTCGTATTTAGTTTCTGTTTTAGGTTTAGTGTTAGGGACAGAAACTAGCATATGGGTGGGAGGCTAGCAGCCATCTATGTGTTGTATAGTTTTTGTGTTTTTTGGGATGTCACTTGTTGACACTGTGGGACATTAATGCACAAGGTGACGGGTCAGGTCATAGGTTAGGTTAGGCTTAAAGGTAGACTCCGCAAGATGACGTAGATGCATGAAGGAAACAGTAGTAGTGGGTCAATTTACGAAACAACCAGGATCATTGAAGAGTGAGGCTGAACTTCTCCGCTGTTTTGGTCCCATAGCTACCGCATTGTAGCAGCATGAAGCATAGATACTCTGTGTGACTGTGTGAGAGCAAAGTCTTGCATCATGCTCATCTCAATGGCCACGTAAGGGTGGATCACTTTTGTCAAGTCAGTGGGCCAGTGTGTTGAATAATGGGGATAAACAATGTCATATTTGCACCTACATGTCAACTGCATGAACTTTACAAAAATTATGTGATCAAAGGTCATGAAGTTTTTATTGCAGCCAAACGCAATTTTCTGCAGTTGCTCTTCACCAACTTCAAACGGGTTTGTTAATTATTTAATTTCAATTGACTAAATAGTTTTTTCATGTTTCGTTTTAATTTACTATAATAACCTTAATTTTAAGTATTTCAATTTTATGTTGTCATTTCAGTTTTTTTCACTGGGTGCTTTGTCCCTCCAATAACGCTGATGTGCTGCTTACAAGGCCTTGGAAATTCGTGCTGCATCTCATGTTTCACACATTCACTTTTGCGCATTGCGAAACTGATCAATAAAAGGCCGAACTCCCTCTTCTGTTATATTGATGATTTCTTGAATGATTCATTGTATGATTTGTGGTCCACTGTTGATCTCCGTCCTGATGCCTGCAGAATAGAATGTTATTTCTAGCCGATAGGCCAGCATGAAAGATTAACTGGATTTGATTAGTTTGGGCTGGTTATTCGTGCGACTTGGTCATGGCCGTAACTACATAATATGATTGATATATGATTGACATCGGTAATTTTTTCTAATTTGACAAATAAATACATAATACAAATATATTTTTTGCACACAAAGAAAATCAATTATGGGTGAACATCTAAATATGCTCCCAGCATTGATCAAAGTTCAGAACGCTTATATTCTTGATCTGACTGAGTTCTAATAGTGCCTGCCTCTTTGCGAACGAGTGGAATCATGAACAGTGGTTTGCTCGTTATGTTTGCCTGCGTCCCCCTGATTTGCCTCCCGGATTTTCCTTTTTAGTAGCACATTCACCACTCTCTCAAACAGCTAACTCCGCCCTCTCGTGGCACAGGCCAAGGGCCTGAGACGTAAAACAAACTACTCCAGCTCGCAGTCGGCTTCACTAGAGAACTACAGTAGGCAAAACTAGAGATGCTGCTGACAGTGTGCGAGATGCCGGACAAAAGGCAGTATTGCAGTAACGTTGAAGGGCTCTAGGTAGTTTACTTAGCCAACTAGAAGGATGAAGTAAGAGGCTAACGTTAAACGGAGCCTAAAAACTGTTTACTAAGTTCTCATAATAACTTTGCTTTACAGAGAGTAGGCTACTGAGGCAGACAGTGATGTGGCGCTCAGTGGTGAGACTGAGGCAGGCTGCAGTGTATGCAGGAGGAAGCAGAGGAGACAGAGAGAGAGAGGAAGCAAGCAGAGAGAGAGGTTAGTTTAGTGGTTCCCAAACTTGGGGTCAGGGCCCCATGTGGGGTACCCTGAAAAAACTGTACTAATCTAATCAAACAAGTTATGAGCTTAAAAAGATATATTTTTCAATATGAACATCTCCACATGGCCTCTTCCCTATAGGCAAACAATACAGTTCTAAAAATGTCATACATGTTTGTTTATATCGGTGGTTGTTCGCCTTATCCATTCCCCACTGTTTTTTCAACTACAAAACTGATATTAATACAGAATTGTAAGTAATATTCTAATAATTCATGTGTATGTCATAATATGATCATCTGTGTGCTCCATTCATGTCTGTTTGTGCGGAGCATTATTAGTAATGCCTAGGAATACAAGGCTATGTCATTTGATAAGAGAAATAATTAAAGAGTTGATGATTTTATGCAGTTCATCATTACAACTGACTGAACAGTCACTGATGCTATGTGTCAGTGTGAATCAGTTCTCATATATCCGGGTGAAACATTATAGTTGAATAGCTAATAGGCTTTCTAGATTGACTGAGGTGTGTTTGTAGAATGACTGAGGTGAATGAACCTACAGCAGCCAAGGGGATAATGGCTGGGGCCATTTTTGCTTGTTTTTGCTCTTCTCCAAATAGCATTTTTAGGTATTTTTTTATTGTATAGAAAAGCAGTAAATCAGCTTCAACTTTCCCAAAAAATTCTGGGGAGACCTTCCGGACCTCACTAAAACTCAAACCCTGGTTACAGCCCTGGACTTGGTTGTCTGAGAGTGTTAGTGTGGTGAATGCTAATGAGTGCTGACAACTCCCCCTACTCATGTCCTTATCTGTACAGAGAGAGCGAGAGAGGGAGGGAGAATAAGAGAAAGGTAGGGGAAGGATATAGAACTGAGGGCACAATAGAAAGAGAGAGAGAGAGTAAGGGAGGAGGAACGCACTGTGGAGATAGTTCACAATTAACATTCTGTCAAGGAGGGCGATTGTGTCTAAGAGGTAATTAAATATGCCAGTGGCAGGGCAGTGTGTGTGTGTGTGTGTGTGTGTGTGTGTGTGTGTGTGTGTGTGTGTGCACCCCATTGCCGTCATGCCTTGCTGTGCTATTGATTATGGATTCCCATCATCTAATGTCACATGACCTCTTTAATGTCACAGGTGCTGTGCTGACCTGTATTATGAGAGCAGCTCTCCATCTCGGCTTTTCTTCTGGTAGGAAAACAGCAGTGTTAATATAAAGTGTTTTTTCATGACAGCCAGCATTGATTTTGGTGAATTATTTGGAAGGCAGACGAATGAGAGACACTACATTGGATATTAATCCACAGGTACAAAGTGGCTTTGTTACTAAATCTGGATGCAATACACTGAGGCACGGTGGGTCTCTCCCAATCTTATTTAGATGTACTGGGAAATTGCCAATGACAAGGTTTAGTTTAGAAAATACCTTAAACCCCGGGTGGTTTTGCAGAGCCATTACTTTAAAATGTGGGTCTAGTTAAATTGGTTAGCACTGAATCTCTGCTTCTCCCTCTTGAGCTGACCTGAATTCAGTGGCTGTGGTTTCCCCCACTGTTGTTGTCTAGTCTGAGATCATGTATAGCGTTTGATGGACAAAGGCTCAAGCTTTGGGTTTTTTCTTTCATTTTTTAAATCTGTATCAGTGTGCCCCTATATACTTAGCCCATTTAAAATGATCTGTTTTGATCTTCATTATGTATAACCCAATATTTTATTTGATGCCACTGCCCATTTAGAACATTAGCGAAATGCTAACCCCCTAGTGATTCCTCAACACATTACCAGAGATGTCTGTCTGGTGATAAGAGTATGAAGAGAAGAGAACCCTCAGACTAAGGCAGACAGGGCTCTCAATTGCAAGGAGATAGACACTCCCCCAGCAACAGAGAAAAACAACCCCATTGACACAAAGCCTGACATATTATTAAAATAAGTACTTGTAGCTGATTATACGCATTAGTGGTGATCACGCCTTCTTCCACTTCCCCTCCTTATCCCCCTCTCTTTTTTCCCCTAAGTAAATCTAACCACTCTCACTGTGTGTGTGTGTGTGTGTGTGTGTGTGTGTGTGGGGGGGGGGGGGGGGCTGAAGCACTTGCTTCTTAGTGGTCCTTTAAGTAGCACTCTATCCAATGGAATGAGAGATCACCTGGGCTGTAAGAGGCATGTAAGCTCTGACCTCGTAAGGGAGGTCATTTCTGTGATGTCATTTCTGTTGGGTAGTATGACAGGTGTCAAAGAGAAAAAGACAGGAAAAGAAAGAAATAAGTTAATAGAATGAAAGAAGGATTTTAAACATGCTAGTCATATATAACACACTCTAAAAGCCTTTATCAACAGTAATGGTAGTATGCTTAGTGCTAACAGAGAGACAGACTAAAGCATGTACTGTAGCTGTGGCCAGATGTCCTTGGTGACTGTCACTAACATACCCTGGTTGGTCTGAGCCCTCTCCTATGAATACTCATGAGGACACTGCTGTCAACACAGAGGAGATTTGCTGCAAAATGCCACTTTCATTTCTTAAAGTCCTCTTGAATGATTTATGTTTACAAGCCTTGCCATTTAGTAATTGTTCTCTAATAAGCTTGTGATTAAGTGGGGGACTGCTGCGTTCCTACCTGCTGTTTTAACTGTAAAACACTACTTAATATGCAAAGCACAGCCAGGCAGGCATGAAGCACAGCTCTCCATCTGTATCCATCACCCACGGTGTGTTACCCTGCTCATACTGTACAACAATCACATCCCACCCTCAGTCTCTGAATGGATTCCGGAAAGATTTGGCTTCAATGATTTATAAATGAATGATGCATGGAGTATGGACTGAATTTATTTGATTGTAGGAAGCTTAACTTCATCGGGGTCATCTTCAGGATAAATTGAATGCTATAGGAATGAGTGGGTGTATCATGGAAAGGATGACACATCATCACAACAGAACTCAAACTCAGTTTAGCATAATGTCAGAATGACCTCAAATCAGGTTATTGCAGTATCATTCCTTGCAGGGACATCTCTCTGAAACTCTCTGTTTACGGTGTCAGAGAGGAAGTCTTCCCACTTTGTAATATCACACATCTGCTCCCGTGTTCTAAGGTGGTGAGAGGAGAGTGTTCCAGCTCTATTTCTCCATGCCCTCTTGACACCCTGGAGTGATTTCATTGCTCTCTGTCTTTCCATTCTGTCCAGCGTAAAGGTGTTCACATGCTTCCCAGCCGAAACAGTTCGTAACAGTTTGAGCATATATTATGATGACATTTTGTTATGTTTTTGTTTGTTCAGTTGTTCGGCCACACAATTTTTTTATTGAGGCCAGCCAAAGTTGTTAGCCGAAAGTCTACGCCAATTCGACGGTGATTGGTCAACAGTAGGGATTCTTCAGTTGTCTTTGTTGTCATTCAAAAAGTTACCATTTTTTTATTTAGAAATACTGCACCAAACATCTCATTTAGATTTAAAATTGCGCGACTAAAATCTCCTCGGCAAAAACGTCAAAATCAATGACAGATATCTTGAGTTATCTTAGATTAATTTGTACTATTTTGAGGAAGTGTTTACTGGCTTAGGCGTCTCAAAATGGACAAACTGTACTATTGCCCCTTTTTTCTCGTTTTTGAAGCGAATGTCTTTTAACCTCTACTTCCTCAGAAACCCGGGTCCGGGAGCACCCCCACCAGTAAAAAAGCTGACTAGCATAGGCTAGCATAGCGTCACAAGTAAATAGTAGCATCTAAATATCATTAAATCACAAGTCCAAGACACCAGATGAAAGATACACATCTTGGTAATCAAGCCATCATTTCTGATTTTTAAAATGTTTTACAGGGAAGACACTATGTAAATCTATTAGCTAACCACGTTAGCAAAAGACACCAGTTTTTTTACTCCACCAGTTTTTTACTCCATCAGTAGCTATCACAAATTCGACCAAATAAAGATATAAATAGCCACTAACCAAGAAACAAATTCATCAGATGACAGTCTGATAACATATTTATTGTATAGCATATGTTTTGTTAGAAAAATGTGCATATTTCAGGTATAAATCATAGTTTACCATTGCAGCCACCATCACAACTCGACTAGAATAACTACAGAGAGCAACGTGTATTACCTAATTACTCATCATAAAACATTTCTTAAAAATACACAGCGTACAGCAATTGAAAGACACAGATCTTGTGAATCCAGACAATATTTCAGATTTTCTAAGTGTTTTACAGCGAAAACACAATATAGCGTTATATTAGCTTAGCACAGTAGCAAACCAAACAACAGCATTGATTCCAGCCAAACATAGCGATAACGTATTCACCACCAAAATATATTAATTTTCACTAACCTTCTCAGAATTCTTCAGATGACAGTTCTGTAACATCATATTACACAATGCATATAGAGTTTGTTCGAAAATGTGCATATTTAGCGGCACAAATCGTGCTTATACAATGAGAAAAGTTGCCAAGCTGCCCAGAAAATGTCGGGCGCCATCTTGGAGAGTCACCTAGTCTAATCAATAAATAATCATAAACTTGACTAAAAAATACAGGGTGGACAGCAATTGAAAGACAAATTAGTTCTTAATGCAATCGCTGAATTACATTTTTAAAATTAACCTTACTGCGCAATACAGGGTGCAATACAGGGTGCGATAACGCAAGGCTACACGGCAAATAATGGCGTCTTATGCATTTTACTTTTTCAACAGAACAACGAATTATCAGCATAAATAGTTCTTACCATTAGCTGAACTCCCATCAGAATCTTGGGAAAGGTGTCCTTTGTCCAAAAGAATCGTTGCTGGGTTGGAGAATGTTTCCTTCCACGTTGCAATTAGCAGTACACAATGGCATGCGAGAGAGAGATACCCAACTCAATACAACGTCAGAAAATGAAATGCCCGAAAATCGCAATATACTGACATACACTGATATAAATCGGTTTAAAATAACAAGATTATGATGTCTTTAAAGCCTATATCGAATAAAAACAGAGCCGGATATATCTAGGAGCTAAAACCAGAGCTTCTAAAAAGACATGCCAAGACCCTCTCTGCGTCAGCGCGAAGATCCAAAAGGGTGGACACCTCGATTCCAATCCATTTATAGACTTTCTGAACTGCGTAGAGACTCCATTTCAAGGCCCTCTATTCGCTAACAACCAGGGGAAGGCGTATGCAGTGCATCTCAACCAATAGAAGACAGGCAAAGTAATACACAGGTCTGAGAACAGTTTTGGAAAAATCTGCATTCTCAACTCCACAGAGCAATTTCCCTAAGTCCAGTTCTGTTTCACTTACAGACATAATTCAAACGGTTTTAGAAACTAGAGAGTGTTTTCTATCCAATAGTAATAATAATATGCATATTGTACGAGCAAGAATTGAGTACGAGGCAGTTTAATTTGGGAAGACCAAGAAAAAAATAGTGCTAACAGCTCCCCCTATTGACAAGAAGTTAAGGGAGTATACGAGCACACTCGTTCAGTTCGCCTAGCCGACTGAAGCCTTCTGATGCCTTAACCTGGCCTCCTCCTCCTCCTTCCACCACCCTTGCCCCCTACTCCTCCATGCTCCTGCCCCTCTCCCCTCTGTGGGCCTCAGAACAAGATGGGGGGTAGGTGGTGATGTGCACACTCTCACAGACGCTGAAGGTACTGTATCACAAATAATAGATGTCAGTGATGAATGGAATTTTATTTCCGTCAACCTTTTTGCGGTGGATGAAACTGACCTAAATTACCTTGTGCATAGATATTCATTATGTATTTTTTCAAGTCTACCGTATGAATGGTAGTACTGTGTACAGTACATTTGTGTCTTGGTGTGTTGATATTTGCACAAACACAATTGATGGGCAAACTACCTGCCCTCCATGACACCTACAGCACCCGATGTCACAGGAAGGCCAAAAAGATCATCAAGGAAAACAACCACCCCAGCCACTGCCTGTTCACACCGCTACCATCCAGAAGGCGAGGTCGGTACAGGTGCATCAAAGCTGGGACCGAGAGACTGAAAAACAGCTTCTATCTCAAGGCCATCAGACTGCTAAACAGCAATCACTAACTCAGAGAGGCTGCTGCCTACATTGAGACCCAATCACTGGACACTTTAATAAATTGATCACTAGTCACTTTAAACAATGCCACTTTAATAATGTTTACATATCTTACATTACTCATATCACATGTATACATTGTATTTTATTGTATTTTATACCATCTACTGCACCTTGCCTATGCCGCTTGGCCATCGCTCATCCATATACTTATATGTACATATTCTCCTTCACCCCTTTAGATTTGTGTGTATTAGGTAGTTGTTGGGGAATTGTTAGATTACTTGTTAGATTTGTGTGTATTACGTAGTTGTTGGGAATTGTGAGATTACTTGTTAGATATTACTGCACTGTTGGAACTAGAAGCACAAGCATTTCACAAGCATTTTACTTGCATTAACATCTGCATGTGACCAAAAAAATGTGATTTGATTCTCTTTAATTTCTAAAGTTTTCAGCTCATGTTTTGTCTGTAGCTTTTACTTGAGAAGTTTCATATTTGTACCTGGTCCATTTCCTTGTCACTGTGGGCCTAGTGTATCAGCAAGGCTGTCAAATGTTCAGTTGCTACAGGGTTATTTTCCTCCTGTGGGAAACTAGTCAAATTAAGATCCTACATCTGTGCATAATGACTGGTGCGTTGGTTCTATTTTCGGTGCCCGTAGATACTTAGCACAGTTGGTATAACCTTGCCAGAATGCCCACGCTTTAGTTATGCTCGTTCTGTTGTTAAGGTTACTTCCAGGTCTTGACAACGCAGACGCCTATGGTGCTGTGTATGGCTATTTAATGACTTAGCTTTGCGTTTGTATGTGTGGGTTTAGGGGATACAATCAAACAAATATTGATTAAAGTCTATGCCAGGCTAGCTAAAGTTTCAATCTGCTGTCTGTGTAGTGTACAGTCAGAGGAAATGAGTGGCATGTCAATCAAAACATGTCAGGGAGAGGAAGGAAGCGTAACAAGATGTCAAATAAAATAAAATCAAATTGTATTAGTCACATGCGCCGAATACAACAAGTGTAGACCTTAGTGAACGGTTTACTTACGAGCCCCTAACCGACAGTGCAATTAAAAAAAAATACAAATAAGAATAAGAGATAAAAGTAACAATTAATTAAAGAGGAGCAGTAAAAAAAATATATATATATACAGGGGGGTGCCGGTATAGAGTCAGTGTGCGGGGGCACCGGTTAGTTGAGGTAGTATGTACATGTAGGTAGAGTTAATTAAAGTGACTATGCATAGATGACAACAGAGAGTGGCAGTGGTGTGGAGAAGGGAGGGAGGGGGGGTAATGTGAATAGTCTAGGTAGCCATTTGACTAGATGTTCATCAGTCTTATGGCTTGGGGGTAGAAGCTGTTTATAAGCTTCTTGGACCTAGACTTGGCGCTCCAGTACCGCTTGCCATGTGGTAGCAGAGAGAACCATCTATGACTAGGGTGGCTGGAGTCTTTGACAATTTTTAGGGCCTTCCTCTGACCGCGCCTGGTATAGAGGTCCTGGATGGCAGGAAGCTGAGGACCCATGCCAAATCTTTTCAGTCTCCTGAGGGGGAATAGGTTTTGTCTTGCCCGCTTCACGACTGACATGGTGTGCTTGGACCATGTTAGTTTGTTGGTGATGTGGACACCAAGGAACTTGAAGTTCTCAACCTAATCCACTGCAGCCCCGTCGATGAGAATGGGGGCGTCCTCGGTCCTCTTTTTCCTGTAGTCCACAATCATCTCCTTTGTCTTGATCACGTTGAGGGAGAGGTTGTTGTCCTTGCACCACACGGCCAGGTCTCTGACCTATTCCCTATAGGCTGTCTCGTTGTTGTCGGTGATCAGGCCTACCACTGTTGTGTCATCTACAAATTTAATGATGGTGTTGGAGTCGTGCCTGGCCGTGCAGTCATGAGTGAACAGAGAGTACAGGAAGGGGCTGAGCACGCACCCCTGAGGGGCCCCTTTGTTGAGGACCAGCGTAGCGGATGTGTTGTTACCTACCCTTACCACCTGGGGGCGGCCCGTCAGGAAGTACAGGATTCAGTTGCAGAGGGAGGTGTTTAGTTCCAGGGTCCTTAGCTTATTGATGGGCTTTGAGTGCACTGTGGTGTTGAACGCTGAGCTGTAGTCAATGAAAAGAATTCTCACATAGGTGTTCCTTTTGTCCAGGTGGGAAAGGGCAGTGTGGAGTGCAATAGAGACTGCATCATCTGTGGACCTGTTGGGGTGGTATGCACATTGGAGTGGGTCTAGGGTTTCTGAGATGATGGTGTGGATGTGAGCCATGACCAGCCTTTCAAAGCACTTCATGGCTACAGACGTGAGTGCTACGGGTCGGTAATCATTTCGGCACAGGCACTATGGTGGTCTGCTTAAAACATGTTGGTATTACAGACTCGGACAGGGAGAGGTTGAAAATGTCAGTGAAGACACTTGCTAGTTGGTCAGCTCATGCTCGCAGTACACGTCCTGGTAATCCGTCTGGCCATGCGGCCTTGTGAATGTTGACCTGTCTAAAGGTCTTACTCACATCGGCTGCGGAGAGCGTGATCACACAGTCTTCCGGAACAGCTGGTGCTCTCATGCATGTTTCAGTGTTATTTGCCTCGAAGCGAGCATAGAACTAGTTTAGCTCGTCCGGTTGGCTCGTATCACTGGGCAGCTCTCGGCTGTGCTTCCCTATGTAGTCTGTAATGGTTTGCAGGCCCTGCCACATTCGACGAGCGTCAGAGCCGGTGTAGTACAACTCGATCTTAGTCTTGTATTGACGCTTTGCCTGTTTGATGGTTCGTCGGAGGGCATAGCGGGATTTCTTATAAGCTTCCGGGTTAGAGTCCCGCTCCTTGAAAGCGGCAGCTCTAGCCTTTAGCTCAGTGGGAATGCTGCCTGTAATCCATGGTTTCTGGTTGGGGTATGTGCGTACGGTCATTGTGGGGATGACGTCATCTGGCTCAAAGAGCGTCCACGGAGGAAATAAAGAACAAATTGATTTATTGTTGAGAGGGTAAAGGATGGAAAAGAATAGTCAGCTTAGAGATACGGTTTTAGTGGACTCTGAGAGGGGGTTTTACAGCAAAGTCATAATATTCTAATTTTCAACAGTTGGTCTATTTTGTGTTGGATTCAGAGAGGGGAAATATTGTGGAGTGGTATTCTTATGTATTGTCATGTTGGGCCTCTCACACGTTCTCTCTTTGTGTCCCTCTTCTTCTCTATTTCTCTTCTCTTTGTCTCTCTCTCTCCCTCACACACTATTTCTATATCTCTCTCTGTCTCCCCCCTCTCTCTCTCCCTCCCTCTGTCGTTCCCTTTCTTGGCAGCTACATTCCATTAAACCTTCAAAGATAACTGATGACTGCCATGCCAAGCTCCTTTTTTAAATGTATTTCTCTATTTTATTTATGATTGGCCTCCCTCTGGATCGGGTGGCGTGCAATTTCTAACATAATGTTATATTTCCTGGCCTGTCCTCAATGACACTGAAAAACACAGCCATTCTTTAAAAGCCCAATGCTACCTAGAGGGCAAAAAGATGTTGTCCCAGTTCTGGGCTGGCTTGATACCATTTTTAATAATCTCGTTGCCGATACAGGCCTTTTGTTTTCTCAAAAGCAATATTTTCCAGATTTTATGAAAAAGCAATACTCCCGAAATTGAAAAAGGAGGGACTGACATTCTAACATTTCTCATGTAATGTATTTTGGGGTTTTAAGATAGATTGCAAAGGGCTCAACACACCAAACATGTTTATTATCCCAGCTATTGCACTTTCATCCTGTATTGTATACCTGGCTTTTAAAGGCATTGTAATGAGGGAGACTAGAGGTAACTTTGGTGCCACAGGTGCCTATGCTACAATGATCTTTTTGATGGACATCCATTTGTGAGAAATAAGCAGAGCCTGGTCTTAACCACCAATGGAGTGCCCAGCCAGGTACTAAACTCCATGGAGAGCTCTGTTTGTGTAAATCACAGCATCAAAACAGCACCTTGATGTGCTCTCTCCCAACTAGGACACAGAGTGGAGCACATCCTGTATGTCTGTCAATGGTTCCTTCCCAGCTCAAAGGCTTGTGATTCAGCCTCAGATCTTCCATGGTCCCAGGGGGTGATATCACAGAGCCCTTCCCAGTCTTGTTGCACCTCCCCTATGATGGAACTCTATTCCTCTCAGTATCCACTTCAAAGTGGAAGAACACAGAGGCTACTGTGTTTTTGCTGTCCGACCGAACATTACAAGACTTAGGACGGACACGTATATGATATATGTGATACATGTGAGCAGATATGCCTCCAAACACATCATATGGAACACAATCTCTTTCGTATACTTTATTATATGGCTTTGAAACCAGTGGTTTATGTATTAGCTCTCTGTCAGCGATCAAGCTCATTAGATATTCGATTAGACTTTTTATCTTGTAGCACGCCGAGTCACTGTTTTCACTCTTTGAAGGAGCATGTTTGTTTTTGTCAAGCTCAAGTAGGCCACAATCTCTTTCTTAATGAGCCAGATTGTCCACATTAATATTTCAGTCCTATTTGCAGAGACAATACACACACACACACACATACACACACACACACACACCCCTACCAGTGGTGTAATTTGCAGACCATGGGAGACTCCCCAGTCTCTATCAGCCTCATTATCTATCTAAACAACTTAAAACTAGGGGACAATTCACAAACACTCTCTTCCCCTCTCTCTTCCACTCTCTCTTTCCCTCCCTCTTCCATAAACTCTTCCACTCCCTCTTCCACTCTCTCTTCCACTCTCTCTTTCCATCTGTCTCCCCAATTATTTTGCTCCCTCTTCCCAGCACTCTTTCTCTGTCTCCTTCCCCTGTTTTACGGGGCCCTGGGCTGACATAGCGTTGTCACAGAAGTAAATGTGATCTTGAATCTCAGCATGCTGGTTGCTGAGTCATCTCAGTGTAGTGCAGGATAGGGAGGAGCTGCCATGTACAGAACATACAGTACACACAGGTGCACAACCCTGATTAATATTCCTTCTACAGTTTGGCAGATAAATCACACTCATGCCTCAATGCGTTTTGTCTTTTCAGCATTTAAGCCATGCTCTTGAGTAAACATTCCACCTGTGTATATGGCAGACATGCTTGGTGTAGTTGATATGGCCATGTTCTCCTCTTCATTCCCCTCTCTTCTTCCTCATTTCCTCTCTTCTCTCTTCACTCTTTAGAACAGTGATATTCAAATGTATTAAGCGGGGACCCCATTTTTTCCCCAATAATTTCTGGCGACCCCACCCAAAATCTAATGACACAACCTTAAAACCGGTAAATTTAGATTTTTACCTCAATAAATAACCTTCAATTCATAGCATTTTCATCTCTTATCTAAATGAAAGGAAACCAATTAATGTATTTTTAAAATGATCTTTCTCAGAAATGTTTGCATATTTGTCCCATCCCATATTTGTACTCTTAATTTTTTGTTACTAATAAAAGTAAAATCTTGTTTTATTTATTTTTCTGACCCCTCTGCACTTCCCCCAGTGGGTTTCGCGACTGCTTTATAAGCTCCATGGCCCGTCTCTCGTTGGGATTCTGAACCTGTGTGGTGTTATTTAAGCAATAAGGCCCAAGAGGGTATGGCCAATATACCACGGCTAAGGGCTGTTCTTTAGTACGACACAGCGTGGAGTGCCTGGACATAGTTCTTAGCCGTGGTATATTGGCCATATATCACATACCCCGAGGTGCCTTTTTGCTATTATAAACTAGTTACCAACATAATTAGAGCAGTAAAACAGAATGTTTTGTCATACCCGTCAGCCAATCAGCATTCAGAGCTTGAATCACCCAGTTTATAATACCAGTTAAATTAAGGGTGTCAAGCGCTATATGCTTGGAACGTGCCCTTAGCTGCTCAAACATTTTTTTCTCTCTCCTGGTGGACCGTAAAGTCTAAAACATTTTCAGATGTGTCTGTAGGATTCACATGAGGTGCTATCCCCTCTGTCAGGAGCAAAGACTTGAATTGGCTCATTTGTGCTGGAGAAATTGGAAAATTGTGCTGTCTGTGCTGTCTGACACAAGCAGAGGGAGAAAAGGTTGTAGAGATTGAGGGTGGAGAAGAGGGGAGGGAGAACATGTGCGTGCGTTGGCTGAATGGATGGGAAATCTTTGGGAAGCGCTCCCCGGGGCTCTGGCCACTCGTTTATCTGCCTCCTTCCTTCACGTTGATGGCTGTTGTTCTAAAGAGATAAAGTGTGGAGGTGGATAAACGCAGCCTGTCAGTCAAAGCCAACATAGTGAGGGATGGAGGCGCCAGGCCAACCATGGCACTCTCTACCCCCATGAGAGACCACACAGAGGATCCATAATCATGATACATTAACATGCCACCTGCATAGGTCTCATGATTAATAACATAGACCCATTAATGTTGGGGTAATGTTTTCCTTGCTCTCATGCAAGATATTAATACAGTTGAAGTAGGACGTTTACATACACTTAGGTTGGAGTCATTAAAACTCGTTTTTCAACCACTCCACAAATTTCTTGTTAACAAACTATAGTTTTGGCAAGTCGGTTAGGACATCTACTTTGTGCATGACACAAGTCATTTTTCCAACAATTGTTTACAGACAGATTATTTCACTTATAATTCACTGTATCACAATTCCAGTGGGTCAGAAGTTTACATACATTAAGTTGACTGTACCTTTTAAACAGCTTGGAAAATTCCAGAAAATGATGTCATGGCTTTAGAAGCTTCTGATAGGCTAATTGACATCATTTGAGTCAATTGTAGGTGTACCTGTGGATGTATTTCAAGACCTACCTTCAAACTCAGTGTCTCTTTGCTTGACATCATGGGACAATCAAAATAAATAATTGTAGACCTCCACAAGTCTGGTTCATCATTGGGAGCAATTTCCAAACGCCTGAAGGTACCACGTTCATTTGTACACCATTGGACCACGCAGCTGTCATACTACTCAGGAAGGAGACGCGTTCTGTCTCCTAGAGATGAATGTACTTTGGTGCGAAAAGTACAACTCAATCCCAGAACAACGGTAACAACGTGTGTGTAGGTGGCAGGGAAGTCAGGCGCAGGAGAATCCAACTTGGTATAAATGGAGTCGTATAATAAACTGAACTAAACTCCAATACCAAAATACAACATAAATAAAAGTGGGTACAAGAATCCGCCACGCACCAATGCATAATACACGAACATACAAACAAACAATCTCCGACAAGGACATGATGGGAAACAGGGTTAAATACACAACATGTAATTGATGGGATTGGAACCAGGTGTGAAGGAAGACAAGACAAAACCAATGGAAAATGAAAAATGGATCAGTGATGGCTAGAAGATCGGTGACGTCGACCGCCGAACACCGCCCGAACAAGGAGAGGGACCGACTTCGGCGGAAGTTGTGACAACAACAGCAAAGGACCTTGTGAAGATGCTGGATGAAACAGGTACAAAAGTATCTATATCCACAGTAAAACAAGTCCTATATCGACCTAACCTGAAAGGCCGCTCAGCAAGGAAGAAGCCACTGCTCCAAAACCGCCATGAAAAAGCCAGACTACGGTTTGCAACTGCACATGGGGACAAAGATGGTACTTTTTGGAGAAAAGTCCTCTGGTCTGATGAAACAAGCAGTGTTTGGCCATAATGACCATCGTTATGTTTGGAAGGGGGAGGCTTGCAAGCTGAAGAACACTGTCCCAACCGTGAAGCACAGGGGTGGCTGTATCATGTTGTGGGGGTGCTTTGGTGCAGGAGGGACTGGTGCACTTCACAAAATAGATGGCCTCATGAGGAGGAAAATTATGTGGATGTATTGAAGCAACATCTCAAGACATCAGTCAGGAAGTTAAAGCTTGGTCGCAAATGGGTCTTCCAAATGGACAATGACCCCAAGCATACTTCCAAAGTTGGTGCAAAATGGCTTAAGGACAACAAAGTCAAGGTATTGGAGTGGCCATCACAAAGCCCTGACCTCAATCCTATAGAACATTTGTTGGCAGAACTGAAAAAGGGTGTGCAAGCAAGAAGACCTACAAACCTGACTCAGTTACACCAGCTCTGTCAGGAGGAATGGGCCAAAATTCACCTAACTTATTGTGGGAAGCTTGTGGAAGGCTACCCGAAACGTTTGACCCAAGTTAAACAATTTAAAGGCAATGCTACCAAATACTAATTGAGTGTATGTAAACTTCTGAGCCACTGGGAATGTGATGAAAGAAATAAAAGCTGAAATAAATCATTTTCTCTACTATTATTCTGACATTTCACATCCTTAAAATAAAGTGGTGATCCTAACTGACCTAAGACAGGGAATGTTTACTACGATTAAATGTCAGGAATTGTGAAAAACTGAGTTTAAATGTATTTGGCTAAGGTGTATGTAAACTTCCGACTTCAACTGTGTATATATAGAGTCCAGTGTGACCTCTCACTTCAGCAAACAACGGAAAAGGGGGGTGCTCAACAACATGACAACAGTGGAGGATGGTGGGAGGAGCTATAGGAGGACAGGCTTATTGTAATGGCTAGAATGGAACCAATGGAACGGAGTCAAACGTGGTTTCCATATGTTTGATCTGTTTGATACTGTTCCATTCCAACCATTACAATGAGCCCGTCCTCCTCTAGCTCCTCCCACCAGCCTCCACTGAATGACAAAAATCATGAGATGGGCTTACCAAGAAAAACTTCCCAAATGAAGAGAGGAGTTGGAGCACTCAACAGAAAAAAGCACAAATTGATTTATTTTAGCTCACTTTAATCCATTGTACAGGATGCGAACAGGTGACGTCAAGCTGACGTCTTCCTCAGAGTGATCTGACCGTTGCACTTAGCTCCTAATTGAGACACAACAATATAAGAAAATAATAATGCTAATATTTCAAGATGTACTTAGACACTGTGGATCCTAAGGGGATAAACAATTATTTTTCTCTGTCCTCGTTTCTATAATGTTGTTGCCTTGATTTTGGGGGTCTCTGTGTGTCCGGATTCACAGACACCCAAATATCATCTATGCATGTTTTGAAATGGCCGATTGATTAATGAGACACACTATTTCTCTTATTATTACTATTATTTTGTGCAATAATTTGCCATTTACCTTGCAGCATATTATTATTTTCTTACATTGTTGTGTCTCATTGGGCCACTAGGCTAAGTGCAATGGTCACGTCACTCTGAGGAAGACTATCATGTTTAAGTAAGACCCAGATGCAGACAGTGTAGAAGTAAAAAGAGTTTATTACAACCACAGGGGCAGGCAAACGACAGGTCAAGGCAGGCAGGGGTCAGTAATCCAGAAAGGGTGTAATGGGTCCAGAACGGCAGGCAGTCTCAGGGTCAGGGCAGGCAGGGGTCAATAATTCAGAACGGTGGGGTAAGGTACAAAACGGCAGGTAGACTCAGGGTCAGGGCAGGCAGGACAGTCAACCAGGTAGGACTAGAAAACAGGAGCAGGAAAACAGGCAGGAGCAGGGAAACAAACGCTTGTAGGTTTTACGAACAAAACGAACTGGCAACAGACAAACAGAGAACACAGGTATAAATACACAGGGGATAATGGGGAAGATGGGCGACACCTGGAGGGGGGTGGAGACAATCACAAAGACAGGTGAAACAGATCAGGGTGTGACAAAGACGTCAGTGTCACGTTCCTGACCGGTTTTCTGTTATTTTGTATGTGTTTGACGGTCAGGGCGTGAGTTTGGGTGGGTAGTCTATGTTATGTGTTTCTATGTTGGTTTAAGGGTGACCTGATATGGCTCTCAATTAGAGGCAGGTGGTTTTCATTTCCTCTGATTGAGAGCCATATTAAGGTAGGTGTTTTCACACTGTTTGTTTGTGGGTGGTTGTCTCCTGTGTCAGTGTCTGTATGTTATGCCACACGGGACTGTTTTCGGTTTTGTTTGTTCGTTCGTTTTATGTAGTCAGTTTTCCTGTTATTGCGTTCTTCGTGTTTCATGTAAGTTCGTCGTCCAGGTCTGTCTACATCGTTTATTTGTTTTGTTAATTATTCAAGTGTAGTTCGTTTTTTTCGTCTTGTTTAAATAAATCATGTCATCACACAACGCTGCATTTTGGTTCAATCCCTGCTCCTCCTCTTCGGATGAAGAGGAGGAGGAAAGCCGTTACAGTCAGCTTGACGTCAACATCAGTCACCTGTTAGCATCCTGTACAATGGATTAAAGTGAGCTAAAATAAATCAATCTATGCGGTTTTTGTACCTCAAAATAGTCCTTTTGGAAGTTTTTCTTGGTAAGCCCTTTTCATATATAGAGTACAGTAATATTTGTTTTTGTCTTGGTGAACACTTATTTGTGATATACATACTATATAGAATAGATGTGGGTGCGTTCATGCTTGATCAGTTGGCCCCATGATGGAGTGAAGTCGAATGATTAGGTTATCTCGCCTGAATAAGTCACGCTCAGTCACTATCACTTGTCTCAGTCTCACGACATATACTGACACCAAAACATGTCAGTCACTCTATGTGATACAAATTATATTTTTTGCTGTGTTTTGTTTGTGCTCATAACAATGTCATAATGTTCCTGGATAGGGCCTTTGTAATTGACGTGGCTATTAGTTATAATCTCAGTGAGGCTCTTCAGTAATTACCGCTCTGCTCTGGGAGTCACCAGTGAGAGGGTGTCCTGAGCTATGGATCCACTCTAAGCCAGGACATTGAGGAAATGAAAACAACTAATTGGTTAACATTGTTAAGACACTCTGAATGAAGATGAATGGTCATAATGTGTATCTCCCCGAGCACAGAGACAGGCTCAAATTATTGACCAGCCCTTGCCCGAGGCCACCACAGCCCAGGAAGTCAGCTGATTGGCTGTAATGAGTGGTCCGGGTCACTTCCTCTCTTCAGGCCTTTGATGTGAGGGGAGAGGAACTCACCAGAGGAACTCCACCACCCCTGTTCTATCAGTCCCAGACGGCGTGGGAGGAGGGGTTATTTTTAGTGGGACCTTAACCGTGACCCTGCTCCAATGGTTAGCATGTTCAAACCATCTCTGACCATCTCCGGGGTTCTGGCTGCTACTCTAACTTTGGGAGATTAGTGATGAGTGACCCCTGTGAGGAGTAGCGTGGGCTCCCTTCCTGCATTCTGGGAAAAGCATGGTTGTTTTGAGTTGAGATGGAGCATGGAGTCTTTACTGTGCACCTACTACCCTGTTTTTAAACTAGAGGAATGGAGAGATGGTGTTACAGACCCCCTAAGGCCATGAAACAAGGCACATTTCCTCCCCTGTTCTTTCTCTCTAGAATTATAGTTCTCTTTTACCCAGGTGGTTTTTCTTTGCTGCTGATTTTGGTGTGTAGGTCGGTGCTCCCAGTGTTCCCTGCACTGTGTGTGGTGTGTGTGTCATTGCGTCCCAGTCAAGACATTTCTCTCTCTCTCTATCTTTCTCTCTCTCTCTCTCTCTCTCTCTCTCTCTCTATCTTTCTCTCTTAGGCATTGTGTTATTGGAATGATCTCTGCTTTTCTGCTGACCATGGGAAATTTCGGAGGAGATAGAAAAACATTGAGAGAGTGAGAAAGAGAGAGAGAAGAGATACAGCACAGTAAGGTCTGAATATATCAAGACCATTCTTTGCTTTCTATCTGGGTGCAAATTATATTCTGTCATGGTTTCCCATTTTCTACAGGTTACAAAAGTTCTGCAGGGCATGAATGAAGATTTAGAGAATATATCTTTGTTTATCATTGTATTTCCTTCTGCATCGTCATGCTTCATGACTGCCGTTTCTCCCCATCATCTGCTGTGCTGTTCCTTGTGTGTTGATATCCCACTGGCACACACTAGTTGAATCAATGTTTCCACGTCATTTCAATGAAATTATGTTGAACCAATGTGAAATTGATGTTGAATTGACATCTGTGCCCAGTGGGATGTGTGAGCAGACCTGTCCTCTGTAATAGATCACCGTGACCTTTGTGTTAATAGAGCCTGGGATCACAGCTCTCTCTCTCTCTCACACACACACACACACACACACACACACACACACACACACACACACACACACACACACACACACACACACACACACACACTTACACATAGGAGAGCAGGAGACAGGCCTGACACAAACCTGCTTGCTCTCTGTAAGCCTGTGCATATTTGTCCAGGCTTTTCTGGGAACTAGGAGAGGAAAATACCT
This sequence comes from Salvelinus namaycush, assembly GCF_016432855.1. NCBI lineage: Eukaryota > Metazoa > Chordata > Actinopteri > Salmoniformes > Salmonidae > Salvelinus > Salvelinus namaycush. Next base: position 19,226,251 of record NC_052308.1, read on the forward strand.
TTCATTTAAACACGTTTGCATTCACTCAGGAATGTCAACAACCAGTCCCCTGGTTCCTTTCTTTGTGTTTGATTATGTGTGTGTAAGCAATCCACGAAAGGGAAAGAGAGAGTGTGTCTGTGTGCATGTGTGTATGTGTGTATGTCTGTGTGTGTGTATATGTCCCATATTTCTTGACTTAATTCCAGCCTGGTATTGAATAATGATGACACAGGGGTGACATCAGTCATTGAAGGGAAAAGAGGATGGCATGGCTGGGACCATAGGGTGTGAGGTCTGTCCTTCAGTGGCATGATATACTGGTGACGCACTGTACCGGATCACACTCGGTGTACTCTGTGTCCAGGACTCCTCCCTCTCACCCCTCTCTATACTGCTGCTAAACCAATGGTCACCAGCCCTAGTCATGGTGAATAATAGGGTGTGCAGGCTTTTGTTCTAGCCCAGCACTAAAAACAGGAGATTCAGTTTAACAAGCTCTTGCAGCTCTCCAGGATCTCTCATAGCCATGTCAATCACACTATGACCCACAGCACGTAGTGCTCCAGTCAAACATGCAGCACAGTAAACTAAGACCAAACACTAATGAAATAGGATCATTCAGGGGTCAGATTGCCCTCTGTGTCTTCCATTGAGTCTTTGTCGAATGTCCATCCTGGTTGCTGAGGTGCTCTAGTATTCTGTGTGCAGTGTGTGTGAAGGTTGTATCTTCTTGTCTGAGATGAGTATGGAGAATGTGTCGCCACCCGCCACTTCTCTTCTGGGCTGAATGCAAAGTGACCAGTGATCCACAGCCCTCAATATACAGAGGTTCAAATATGTAAGACCCTGCCATGCCACCTGCTCTCCCTTATTTAGGAAATTATGTCTCCACTGACTCAGCTTGCACTCTGTGCGTGTGTGCGTGTGCGTGTGCGTGTGCGTGTGCGTGTGTGTGTGTGTGTGTGTGTGTGTGTGTGTGTGTGTGCGTGCATGCGTGCACACAAGTACTGTAGAGCTGCAATGCTGCTATTATTGCCATCAATTATCTGACAGAAGAAGCTGATGGTATTAGGGTCCAGTTTGCTCCGTTCTAAATTCAAAAACACATAATGTACTATGGGCTCTACAGTGGGGTCCAGAATTATTGGATCCCTTGATAAAGATGAGCAGGTTTTTGGCTAAAATATCCTGATACTTGGTAACGCTCATGATGCCGTTGACCTTAACAAGGACCCCAGGACCAGTGGAAGGAAAATAGCCCCATAACATCAAAGATCCACCACCATATTTTACAGTAGGGATGAGTTATTCTACGTATGCATTGGGGTATTGAAAACACAGGATCCAATCATTTTGATCCCTATCTTTTAGTGATTTTATTATTACTTCTTAATTAAAATGTCTTTCTCTGAGCAATTATATTAGTTTAAAATAATATCATTTTTCCCTGAAAAAATTGCATACAATTATTTATTTTATACTTTTTTTGCTCATCTTCATCAAGCCATCCAATAATTTTGGACTCCATAGTATATTAGGAGACCACAGAACTGTTTACGCCTCAAATAGATCAAAGGAGGCTATGCACCCTGCTTTATGTAAGGATTACAGAAGCGTGGAAAATGCAACTGGAATAATATTGACGATGTTGATATTGTGAGAAAATGGATTTTGGCAGGCACAGAATGTGTTCCCCTACAGCATTTATCTCCACAGCTTTCATGTAAACACACACACTCCAGAAGAAGGGAGCTTCACCTTCACACGATAGACCGTGGGGAATGAGAGAGGGGCCTGACGTGCGTGCGTGTTTGTGTGTGTATGTGCGTGCGTGTGTGTGTGTGCAGGTGTGTGTGTCTTGCTACATTGAGGCATTGCATTCAACTTGTCATCTTAAACAATAAGGAGGAAATATATTTAATTCTTGCCAGGCTGAAATGTACACACACAAACCCTGTAATCCTACAGTGAAGGACCGCACTTCACACACGTCCCACAACCCGCACTTGATTTAGTGATGATACTGATTCTTTGACGCACAGTTGATGATGATGGAGTGTGTGTCGCTGTGGTTCTTTATCATATTAGAGAGAGATGATCCCATCTGAAATACACACACACAGATCCTGGTGATGATGATGTAGTTGTGTATTGTGTTTGAGGAAGCTGGTTCTTCCCTTAACATATTAGGAAATGCTGAAGGCTCTCTCTTCCCTGATTAAAGACCCTGATCTCTGAGTAGGACACACGCTACATCCTTAATCCCTCCCACCGGATGTGTGTGTGTTTGTGTGTGTGTGTATGTGTGTGCGTCCGTGTGTAGCACATGGAGATATGTAAAATGTACTCCTCAGTCATAAATGTCCATGTTTGCGCCGCCTCATTAGCTAGCTTGTGGCGCAATCGGTAGAGGCGCTTGAGGAAGGACGGTCACGTGTGTTTGTGAAGCAGAGGTCCCGGGTTTGAGACAGGTATGTGCCGAATCGGGAGGAAGTGGTATTCGCTAAGCAAGCAGTGTGACGTCCTTTACACGTGCGTGCGTGCATGTGCGAGTGAGCTTTGCCTGCTGCATATCACCATGACAACCGGCCTGATGGAGAGGACCATGTTGGTTGTGCTATATGTGCGTGTGTGTTTATGAAAGAGAGAGAGATAGAAAGGGGGGATCTAACAAGCTATCTGTACATCCTTCCAGTCTTGAGTGGGCTATTTATACTGATTATGTTAACAGCAGGCTAACTAAGCTACAGTACTAGGCCTCTATCTGTCTGGATCAGTGTGTCTGTGCCTGAGAGCAGAGTGGATGACTTACAGCCCATATTGACACTGCTCAGCCCTGGAAGGTCCATGTACGGTCCAGGGTGTCTTTATGCAGCTCTATGGGAATAAATAAGCTGTAAATTATCTATAACCAATGTATTACCTTTGACCTAATTATATATATTTTTGTAGTACTAGTAGTTTATTTCATTTGTACATGTAGGCCGTACTTGGCAGCTAAAAGCTGAACTGCAGTACACAACACATACAAGTAAACAAAAAAAGAATAGAACATTGCTTGAAACGTAAAACAAACAAGTATCAAGTTTCTAGCTTCAGAGGGTGCCTGCGTTTGGTGAAGGCATCTACCGGTATTCTGCTGGCAGCCGACTTGGATGGCAGCTGAGTTGGATGGTAGGGACAGTGTTGGTATTGATGGTGGTGATGGAGTTAGCTCACTGGAGTTGTTCTCAGACAAGACATTGTTCTCGTCATTCCTCAGCTCTCTCGTACCTACTGGACGACTCCTCCACCATCGATGTGTAGCACCCACTTGGGTGATGCTTCTTCTACTGCCGATTTGGCCGCTAAAAGCTCACCACACATCAGTCCAATGTATGAAGTCACCCTCAACCAGTGCAGGGCGGTGTATTATTCAGAGAAACCCCACAGAGGAGAGAGGAGTCAGAGAGCAGAACACATTCCCATTTATATGTTCTGTGGCTCTGCAGACATAGTCATTAAGGATGCAATTTGGAGATCCAAGCTATTCCTTGAGAGAAGTGGACGTTTTACAGATGGATACCTAACTCTTTAATTCTCTCTCCCTGTCTTTCTCTCGTTCTCTCTCCCTGTCTTTCTCTCATTCTCTCTCCCTGTCTTTCTCTCGTTCTCTCTCCCTGTCTTTCTCTCGTTCTCTCTCCCTGTCTTTCTCTCATTCTCTCTCCCTGTCTTTCTCTCGTTCTCTCTCCCTGTCTTTCTCTCGTTCTCTCTCCCTGTCTTTCTCTCGTTCTCTCTCCCTGTCTTTCTCTCGTTCTCTCTCCCTGTCTTTCTCTCGTTCTCTCTCCCTGTCTTTCTCTCGTTCTCTCTCCCTGTCTTTCTCTCGTTCTCTCTCCCTGTCTTTCTCTCGTTCTCTCTCCCTGTCTTTCTCTCGTTCTCTCTCCCTGTCTTTCTCTCGTTCTCTCTCCCTGTCTTTCTCTCGTTCTCCCTAATAGATGCAGATCTACATGTATAACTCGGATGACTTTGACAGCCTCAGTGCTGCAATACGTCAGAAGAGGATCATTGCAGTGATGTCGGTCTTCTTTCAGGTGAGAACATTTGTCTCGTATTTCTGGCTTTTCACTCATAGGGTTTTGATGACCCTATAGCAATCTATATGGCCCATGGAACAACACAATGACTCACTCTAAATCAATGTACATATCAGAAGTGAAACACAACATTACTGTTTTACCATCACTGCTGGGGAAGAAACACATTAATAAGCTTGGAAAATAAATGTGTTTCTTGTGTTGTCCGTGAGCACTGTGTTTATCTGTGCGACTGACTTGGGTCTGTATTGTCTTAAGTGGAGATATAAGTGTTGGTTGGCCTGAGTGTGTGGGTCTGTTGAGCTTGCAGTGGGCGGGGTCATTGTCAACTCCATCACTCTGAATTGGCAGGATTAAAAGTTCATTTGATGCCATCGATTGCGTAAGTGGGCTTTTACTTGGCCCATTACCTTTCCTTTAATACTCCCTTACACACACCGAGAGACATACACACTCACCAACACATGCACACCAACGTTTGCATGGTCCTCCAGTCCTCTTAGGTCCAGATTGGGCATTCTTTACTTGCGTCCACTGAATTACAATGACTGTCTTCCTGCTCTCCCTCTCTCCCTTGCTCCATCTCTCTCTCAACCTCTCCCTTTGTCTCTCTCGCTCACCCTCTCTCCCCCTGTCTCTCCTACCAAGCACTGCAACACCCCCCCACACACACACATTATTTTACCATGAAGAATCAGATAATGCACATCTCTACACCTCAGAGGTTGAATTGGAGCTGTGCCCTCAATAATTAGGCAGAGATGTATGTATGGGTCTCCAGAGATTCCATCTATGCATTTGTTCTAATAAAAATATTAGTATTTGTGGGTGCGCTCTTAATAATATTTTTTTTCTATCTTTGATCTCCTCAAACTCAAACACTTGCTCCTCTCTCAAACAGTAACCTGCACCTGTGTGGGTGGGTGTGTGTCTGCATGTGTAAACATGTGGAATACAGAGCACAGGGAAATGGAAAGACTTAATGTCACACACACAGCTTCAGAACACTTTCCCTAAACCCCTGAAGATAGCAGACAAAACGTTGTCTTCTATAGAGGAGTGTGTGTACCCCTGAACGAGATCACACAGTAATAAACACGTGCAACCACACACACACACACACACCCTCAGTGAACCACCAAACTGATTGTCAGAGAGCCAGTATCTGGCAGGCCTGGAGAGTGGATGTATCCCTCGGGGGTGGTTATCGTGAAGAGGTATCCTGTTAAAAAGTGAGGCATTCCTCTATGGTGATAACCGTAAAGCTCCTCTCCTCTGTCTGCCAAGTTACACATCCCCATCAGGCCGCTTAAAAAACAACAACTAGCTAATAGCAACCTCGCCTGATTACAGAGAATAAATCAGCTCATAAAATGACTACAGCAATTTACCAATCAAGTGACCTCTTCAAGGAGTGTCATATTCATGTGTGTGTACTGTATATATGCTGAGTGTACAAAACATGATGAACTTTCAATGACATAGACTGAGCAGGTGAATCCAGGTGAATGTTATGATCCCTTATTGATGTCACTCATTAAATCCACTTCAGGCAGTGTAGATGAAGGGGAGGAGACAGGTTACAGAAGTAATTTTAAGTCTTGAGATAATTGAGACATGGATTGTGTATGTGTGTCATACAGAGGGTGAATGGGCAAGACAAAAGATTGAAGTGCCTTTGTACGGAGTTTGGTAGTAGGTGCCAGGTGCACTGGTTAAGAACTGCAAGTCTGCTGTGTTTTTCACGCTCAACAGTTTCCCGTGTGTATCAAGAATGGTTCTCCACCCAATGGACATCCAGCCAACTTGGCACAATTGTGGGATGCTTTGGAGTCAACATGGGCCAACATCCCTGTGGAACGCTTTCGACACCTTGTAAAGTCCACACCCCGACAAATTGAGGCTGTTCTGAGGTTAAAAGGGGATGGAACTCAATATTAGGAAGGTGTTCCACTCAGTGTACATCTGTGTGTGTCTCAGTCAGCGTGTGTGTGTTTGGTATTTGGTATTTTATTAGGATGCCCCATTAGCTGTTGCAGCAGATCTTCTTCCTGGGGTCCACACAAAGCATGAAAAATGACATAATACAGAACATTAATAGACAAGGACAGCTCAAGGACAGAACTACATCAATTTAAAAAAGGCACACATAGCCTACATATCAATACATACACACAAACTATCTAGGTCAAATAGGAAGGAGGAGTTGATCCGTGAGGTGTTGTGTGTGTGTGTGTGGTGATTAGATTGCTCTCCTCTCACTGTGGCATGTATTAATTAAATGATGTATGTTGCCATACAGGACAAATTGTCCCTATCGTCTCGTGTGAGCTCAGGGCTGCGGCTTCCATTGCTTTTGCGGCCCACTCTCGTGCTGTGCCCAGCCCCCTGATTGAAATAGATTTTAGTAGAAACGTCTATCATTAGAGTTTTAATGGCTTATTTACAGTCCACATGCTCAGTGATTCACCATACGGTCATTCAGATAAACACACGTGTGAGTAGAGCAGACCAGACCCAGCATCGCTCACAGAGGCTTACTACTCACTGGAGTTACTATGGTAACAGGACGTTTACTTCTGATCAACTCAGCCAAGGTGTACAGTACATTAAGGAGAGGCAGTCTTACATGTGATGCAGCCATAGAAATAATGTGTTGATGGAGGAGTTTTTTGTCTTCTATTTAGGTGACTCTCCATTTCTCACTAAATCAATTACCTCCAAATGAAGTTAATTACACTATATGCCAACAGTGCTAAACCCTACAGTGCTGCTTCCAATTCAGCAGAGTACTTGCTACTGGAGGAGAAATTAGTTCCAGCTTTTAACAGAGAAACAAAATTAATTCAATGTAATTTGCTGTAGTTGCATTTAGCCATTTCTTAGTTAAGTGGTAAATTGAGGAGGAGGTGAGGCCTGGTACTGTAGTGTACAGGTAGGTTATGCTTTGGCACTCGAGCCAGGGTTGTTGTTGATGAAGCGGGATGGCCTAGCCACTTAGTCTCTGCTTCCTCTCTGTGACACCAGTCGCCCTAGTTACAGAGGGACATTTCTCAGCTTAAAGAATGGACTGCCACCGACGTCACTGTCCTCAGAAACAAGATGGAGCTCTTTACATTTATATCGGCGCAGATTAAGTTTCTGTTACTTCATTAGGTGTGACTTCTCCCTCTTAATTGATCATAGGTGCTATTTTTACATGTATAGATATGATAATGGTCCAAATGCAATAAGCACACTTGCGAGAAAGTGACACAGCTATTCTTTAGCGCTCACGTCGTTGGGAAGGCAAACGCAGGTGTTTCAACTGCTCTCTGACACTGCAAAGATATCCTCGTTTGTCGAACAATCCCCTCTCTCCGATTCGCCTGCACTGCAATTAAAGCCTCATGGTGCAATGAGCCAAGAGTCTCTTGAAGGTACAGTAGCTTCATTTTCAGTTGCCCTTTATTCTTCACTTCACTGTTTTATGTGACTGTAAGGAGATACAGAGAGATTCAACAGGCCTTTTGGACTGGTGATAGTAAAGAGAAGTCAGGGAGAAAGAATCAGTGCTGTTGGATGGATGATAAAGAGATGAGATGTCACGTGGCACTGGCCTGATCTTTCTGCCGTGTCATTGTAGTGTGGTGTGGTGAGTCAGGCTGCCTGTGTGGGGAGAAGAGAGGGACTGTGCTGTGATACTGGCAATGCAGAGACAGACACAGTGTGTGACCCCATGGAGGAGGTTCACATGGGACAGAGGTGTGGGTTTAACAGACAATCATTAATAATGAAACTATAATTCCCTTGGTCACGCTCTCCATCGCTCTCTCTCTGCCTCCCTCCCTACCTGTTTTTTTCCTATCACCCCTGTCTCTATCTTTGAAGCCATCTCTCTCTTCCTCTCTCAGTCTGTCTTCGCAGAGGGCTATCTTAAGTAGGAAGATTTAGCGCAGGGCTCTGCTTAAATAAAACCCCAGTGCTGCTACAATCATTCAGTACTCTCTGTGGTCTGCCATCCACCAGAAACACATTTCTTTGATGTGTTTAAGAATAGCGGGACAGTGGGAGAGAACTCGAAGAAGTGTGGTAGATGTGCGATGCCTCACACGGTGACTGGAAACAGAGGAACAGAGGAAGACAGTAGGTGGTGACGGAGGTGGCTGAAGAATAGACCTGGACTCAGGGGGTAACTGAACAACAGAGGAGTGCCGTGGGAGGGTTAGGAAGAAAGGAAGGTAACAGTGAAGGTTGGCCCTGAAACTGTGTGGTTACTCTCTGATCCTCTTCACATTGATGTCCTACAGTAGGGGTCTTCCTAGTCTCTCAATGCAGGGAGACAATGAAAGAAAACCATTGATTGAAGTGTGTTGAAGCTCAGTGTGGGGCTTTATCCCAATTAGGGTTGAAAAGGGAGGGTGTTTTACTGGAAACTTTAAAAGTTTACCAGTAAACTACCAGAATTTGTGTATCTTTCAAGGATGTTATGTAATCTATCACAAGACATCTAGTGGCGATTTTGGGTAATTCAGATTATCACAGGTGTCTAATTATCTTTGGCCCTCTGTGTGGCCTTATCACATGTAAAATATATGAAATAATTATAAAGGATTGTTTAAAAAAAAAAATAGAATGAAAACATTATCCTAATTATAAACCATCAACTTAGTGAATACAATTGGTGTTTAAAATGAGGATTTCAGCATTTTTTTAATGGACATTTATTTATTTCACTATGGCAATATGCATTTGTTGTCAGTGTCGTGGCGTCAAATCCCATTGTTGATTAGATGCTTTTTTCATTAATTTCACAATTTTATCTTGAACCATATGGTCTATCCACTAGAAACTCATGTTTCTAGTGTCATGAACACATATCATCAATTAATACTACACTATAAACGCAACATGCAACAATTTCAAAGATTTTACTGAGTTACAGTTTATAAAATCTGTGAAATGAAGTAAATTCATTAGGTCCTAATCTATGGATTTCACATTACTGGGAATACAGATTTGCATCTGCTGGTCACAGATACCTTAATGAAAAAGGAAGGGGGTGGGATCAGAAAACCAGTCAGTATCTAGTGTGACCTCCATTTGCCTCATGCAGCAAGATACATCTCCTTTGCATAAAGTTGATTAGGCTGTTGATTATGGTCTTGGGAATGTTGTCCCACTCCACTTCAATGGCTGTGCGAAGTTGCTGGATATTGTCAGGAACTGGAACACGCTGTCGTACACGTCGATCCAGAGCATCCCTAACATGCTCAATAGGTTACATGTCTGATGAGTATGCAGGTAATGGAAGAATTGGGAATTGTTCAGCTTCAAGGAATTGTGTACAGATCATTGCGACATGGGGTCGTGCATTATCATGCTGAAACATGAGGTGATGGCGACGAATGAATGGCACGACAATGGGCATCAGGATGTCATCAAGGTATCACTGTGCATTCAAATTGCCATTGATAAAATGCAATTGTGTTCATTGTCCATATCTTATGCCTGCCCATACCATAACCCCACTCCCTCTACCAACCTGTACCCCCCACATTGACTCGGTACCGGTACCCCCTGTATATAGCTTCATTATTGTTATTTTATTGTGTTACTTTTTATTACATTTTTTAAATTTAGTTTATTTAGTCAATATTTTCTTGACTCCATTTCAAGAACTGCATTGTTGGTTAAGGGCTTGTAAGTAAGCATTTCTACACCTGTTGTGTTCGGCACATGTGACAAATCACATTTGATTTGATTTTGAGTATGGGGCACTCTGTTCACACCGTTGACATTTACATTTAAAATGTTTGTCATTTAGCAGAAGCTCTTATCCAGAGCGTTTTACAGTTAGTGCATTCATATTAAGATAGCTTTGTGAGACAACCACATATCACAGGCATAGTAAATATGCTGGGCTGAGCGGGAGCTTGCCTCCTGTAGGGGAGGGAGGGCCAAGAGACCAGGGTTGGGGTGTAGAGTTTGAGTTTGAGTATAGCCTGAAGGTAGGGCAGAGCAGTTCCTCTTGCTGCTCCGTAGGCAAGCGCCATGGTCTTGTAATGGATACGAGCTTTGACTGGAAGCCAGTGGAGTGTGCGGAGGAGTGTGGTGAAATGGGAAATCTTGGGAAGGTTGAAAACCAGGTGGGCTGCAACGATCTGGATAAGTTGCAGGGGTTTGATGGCAAAAGCGGGGAGCCCGGCCAACAGCGAGTTGCAGTAGTCCAGACAGGAGATGACGAGCCTGAAATATTTGGTATTTGGTATTTTATTAGGATCCCCATTATCTGTTGCGAAAGCAGAAGCTACTCTTCCTGGGGTCCACACAAAACATGAAACATGACATAATACAGAATATGAATAGAAAAAACCAGCTCAAGGACAGAACTACATCAGTTTAAAAAAGGCACACATACTGTAGCCTACATATCAATACATGCACACAAACTATCTAGGTCAAATAGGGGAGAGGTTTTGTGCCGTGAGGTGTTGCTTTATCTGTTTTTTTAAAACCAGGTTTGCTGTTTATTTGAGCAATATGAGATGGAATGGAGTTCCATGCAATAATGGCTTTATATAAAACTGTACGCTTTCTTGAATTTGTTCTGGATTTGTGGACTGTGAAAAAAAACCTGGTGGCATGTCTGGTGGGGTAAGTGTGTGTGTTAGAGCTTAATGCATTAATGTTTCTTATAAAAAGAAGTAGTTATGCAGTCAGTCTCTCCTCAACTCTTAGCCAAGGGAGATTGGTATGCAAAGTATTTACAGTATATTAGCCCTCTGAATACAACGAAAACCAAGAAGTGCCACTCTGTTCTTGGCCACAGAAGCAGCTTAACTCGGTCTTTCTTTGCAGTTCTCGACCACACAACTGTAATCAAGATAAGACAAAACTAGAGCCTACAGGACTTGCTTTTTGGAATGTGGTGTCAAAAAAGCAGAGCATCTCCCGAGTGGCGCAGCGGTCTAAGGCACTGCATCACAGTGCTATAGGCGTCACTACAGATCCGGGCTCGAGACCGGGCTGTGTCGTAGCCGGCCGCGATCGGGAGACCCATGAGGCGGCGCACAATTGGCCCAGTGTAGTCCAGGTTAGGGGAGGATTTGGCCAGCCGGAATGACCTTGTCCCATCGCTTTCTAGCAACTCCTGTGGTAGGCTGGGCGCATGCACCCTGACACAGTCGCCAGTTGGATGGTGTTTCCTCCGATCCGGGTTAAGCGAGCAGTGTGTCAAGAAGCAGTGCAACTTGGCAGGGTCGTGTTTTAGAGGACGCATTGCTCTCGACCTTCGACTCTCCCGAGTCCGTACGGGAGTTGCAGCGATGGGACAAGACTGTAACTATCAATTGGAATTCACAAAAATTGGAGCAAAAAAGGGGCTAAAAAAAGTATAATAATATATAGTGTGTGTATATATATATATATACACTACGGGTCAAAGGTTTGGACACCTACTCATTCAAGGGTTTTTCTTTATTTTGACTATTTTCTACATTGTAGAATAATACTGAAGACATCAAAACTATGAAATAACACGTATGGAATCATATAGCAACCAAAAACTGTTAAACAAATCAAAATATATTTTATATTTGAGATTCTTCAAATAGCCATCCTTTGCCTTGATGACAGCTTTGCACACTCTTGGCATTCTCTCAATCAGCTTCACCTGGAATGCTTTTCCAACAGTCTTGAAGGAGTTCCCACATATGCTGAGCTCTTGTTAGCTGCTTTTCATTCACTCTATGGTACAACTCATCCCAAACCATGTCAACTGAGTTGAGGTTGGGTGATTGTGGGGGCCAGGTCATCTGATGCAGCACTCCATCACTCTCCTTCTTGGTCAAATAGTCCTTACAGAGCCCAGAGGTGTGTTGGGTCATTGTCCTGTTAAAAAACAAATGATAGTCCCACTAATGGCGTATCGCTGCAGAATGCTGTGGTAGCAATGTTGGTTAAGTGTGCCTTGAATTCTAAATAAATCACAGACAGTGTCACCAGAAAAGCACCCCCACACCATCACACTTCTTCCTCCATGCTTCACTGTGGGATCCACACATGCGGATATCATCCATTCACCTACTCTGCGTCTCACAAAGACACAGCTGTTGGAACCAAAAATCAAAATTTGGGCTCATGAACAAAGGACAGATTCCCACCGGTCTAATGTCCATTGCTCGTGTTTTTAGGCCCAAGCAAGTCTCTTCTTCTTATTGGTGTCCTTTAGTAGTGGTTTCTTTGCAGCAATTTGACCATGAAGGCCTGATTCACGCAGTCTCCTCTGAACAGTTGATGTTGAGATGTGTCTGTTACTTGAACTCTGTGAAGCATTTATTTGCGCTGCAATTTCTGAAGATGGTAACTTTAATGAACTTATCCTCTGCAGTAGAGGTAACTTTGGGTCTTCCTTTTCTGTGGCGGACCTCATGAGAGCCAGTTTCATCATAGCACTTGATGGTTTTTACACCTGCACTTGAAGAAACTTCTTGAAATGTTCCGGATTGACTGACCTTCATGTCTTAAAGTAATGATGGACTGTCGTTTCTCTTTGCTTATTTGAGCTGTTCTTGCCATAATATGGACTTGGTATTTTACCAAATAAGGTTATCTTCTGTATACCACCGCTACCTTGTCACAACACAGCTGATTGGCTCAAACGCATTAAAAAGGAAAGAAATTCCACAAATTTACTTTTAAGAAGGCACACCTGTTAATTGAAATGCATTCCAGGTGATTACCTCATGAAGCTGTTTGATTTGTTTAACACTTTTCTGGTTACTACATGATTCCGTATGTGTTATTTCATTGTTTTGATGTCTTCACTATTATTATACAATTTTGAAAATATTACAAATAAAGAAAAACCCTGGAATGAGTAGGTGTGTCCAAACTTTTGACCGGTACTGTATATATGTTCTACTGCTAGACCTAAAAAATTATTGGTCGACCAACAGCCTATCAACCAAACAATCGACTATTTGGGGTTAGCCCTAGTGTGTAGCTGTAGGACCCACGTATGTATAGAGTCTGTTGACATCCTGTGTATTGCTCCTCCAGCTCAGGTCACAGACCTCTGATTGACTCTGTTTTTCCATCACCAAGACACTCTCTCTCTCTCTCTCTCTCTCTCTCTCTCTCTCTCTCTCTCTCTCTCTCTCTCTCTCTCTCTCTCTCTCTCTCTCTCTCTCTCTCTCTCTCTCTCTCTCTCTCTCTCTCTCTCTCTCTCTCTCTCAATTCAATTCAATTCAATTCAATTCAATTTGCTTTATTGGCATGACGTAACAGTATACATATTGCCAAAGCTTATTTACAATATAAAAATGAGAATCAAAATTGTCAACGGGACAACAGTAACAACAATAACCAAGTGTCAAAATAACCATACATTGAACAATAACAATAAACATACAGTAGAAGACATGTGCAGGTTGATTGGTCTGTCAGACACTGTCCCTCAACTTATGACAGGCAGCAATGTAGTGCGCTGCCAACCCACAGCTATCTGCGTCCTCCCCCAACAGGACGGGTAGCCTATTTTCATCAGAGGTCTTTGAAACCTTGAATAAGAGTTTCAAATTTGGGGAAATGACACTCTCTAATTGTTTTATATTTTTGACATTTTGTCAGGAAATGCAGCTCCGTCTCAGGTTCTGCTGTTGTGCAGTGGTTGCACAGTCTTTCCTCTACAGGGAGCCAGGTTTTCCTGTGTCTACCCTTCTCAATGGCAAGGCTGTGCTCACTGAGCCTGTACTTTGTCAAGGTTTTTCTAAGGTTTTGATCAGTAACCATGGTCAAATAGTTAGCCACGGTGTACTGTCGATTTAGGGCCAGATAGCACTGCATTTTGCTTTGTGTTTGTGCTTGTGTTTCCCAATAAGCAATGTAGTTTTGTTTTGACTGTGTTGTAATTTGGTTTATCCTGATTGATTGGATGTTCTGGTCCTGAGGCTTCAGTGTGTTAGTAGAACAGGTTTGTGAACTCAGCCCCAGGACCAGCTGGATGAGGGGACTCGTTTCTTTGCTCAGCTCTTGGCATTGCAGGGCTTGGTAGTGATATGAGAGGGGGTCACTGTATTTTAGATGTTTCCAAAACTTAATTGCTCTTTTTTGAGTTTTTATTATTAGTGGATATTTGCCTAATTCCGCCCTGCATGCATTGTTTGTAGTTTTCCTCTGGACATGTAGGAGAATCTTACAGAACTCTGCATGCAGGGTTTCAATGGGATGTTTGTCCCATTTGATGAAATCTTGTTTTGCAAGTGGACCCCACACCTCGCTGCCATAAAGTGCAATTGGTTCAATGACATTCAATTAGTTTTAGCCAAATTTTAATAGGTATCTCAATTTCAATTTGCTTTTTAATGGTGTAGAATGCCCTGCGTGCTTTCTCTCTCAGTTCATTCACTGCCTCATTAAGGTGTCCAGTTGAGCTTATTTTTAAACCTAAGTAATTGTAGTGTGTGCAGTACTCTATATATTTTGTACCAATTGAGAACTTTGGTCTAATTCCCTGAGATCTGGATCTTCTCTGGAAAATCATTATTTTAGTCTTTTTTTTTTTTTTTCTCTCTCTCTCTCTCTCTCTCTCTCTCTCTCTCAATTCAATTCAATTCAATTCAAGGGGCTTTATTGGCATGGGAAACATGTGTTAACATTGCCAAAGCAAGTGAGGTAGATATTATACAAAAGTGAAATAAACAATACAAATTAACAGTAAACATTACACATACAGAAGTTTCAAAACAATAAAGACATTACAAATGTTATATTATATATATACAGTGTTGTAACAATGTACAAATGGTTAAAGCACACAAGTTAAAATAAATAAGCATAAATATGGGTTGTATTTACAATGGTGTTTGTTCTTCACTGGTTGCCCTTTTCTTGTGGCAACAGGTCACAAATCTTGCTGCTGTGATGGCACACTGTGGAATTTCTCCCAGTAGATATGGGAGTTTATCAAAATTGGATTTGTTTTCAAATTCTTTGTGGATCTGTGTAATCTGTGGGAAATATGTCTCTCTAATATGGTCATACATTGGGCAGGAGGTTAGGAAGTGCAGCTCAGTTTCCACCTCATTTTGTGGGCAGTGAGCACATAGCCTGTCTTCTCTTGAGAGCCATGTCTGCCTACGGCGGCCTTTCTCAATAGCAAGGCTATGCTCACTGAGTCTGTACATAGTCAAAGCTTTCCTTAAGTTTGGGTCAGTCACAGTGGTCAGGTATTCTGCCACTGTGTACTCTCTGTTTAGGGCCAAATAGCATTCTAGTTTGCTCTGTTTTTTTGTTAATTCTTTCCAATGTGTCAAGTAATTATCTTTTTGTTTTCTCATGATTTGGTTGGGTCTAATTGTGCTGTTGTCCTGGGGCTCTGTGGGGTGTGTTTGTGTTTGTGAACAGAGCCCTAGGACCAGCTTGCTTAGGGGACTCTTCTCCAGGTTCATCTCTCTGTAGGTGATGGCTTTGTTATGGAAGGTTTGGGAATCGCTTCCTTTTAGGTGGTTGTAGAATTTAACGGCTCTTTTCTGGATTTTGATAATTAGTGGGTATCGGCCTAATTCTGCTCTGCATGCATTATTTGGTGTTCTACGTTGTACACGGAGGATATTTTTGCAGAATTCTGCATGCAGAGTCTCAATTTGGTGTTTGTCCCATTTTGTGAAATCTTGGTTGGTGAGCGGACCCCAGACCTCACAACCATAAAGGGCAATGGGCTCTATGACTGATTCAAGTATTTTTAGCCAGATCCTAATTGGTATGTTGAAATTTATGTTCCTTTTGATGGCATAGAAGGCCCTTCTTGCCTTGTCTCTCAGATCGTTCACAGCTTTGTGGAAGTTACCTGTGGTGCTGATGTTTAGGCCGAGGTATGTATAGTTTTTTGTGTGCTCTAGGGCAACGGTGTCTAGATGGAATTTGTGGTCCTGGTGACTGGACCTTTTTTGGAACACCATTATTTTGGTCTTACTGAGATTTACTGTCAGGGCCCAGGTCTGAGAGAATCTGTGCAGAAGATCTAGGTGCTGCTGTAGGCCCTCCTTGGTTGGTGACAGAAGCACCAGATCATCAGCAAACAGTAGACATTTGACTTCGGATTCTAGTAGGGTGAGACCGGGTGCTGCAGACTGTTCTAGTGCCCGCGCCAATTCGTTGATATATATGTTGAAGAGGGTGGGGCTTAAGCTGCATCCCTGTCTCACCCCACGACCCTGTGTGAAGAAATGTGTGTGTTTTTTGCCAATTTTAACCGCACACTTGTTGTTTGTGTACATGGATTTTATAATGTCGTATGTTTTACCCCCAACACCACTTTCCATCAATTTGTATAGCAGACCCTCATGCCAAATTGAGTCGAAGGCTTTTTTGAAATCAACAAAGCATGAAAAGACTTTGCCTTTGTTTTGGTTTGTTTGGTTGTCAATTAGGGTGTGTAGGGTGAATACATGGTCTGTTGTACGGTAATTTGGTAAAAAGCCAATTTGACATTTGCTCAGTACATTGTTTTCATTGAGGAAATGTACGAGTCTGCTGTTAATGATAATGCAGAGGATTTTCCCAAGGTTACTGTTGACGCATATTCCACGGTAGTTATTGGGGTCAAATTTGTCTCCACTTTTGTGGATTGGGGTGATCAGTCCTTGGTTCCAAATATTGGGGAAGATGCCAGAGCTAAGGACGATGTTAAAGAGTTTTAGTATAGCCAATTGGAATTTGTTGTCTGTATATTTGATCATTTCATTAAGGATACCATCAACACCACAGGCCTTTTTGGGTTGGAGGGTTTTTATTTTGTCCTGTAACTCATTCAAGGTAATTGGAGAATCCAGTGGGTTCTGGTAGTCTTTAATAGTTGATTCTAGGATTTGTATTTGATCATGTATATGTTTTTGCTCTTTATTCTTTGTTATAGAGCCAAAAAGATTGGAGAAGTGGTTTACCCATACATCTCCATTTTGGATAGATAATTCTTCGTGTTGTTGTTTGTTTAGTTTTTTCCAATTTTCCCAGAATTGGTTAGAGTCTATGGAGTCTTCAATTACATTGAGCTGATTTCTGACGTGCTGTTCCTTCTTTTTCCGTAGTGTATTTCGGTATTGTTTTAGTGATTCACCATAGTGAAGGCGTAGACTCAGGTTTTCCGGGTCTCTATGTTTTTGGTTGGACAGGTTTCTCAATTTATTTCTTAGATTTTTGCATTCTTTATCAAACCATTTGTCATTGTTGTTCATTTTCTTCGGTTTTCTATTTGAGATTTTTAGATTTGATAGGGAAGCTGAGAGGTCAAATATACTGTTAAGATTTTCTACTGCCAAGTTTACACCTTCACTATTGCAGTGGAACATTTTACCCAGGAAGTTGTCTAAAAGGGATTGAATTTGCTGTTGCCTAATTGTTTTTTGGTAGGTTTCCAAACTGCATTCCTTCCATCTATAGCATTTCTTAATGTTACTCAGTTCCTTTGGCTTTGATGCCTCATGATTGAGTATTGCTCTGTTCAAGTAGACTGTGATTTTGCTGTGGTCTGATAGGGGTGTCAGTGGGCTGACTGTGAACGCTCTGAGAGACTCTGGGTTGAGGTCAGTGATAAAGTAGTCTACAGTGCTACTGCCAAGAGATGAGCTATAGGTGAACCTACCATAGGAGTCCCCTCGAAGCCTACCATTGACTATGTACATACCCAGCGTGCGACAGAGCTGCAGGAGTTGTGACCCGTTTTTGTTGGTTATGTTGTCATAGTTGTGCCTAGGGGGGCATATGGGGGAGGGAATGCTGTCACCTGCAGGCAGGTGTTTGTCCCCCTGTGTGCTGAGGGTGTCAGGTTCTTGTCCAGTTCTGGCATTTAGGTCGCCACAGACTAATACATGTCCCTGGGCCTGGAAATGATTGATTTCCCCCTCCAGGATGGAGAAGCTGTCTTTATTAAAGTATGGGGATTCTAGTGGGGGGATATAGGTAGCACACAGGAGGACATTTTTCTCTGTTAAGATAATTTCCTTTTGAATTTCTAGCCAAATGTAAAATGTTCCTGTTTTGATTAATTTAATGGAGTGAGTTAGGTCTGCTCTATCTCTCTCTCTCTCTCTCTCTCTCTCTCTCTCTCTCTCTCTCTCTCTCTCTCTCTCTCTCTCTCTCTCTCTTTCTTTCTTTCTTTCTTTCTTTCTTTCTTTCTTTCTTTCTTTGAGTGGAAGTATCAGAGGTGTTACGCAATGTCTTACATGTTTTCCAGACTCTAACGTGTATCTCCTGCTCCTCTCTCCTCTCCTGTTCTCAGGTGGGACTGAAGGACAACCCAGCAGTGGACCCCATTATCCATGGCCTGAGGGGCGTGGTTCATCATGGTGAGTGACACATCCATCACCCAATCATTCCAGGAGGGAATTCACCAATCATTGGCCTACAACATTTGTTCATTGAGGATCACAACATAATTTTTTCCAAAGTTGCATGTAACGCTGCAATATCTCAGCCATTTTTCATTTCTGTTTGTGTAGTTTGTTGTTGTTGCAAGTACCTAATTATAGAGAACATACCCCAGGTTGCCCCCAGGAGTCTCTACAGACAAAAGAAACTGGGTTGTTTTAAAAAACACTCCCCTAAAGCAGAATTATCTTTTTATCCCTGATGCACCCCTTTCAAACAATAATGAACACAGTCTTTAATAAAAGTTGGCACAACCATAGCATGTAGTTACATGAAGTATTCATGGAATCATCTCAGGCTTAAAGTGACTAAGGGGGCAACATTTTGGGGGGGTTTGCATTGGGAGCAATAACCTCAACCATACATCTGTAGTTGCGATCAGACCGACCTGTACAATGGTCAGGAGGAATTTTGGACCATTCCTCTTCACAAAACTGTTTCAGTTCAGCAATATTCTTGGGATGTCTGGTGTGAACTGTTAACTTGAGGTCATGCCACAGCATCTCAATTGAGGTCAGGACTCTGACTGGGCCACTTCAGAAGGTGTATTTTCTTCCGTTGAAGCCATTCTGTTGTTGATTTACTTCTGTGTTTTGGGTTGTTGTCCTGTTGCATCACCTAACTTCTGTTGAGCTTCAATTGGCGGGAAGATAGCCTAACATTCTCCTGCAAAATGTCTTGATAAACTTGGGAATATATTTTTCCGTTGATGATAGCATGCTGTCCAGGCCCTGAAGCAGCAAAGCAGCCCCAAACCATGATGCTCCCTCTACCATACTTTACAGTTGGGATGAGGTTTTGATGTTGTGTGTTCCTTCCAAACAACTCAACTGTAGTTTCATCTGTCCACAGAACATTTTGCCAGTAGCGCTGTGGAACATCCAGGTGCACTTTTGCGAACTTTAGACGTGCAGCAATGTTTTTTTTGGACAGCAGTGGCTTCTTTCTTGGTGTCCTCCCATGAACACCATTCTTGTTTAGTGTTTTACGTATCGTAGACTCGTCAACAGAGATGTAAGCATTTTCCAGCGATTTCTGTACGTCTTTAGCTGATACTCTAGTATTCTTCTTAACTGCATTGAGCATTCTGCGCTGTGCTCTTGTAGTCATCTTTGCAGGACGGCCACTCCTAGGGAGAGTAGCAACAGTGCTGAACTTTCTCCATTTATAGACAATTTGTCTTACCGTGGACTGATGAACATCAAGGCTTTTGGAGATACTTTTGTAACCCTTTCCAGCTTTATGAAAGTCAACAATTCTTAATCTTAGGTCTTCTGAGATCTCTTTTGTTAGAGGCATGGTTCATATCAGGCAATGCCTCTTGTGAATAGCAAACTCAAATTTAGTGAGTCTTTTTTATAGGGCAAGGCAGCTCTAACCAACATCTCCAATCTCATCTCATTGATTGGAGAAGTCATTAGCCTAGGGGTTCACATACTTTTTCCAACCTACACTGTCAATGTTTAAATGATGTATTCAATATAGACAACAAAAATACAATAATTTGAGTGTTATTAGTTTAAGCACACTATGGTTGTCTATTGTTGTGACTTAGATGAAGATCAGATCAAATTTGATGACCAATTTATGCAGAAATCCAGGTCATTCCATAGGGTTTACATACTTTATCTTGCTACTTTATCTTGTATCATGCTATACCACAATCAAAATAAAGTTCAAAGGCAGAGAATCTGAGATCATTGATTGTTTTTGAAGTGACAGGTTGGCGCAAAATCTGTAGCCTATCTCTGCTGTAAAATAGGGGCTTTCTAGCAGTCGTAGGGAGGCAGGAGGCAGGCAGGTAGAGGTGCAAATGAGTGTTGGATTTATTTACACAGCGTTGGTGTTTCAAAGATGAAAGTGATATTTACAAATATATATATATAGATGGACTTGGTCTTTTTTATGGCAATAACAGCTCAAATAAGCAAAGAGAAACGACAGTCCATCATCACTTTTAGACATCAAAGTCAGTCAATCCGGACCATTTCAAGAATATTTAAAGTTTCTCCAAGTGCAGGCCAAAAGCCATCAAGCGCTATGATGAAACTGGCTCTCATGTGGATCGCCACAGGAAAATAAGACCCAGAGTTACCTCTGCTGCAGAGGATAAGTTCATTAGAGTTACCAACCTCAGAAATAAATGCTTCCAAGAGTTCAAGTAACAGACACATCTCAACATCAACTGTTCAGAGGAGACTGCGTGAATCGTATTGCTGCAAAGAAACCACTACTAAAGGACACCAATAATAAGAAGAGACTTGCTTTGGCCAAGAAACACGGTTAATGGACATTAGACCGGTGGAAATCTGTCCTTTGTTCATGAGTCCAAATTTTAGATTTTTGGTTCCATCCACCGTGTCTTTGTAAAACGCAGAGTAGGTAAACGGATGATCTCCGCATGTGTGGTTCCCACCGTGAAGCATGGAGGACGAGGTGTGATGGTGTGGGGGTGCTTTGTTAGTGACACTCAGTGATTTATTTAGAATTCAAGGCACACTTAACCAACATTGCTACCACAGCATTCTGCAGCGATATGCCATCCCATCTGGTTTGCGCTTAGTAGGACAATCATTTGTTTTTCAACAGGAAAATGACCCAACACACCTCCAGGCTGTGAAAATAGTAAAAATAAAGAAAAACCCTGGATTGAGTTGGTGTGTCCAAACTTTTGATCGGTACTGTATGTATATATACACTGCCGTTCAAAAGTTTGGGGTCACTTAGAAATTGTAATGAACACGATGGGAGACAGAGAGCTGGTTTCAAGCGCAGGTGTTTATTGTAAAGTACCACAGGAGGAGGCAGGTAGCTGGGTCCAGGGGCAGGCAGAAAGTCATACACAGGGGGTCAAAAAGGCAACAGTACAGGCAGGGAAAAGGCTAGTAACGTTGTCCGGGAGATCAGGCAATAGGTTGATAACAGGAAATCTATAGGCTAAAGTACAGGCAGGGAATAGGCAAAAGGTGTCGTTAGTGAGGCAGGCAACAACTATCATACACGGGAGGAGTCATTTATAGGAAAAATAGGAAATACAGATCTCCGAATAGAAGTGTGTCACAAAACAAACAATACCTCACAATGATGGGGTGCAAAGAACTGAACTAAATAGTGTGTGATAATGACATACAGGTG
This sequence comes from Salvelinus namaycush, assembly GCF_016432855.1. NCBI lineage: Eukaryota > Metazoa > Chordata > Actinopteri > Salmoniformes > Salmonidae > Salvelinus > Salvelinus namaycush. Next base: position 19,247,850 of record NC_052308.1, read on the forward strand.
TGTGAACAGGTGATCAGAATTCACGTGATGGGGATCTGGAGAGTGAAAAACACATTTTTTGTCCATTTAAAAAAACATCAAATTGATCAGAAATACAGTGTAGACATTGTTAATGTGGTAAATGACTATTGTAGCTGGAAACAGCAGATTTTTTATGGAATATCTACATAGGTCTACAGAGGCCAATTATCAGCAACCATCACTCCTGTGTTCCAATGGCACGTTGTGTTAGCTAATCCAAGTTTATCATTTTATAAGGCTAATTGATCATTAGAAAACCCTTTTGCAATTATGTTAGCACAGCTGAAATCTGTTGTTCTGATTAAAGCAATAAAACTGGACTTCTTTAGACTACTTGAGTATCTGGAGCATCAGCATTTGTGGGTTCGATTACAGGCTCAAAATGTCCAGAAACAAAGAACTTTCTTCTGAAACTCGTCAGTCTATTCTTGTTCTGAGAAATAATGGCTATTCCATGCGAGAAATTGCCAAGAAACTGAAGAGCTCGTACAACACTGTGTACTACTTCCTTCACAGAACAGCACAAACTGGCTCTAACCAGAATAGAAAGAGGGGTGGGAGACCCCAGTGCACAACTGAGCAAGAGGACAAGTACATTAGAGTGTCTAGTTTGAGAAACAGACGGCTCACAGGTCCTTAACTGGCAGCTTCATTAAATAGTACCTGCAAAACACCAGTCTCAACGTCAACAGTGAAGAGGCCTACTTCGGGATGCTGGCCTTCTAGGCAGAGTTGCAAAGAAAAAGCCATATCTCAGACTGGCAAATAAAAATGTAAGATTAAGATGGGCAAAAGAACACAGACACTGGACAGAGGAACTCTGCCTAGATGGCCAGCATCCCGGCCAGCATCAATGTCCACAGCCTCTTCACTGTGGACATTGAGACTGGTGTTTTAATTTGATGTTATTTTAATGGACAAAAAATGTGCTTTTCTTTCAAAAACAAGGACATTTCTAAGTGACCCCAAACTTTTGAACGGTAGTGTATGTATATTTGTAAATGTCACCGTCATCTTTGAAACACCAACGCTGTGTAAATTAATCCAACACTCATTTGCACCGCTAGCTGCCTGCCTCCTGCCTCCCTACGACTGCTAGAAAGCCCCTATTTTACAGCAGAGATATGCTACATATTTCGCACCAACCTGTCACTTCAAAAGCAATCAGTGATCTCTGAGTTTCTGCATTTGAACTTTATGTTTATTGTGGTATAGCGTAATATAAGTAGGACATAAAACTAAAACTGAGGGGGCAGAAGTTTCAACTGAAGCCCCCTTTAGCCCCCTCGTGGAGCCGGGTACGTCGGGGGCCTGATTGGTGTCACACTTTTTCCCTAGCCCCAGCTAACACACCTGACTCCAATAATCTACTAATCATGATCTTCCATTTAAAATGCAATTAGCTTAATCAGCTGTGTTTGCTTGGGATGGGGAAAAAGTGGACCGTCACTAGTTACCAGAGCCACAAAGTCATAAACTCTGCCTATTTCAAAAATGTATCTTCTTAAAATGTGATTTTAAACCTAACCTTAACCCTAACCTTAATCACACTGTTAACCTTATATTACATTTTTGTTTTCATTAATTTTTATGATATTGGCCATTTTGACTTTGTGGTAGTGCTATCTAGTGGAAACTGAAACAGTGACACCACTCTGGCCCCCGAGGACTGGAGTTGCCCTTCAGTGTTCTAGGAACTTGAAAGAGAGAGAGCTGTTTAAATTTCCACTCTCATTTGGCTGGGTCTGGTCTTGTCTGGCGGACACGCACCACCACACTGGCTAGCGGTCTTTGTAGTTCACGGCTTGTTGCATTTTACATGAAACCTTTGTTAAACACAGGCCTGGGCAATTCCAGTCCTCGGGGGCTGGGGGAAAAGTGTGACACCAATCAGGCCCCGAGGACTGGAGCTGCCCAGGCCTAGCCTTAACAAATGCCCTCAAACAAGCATAGCAAGCTGCTGGGCTCTCATGAGAAATCACCCTGTAGAGCACACGGTCAAACTCATTCCATAGAGGTCCGAGTGCCTGCTGGTTTTCGCACCTCCCTTGCACTTGATTGAGGAATGAAGGTCACTGTTTAGTAAAGAACTCCCCTCACCTAGTTGTGTAGGTATTAATTGGAAGGATTAACCAAAAACCAGCAGACACTTGGCCCTCCATGGAATAAGTTTGACACCCCTGCTGTAGAGTTTATTCTTCTATTCTTGAGTGGGTTATTGTGTTGTACCTTGGTGACCATGTTTCTGGTTGACCTTTGCTTCATCAATGCCAGTTTTTTTCAATAGAATTGCCAAATAGTTATGCCAATATTAACTTTAAAATACCAATTTAGGAATATTAACCTTGGTTCTGACTACACTTTTTTGCAGATCTGCAAGAGACAATTAAAGCCTTGTCTATATGAGACCAGAGGGATATGGGTGTGTCCCTGGTGTAGTGATTATAGTTGGGTGAATGTTTGATGTCAGATAAATCTGACAGAACTAAGATTGTTATTAGGATGAAGGCTTAAGGCACTCGACAAGCTAAGATAAAGACTGCTCTAGCCTTTGATTCACTGAGCTCTCACTGATGTAGAAGGGCTGGGTAACTTTGACATACTGATACATTAACAGCTGTAGCTTACAGACAGCACTATATCTATATTGTAAAGAAAAATCAGAACTATATTGCATGATGACTATGATGATGATACAATCCTCATCATCACGTTACTTTTAGTGTAACCATGTGTTGTTGCCGAGTGCGGTGGAGGAGGAAGGGAATGTGGGAGAGGAAAGGAGGATGAAGGAAATGTGAGAGAGGAAAGGAGGCAGTTTAGGAGAGGAGTGAGGGAGAATTACTGGAGAGGAGGGAAAAGGAGGGAGTGTGTTGGGAGAGGAAAGGAGGAGGGAGGGAATGTGACTGGAGAGGAGAGGGAGGGAGGGAGAGAAGAGGCAGGGAGGGTGAGGCAGGCTGTGGCTTGCCCAGGGCCAGGCAGCATTACGGGGGGTCTTTATCAGAGACAGATATGACCGTGGGGTCCCCCGCCTCCCCAGTCTCCCCAGTCTCCCCCTTCCCTCTCCCGCTGACGGGCCTGTCTCCTGCTGTTGTGAATTGCAGAGATGTATTTTCAGCTCTGTTGCCTCCACACGAGGAGGGGACAGGGAGGGAAGGAGGGAGATGGAGGGAGGAGGATCTCAAGATGTATGGATTTGAATTAAGCATTATCATACACACATGCATACTAACAAACTCACACACAAACTTCCAGCACACAAATAGCAACACACGCTACGTTTTAAACAATTAGACAATAGTTTGAAGAAAAGAAGAAGTGTCAGAGGAGTATTTGCTGTGAGAACATTGTGAAGCAATCCTCTGTTTTCAATGGCTCTGTGTGTTCCCTGTGGCTCAAAGGAAGGCATTTTAATTGCAACATTAGCATCGCTGCGACACAGTTCATTCTGCTGGTATTTTAAGCACACAGGCCTGTGCGACAGGAAAGCTGTCTGCTCAAGTAATCATCCATTAGGTTCCTATGTTACTTAGTCTTAATATTTAATTATACAGCAAGGGCAGGGACACAATCTAAGCGCAAAGAGACGAATCGGGACACATATAAGGAGATGCCAAGTGCTGAGGGCCACAGTTCTGAGTATCTGTGCATGCGTGTGTACGTGCATGTGCGTGTGTGTGCATGTTTGCGTGTGTCTGTGCGTGCGTGCGTGTGTGTATATGTAGCTCTCTTGTGCAAGAGGCAGATGTTGCAAGTGGATTTAAGCTGGGGTCAGTCAACACATATATGTAGATGAAATGACCCCCGTCATCTGGCTTTAATCTTTAATAGAACCAGGAAAATCCTTTGTTCCTTCATTTCCTATTTGAAAAAGCACTAGATGAGTGCAGGAGACTGTGTAAGGTACATTCAGTACAGTGGTTGCCCATTTACGCATGCAAAGGCTACATTGTAAAAATGCAGTGAGCCAAAGACATGGTGATTTGAACTGTGAAAAGGTACTGGGGCATAATATGAAGACTTAGGAGTGATTCAAGTGTATCTATTAATTTATACGACCTAGCTGTATGATACAGCAGTGTCTCAAGGCTGGATACAGCATAGGAAGGAGGTATAGAGAGGGTGCTGATTGGGTGACATACTGTACTGCCCTAACCCTATACATGTATGTCATTGTATTCTCTTGCATGCAATGTATGTATATGCACATGGCCCAGTGTTAGCCCAGTGTCAGCATCATTGTTTACCCAGTGAACCGTTCCCTCTCAGTGGTCTCCTGTGACAGTACTGAAATGAACTCCCCGCTCCTCAATGGCACAAATTACAAGTCCATTAATTCAGCATCTCACAGTGGCTTTGAAGTCTCCACTGACTCGGCACTCTCCAGCCCTGATTGGCAATTAATTTATAAAGGCTGAAATAGCTTACAGTACAGTAGACTACAGTACTGTATGTGAGTCTAACTAGTGGTACAGCTGTGGTGGTAACAGCATAGCCTCTTCCCTGCCACTGTGCCTGCCTCTGTCCTCTATTCTGCAGCATTGGCTTTAATCCCCCAGCTCTCCCATTCACTTCCAATCTGATGCGGCTCCGCGACGCATTGCTAGCACGCTAAGCCTCTTTTTCATCCCTGCTCAATAGGATTCAGAGTTTAGTTATGTATTAAAAATGTGGGGCAGGAGGATTCATATAGCCATTCTGCTTTGTTTATTCGCCCCATCTTTTAGGTTATTTATACTGTTATCTCTATTTGGGAGGGAACGCCTCATTCTTATGGCACAAGAGGTTTGCCCCAGCTACATTTATCTTTACCCTGGGTGTGTGTTGGGCTGCCATTGTTGTCTTTGACTGATAAGCATTGCCATCATAACAGGATTTTGGAGGGAATTGGGTTGGTTTTACCATCCGTTGGATTCACCAGATTTGTGTAAAGCTTCAGTGGTCCATTCCAAAATACACTTTGGGTTCTGATGGAGCCTGGGACACTGGGGACAGATCCAGTGGTTACACACGTGAGCTCTGACTCAGGGCTGGTTGAATAATTCTTAGAGGAGATCAATGGTATTGATTAGTTGCCAAAATGGTTGACTACTTGCATCAGCACTAGAGGGCCATACTATACTCAATGATTCAGTGACAAAGGGAACACATCTTCCCCATGACACTGTTTACATCAATAAATACATTTTCTCATTCTCCAGCATTGCAGTATGGACATTCAGTATGCTACATGTGTGGATTGTATGTGGCTGTGACTGAATGGTTGAGACTGATTCTTTGTGTCCCTGTGCTTGTTCTCCCCCAGAGAAAGAAACCTTCCTGGAGCCCTTTGTTCTGAGAGATCTGTTGCCGTCATCATTGGGGAGTTACTATCGCTACACAGGCTCTCTCACCACCCCACCCTGCAGCAAGGTGGTAGAGTGGATCGTCTTCAACAGACCTGTGTTCCTCTCCTACAAACAGGTGAGTCACTGTCTCTCTCAAATGCGCCACGCACACACACACACACACACACACACACACACACACACACACACACACACACACACACACACACACACACACACACACACACACACACACACACACACACTGATGTCTTTCTTGACTAATGGTCTCCTCCTTCCAGGAGCTGTAATTTGCTCACATACATAATGTGTGATGTCTGTATTTGTGATTGGGTTGGTACAGACATTGTCAGTAATGTGATGGTGCAGTGTCTGTCCTCACATGACCCTTCTTTCCACCCCTCTCCCCATCTCTCCTCCCCAACAGTCCAGGGAACATTTGGCAGACTTACATACTAATGAGGCCAAATGAGTTTGCTTAAGAGTGTGACTGGAGGACGCCAAATGTGGAAGAAGTATTGGCTTTATATAAGGGGACAGAGAGGGAGAGAGGGAGAGAGGGAGAGGGACGGAGAGAGATAGAGCTGTGGTGTTGAGGGGTGGCCGAGCGTTGCCCCCTGTCACCGTGCTCTGTGGGTCTGCATTAAACATGTTTATCTGCCAAAGCTTAGTCAAGGCCCAGACAGCTCTGGAGCTGTGGAAGAGAGGAGCTGCCTGGCTCTGGGCCCACAGAAAGATAGGTCACTCCTAGATACAGCTTTATACCACTTGAATACCACTAGCTTACCGTTAGCCTGCTTCATATTCCCCTTACATACTGTCTGGCTAGATAACATACTGGCTGCTACATAGAGCTCAGCTGAAGATTAACCACCCATAGGCAAGAGCATAGTCCTAGTGCTGAATGCAAAATGGCACACTGGTACATAGGTCTTTGTACCCCCAAATGCTAGCAGAAAGGTGGGCAGTCATAGCAGCTGCATGCACAGTACGACTAGCAATAAGACTATGACATACACATAAAACTCTAAAAGGCCATCTGCAGTTGAAACAATAACAAACTGTCATCCCCACCACTGTTTTGGTAAAAAGTTGAGGGATGGAGCTAGAGAAATCTAACCACTCTCAAATTCATGGACAGAGCTTTGGATGCAAGGACTGACCATACATGATATGAAACATAGTTCTAACAATGTTTTGAGGCTATAGAGTGTTTGTTTACATTTACTTTGTTTACTAACATTGGAGTAAAACAAGCTTTATATTTTGGGTTCTGATGGGGTACGACAGGTGAACTAAGCTCATGAGGCATTTATAAGTTATATTCTTCAAGAATCAATGGGTACATATCATTAATTAAAGTCCAAAAATAGGTGGACAACTACAGATTGCCCCTTTAAAATAGGGTGTTTATGGGAGCTCACGGTGAATGTTGCTTCCTCAGAAGACAGCAGGTGTCCCATAGCAGGGTAATAGACGGGATTTGTCTGTTGTCATCCTCTGAATTATAAGAGAGCGGAGAGGCAGAGTAGAGAAGATGAAAAGCAGCATGGAGGAACTCTGAGCCTGACCTTTTGGATGATTTGATTTGGCCTGAGATCCAGTCAACAATGAATAATACTCTGAAATGTATATGGAATATACAATGGTGTTATTTCACGGCGACTCTACAGACCTTCCTGGTATAAGAAGTATTTTTTGGACTTTCCTGAGAGGCAGGGAGCTAGCTAGCTACCCTGTGCCCAAGAAAGCAAAGGTAACCTGTCTAAATGATTACCACCCTGTAGCACTCACATCTGTAGTCATGAAGTGCTTTGAAAGGCTGGTCATGGCTCACATCAACATCGTCATGCCGGAAACCCTAGACCCACTCTAATTCGCATACCGCCCCAACAGATCCACAGATGATGCAATCTCAATCATACTCCACACTGCCCTTTCCCACCTGGACAAAAGGAACACCTATGTGAAAATGCTGTTCATTGACTACAGCTCAGCGTTCAACACCATAGTGCCCCCAAAGCTCATCACTAAGCTAAGGACCCTGGGACTAAACACCTCCCTCTGCAACTGGATCCTGGACTTCCTGATGGGCTGCCCCCAGGTGGTAAGGGTAGGCAACAAAAACATCTGCCACGCTGATCCTCAACACTGGGGCCCCTCAGGGGTGCGTGTTTAGTCCCCTCCTGTACTCCTTGTTCACCCACGACTGTGTGGCCAGGCACGACTCCAAAACCATCATTAAGTTTGCTGACAATAGACAACGATGAGACAGCCAATAAGGAGGAGGTCAGAGACCTGGCAGTGTGTTGCCAGGACAACAACCTCTCCCTCAATGTGAGGACAAAGGAGCTGATTGTGGACTATAGGAAAAGGAGGGCCGAACAGGCCCCCATTAACTTCTCTAGGGTATGTGGGACGGTAGCGTCCCACCTCGTCAACAGCCAGTGAAACTGCAGGGCGCCAAATTCAAAACAACAGAAATCCCATAATTTAAATTCCTCAAACATACAAGTATTTTACACCATTTTAAAGGTACTCGTTGTAAATCCAGCCAAAGTGTCCGATTTCAAAAAGGTTTTACGACGAAAGCACACCAAACGAGTATGTTAGGTATGAGCCAAGTCACAGAAAAAGACAGCCATTTTTCCAGCTAAAGAGAGCAGTAACAAAAAGCAGAAATCGAGATAAAATGAATCACTAACCTTTGATAATCTTCATCAGATGACACTCATAGGACTTCATGTTACACAATACATGTATTTTTTGTTCGGTAAAGTTCATATTTATATCCAAAAATCTGAGTTTAGGCAAGACGCTACTGTATCACTTGGCAAAAAGCCTGAGGAAATGCAGAGCGCCAAATTAAAATTAATACTACGAATTATTACTATGAAAATTACTATAAAATCAAACTTTCATTAAATCACACATGAACGATACCAAATTAAAGCTACACTGGTTGTGAATCCAGCCAACATGTTAGAATTCAAATAGGCTTTTCAGCGAAAGCATACAATGCTATTATCTGAGCATAGTACCATAGTAAACAAAAGAGAGAAAACATTTCAACCCTGCAGGCGCGACACAAAACGCAGAAATACAAATATAATTCATGCCTTACCTTTGACGAGCTTCTGTTGTTGGCACTCCAATATGTCCCATAAACATCACAAATGGTCCTTTTGTTCGATTAATTCCGTCGATATATATCCAAAACGTCCATTTTGGAACACCATGTGTTGGAACACCGGTTCCAACTTGCTCAAACGTGACGACAAAATATCCCAAAGGTTACCTGTAAACTTTGCCAAAAAATGTCAAACTACTTTTGTAATACAACTTTGGGTATTTTTTAACGTTAATAATCGATAAAATTGAAGACGGGATGATATGTGTTCAATACAGGATTAAAACGAAATGTTGCATGCCTTCTGTTTGATTGAAGCGCATGTCCAGGACACCTGGAGTGCCTCGACTTCAAGATGGCCGTATTTCTTCATTACACAAAGGAATAACCTCAACCTATTTCTCAGGACTGTTGACATCTAGTGGAAGCCGTAGGAACTGCAAGCAATTCGCTTAAAATCTGGTTTCCCAATGAAAACTCATTGAAAAGACAGTGACCTTAAAAAAAAAGATCTGAATGGTTTGTCCTCGGGGTTTCGTCTGCTAAATAAGTTCTGTTATACTCACAGACATGATTCAAACAGTTTTAGAAACTTCAGAGTGTTTTCTATCCAAATCTACTAATAATATGCATATCGTATCTCCTGGGGATGAGTAACTGGCAGTTGAATTTGGGTATGCGTTTCATCCAAACGTGAAAATGCTGCCCCCTACCCTAGAGAAGTTAACATCGATGGGGCTGAAGTGGAGCAGGTCGAGAGTTTCAAGTTCCTTGGTGTCTACATTACCAACGACCTATCATGGTCCAAGCAGTCCAAGACAGTTGTGAAGAGGGCACGACAACACCTTTTCCCCCTTAGGAGACTGAAAAGATTTGGCATGGGTCGTCAGATCCTCAAAAATGTCTACAGCTGCACCATCGAGAGCATCCTGACCGGTTGCATCACCGCCTGGTATGGCAACTACTCGCCATCTGACCGTGCAACAGTGGGTAGTGCGTACGGTCCAGTACATCACTGGGGCCAAGCTTCCTGACATCCAGGGCTTATATACTAGGTGGTGCGCCCCAAAAATTGTCAAAGACTCCAGTCACCCAAGTCATGTTCTCTCTGCTACCACACGGCAAGTGGTACCGGAGCGCCAAGTCTAGGACCAAAAGGCTCGTTAACAGCTTCTACCCCCAAGCCATAAGACTGCTGAACAATTAATCAAGTGGCCACTATTTACATTGACACCCCACCCCACCCATCTACACTGCTGCTACTCACTGTCTATTATCTATGCATAGTGTTAGGTTCTAACTAAACAGAGTAAAAGACTCACAGATGCTTAGTAAAGCTTAAACCAAGTTTATTCACCCACTGGGTCATACAGCTGCATAATACAAAAAACATATTCACACAAGCACTGGTATTTAACCCTTTCTCCTATGCTGAGCCCCTCCTTACACATCTGAACAGCAAATACACCCCTGTTTGCTATCCAGAAGATTAGTGATGTATGTTCTTCCGCACTTAATCTAACGTGACCTCTGCCCAAACTCCTCACTCCTCCCCAACTCAAGGCTGTCATGGTGACTTGTACCAGACTGTGTCTCTTCTCCTCCCATAGGACCCCTGATGGCTAACAATAACATATCCTGACAGAATGTAAACGTTCTATATTCCCCTCTCTCCCTCAGTGACATGAATAAGTATATTTCATATTTTCCCATTTATATGTCAAAACCCATGAATAGTCACTTTACAAATTGCCTCGACTGACCTGTACCCCCGCACATTGACTCGGTACTGGTACCCCCTGTATATAGCCTCGTTATTGTAATGTCCATTTCTTGTGTTACTTTTAGATTTTTATTTATTTTTTACTTTAGTTTATTTTGTAAATATTTTCTTAACTCTATTTATTGAACTGCATTGTTGGTTAAGGGCTTGTAAGTAAGCATTTCACGCTAAGGTCTACTACACCTGTTGTATTCGGCGCATGTGACAAATAACATTTTATTTGATAGATTTTATTTCATCGACACAAAACCAGGGGGATGTTTGAGTCATGCAATGAGCAGGACGGTGACTTAAAGGGGAAGTGACTTCAGCAGATGCTCTATCCATCCAGGCAGCACATCCTTCCTTCCCTTCAGTGGGATCCCTTAACGTTATTGTTCCTATCTTCTATCCTCCGGATGTTTACCCCTGACCATTTAGTCAGTCTTTTTTTAACATTTTTAACACGGCTTTGAAGTCTATACCACTTTTTCTGTCATGTGGTTTAAAAAAAACAACATAATTGGCCAAGATGAAAGAACGTGGAAAGAAGAGACAGTGAACTCCCTCTCCCCTGTCTGTCTATGTCTTTATCTCTCTCTCTCTCTCTCTCTCTCTCTCTCTCTCTCTCTCTCTCTCTCTCTCTCTCTCTCTCCCTACCTTCCTCTCTCTATCCCTCCTTCAGTCTTTGTCTTTTGTTCTTGATCAGTAGTGGAAGTAGGTCATTGGGAGTGACAGACGTAGCTTAGGGGTGGCTTTTACAGCAGATCGATGCTCAGCTATTCCACAGCGACAGCGCCGCCTAAAATGCTTCCATTTGTAGCATCTGGATCTTGTGCGTGTGTGTGTGTGTGTGTGTGTGTGTGTGTGTGTGTGTGTGTGTGTGTGTGTGTGTGTGTGTGTGTGTGTGTGTGTGTGTGTGTGTGTGTGTGTGTGTGTGTGTGTGTGTGTGTGTGTGTGTGTGTGTGGACATCCCACACCAGGCTGTAACGGCTGTTACCATGCCAGGCCACTTAACCCCTGCTCTCCACATCACAGAGGCCTTTCTCACCACTCACAGAGGCCTTTCTCACCACTCACAGAAGTGTGTGTGATGGCGTTCTTGCGTGAGTGTGTGCGATGTCACTTCTGGAAGGATTAGTCTCCAATCGCGCTGTGCTTTCCACACAAAGAAATCTTTTGGCAGACCTGGAAGGGATTCACATCCCAATAACCTGTTTTTTAAGGGGGTGTTGCCATATTAGGGATAAGCAGATTGTAGTCTGAGATTGTAGAGATTTGGTGGAGAGCAGCGTATTGCTTTGACACGACCTGGCGTGGGCTGGTCTGTGCCAGGGCTGGAGGCTACCATATTCAACAGATCAGCCATGATGGCTAATGCAGCCTGTAGATTAAAGGACATGGCCGACTTTAGATTACAGGTGTCCTGCCAAAGAATAGAAGGTACAACATGTTCCATTCTGCTGGAACACACTTTCTATAGTGTCAGATGAAAGAGATTTGTGGTGCGCACACACACGCGCACACACACACGTGCACACACTCACACACACACACACACACACACACACACACACACACACACACACACACACACACACACACACACACACACACACACACACACACACACACACACACACACACACACACACACACACACACACACAGACTCTTACCCTCCACAGCCACTGTGAGGGGCAGTCATTGAGCTGAGTATTCCCCAGGCCTCCAGTCTCAGTCTGCTTAGTAAACAGACAGAGAGCTGAGCAGACAGGGAAGTGTTCCAACCATAGAGTTAGGAATTAAAATTCTTTAATTGATAGGATCTCTATGATTCCAACCCTCACTCTGTAACCATACCGACTGCTTGTTTATCCCACAACCTCTCACACACTCACTAAGGAAATGAGACCCTTCCTCCGTACATCTAGCCAGCTATCTATATATCTTTCTTCTTTCTCTCTCTCTCTTTCTCCACCCGTTTTCACTCTAAATCGACAGTTTTTTTTACATGTGCAGTCTCAGCTTACATTGTTTCTTTAGCCGTTAGCATGCCATCATGATGTTGAAGGACAGATACTCCCAGACATTACTTTCATCATCTGAAACGACAGCTATTAAACCGTTCGACAGATTATTATGATTATTCCATGGGTTCTAGCACCTGGTCAGAAAGAGTGGTTATTCTGGGTTGAAGAGAGGAGGGGGACAGCTGGTCATGTTTTTATGTTTGCCTCACGAACACTATTCCCCTGATTAGGATGGGCTATCTTGGCCCTGCATGCCTCTCAGCCTCTCAGCCCCACAGCCTTACAGCTAGCACATGTATGGGCAAAGGATAAAAGGAGCTGCTAGAAAGATGCCATGAACAAATTAACAGTTCAAATGATGTCAGAGGTTTTAATATCCTCAAAATGTAGTATGGTCATTTCTCTCCTCCCTAATGTGTGTGTTTTCCTTCGTCCTCTCTCACTCTCTCTTTCTCTACCTCTCTCTACCTCTCACTCTATCTTTCTCTACCTCTCCTTCTCCCTCTCTCTTTCTCTACCTCTCCCTCTCACTCTCTCTTTCTCTACCTCTCACTCTCTCTTACTCTACCTCTCCCTCTCACTCTCTCTTTCTCTACCTCTCTCTACCTCTCACTCTCTCTTTCTCTACCTCTCACTCTCTCTTTCTCTACCTCTCCCTCTCACTCTCTCTTTCTCTACCTCTCCCTCTCACTCTCTCTTTCTCTACCTCTCCCTCTCACTCTCTCTTTCTCTACCTCTCTCTACCTCTCACTCTCTCTTTCTCTACCTCTCACTCTCTCTTTCTCTACCTCTCCCTCTCACTCTCTCTTTCTCTACCTCTCACTCTCTCTTTCTCTACCTCTCCCTCTCACTCTCTCTTTCTCTACCTCTCACTCTCTCTTTCTCTACCCCTCTCTCTTTCTCTCTCTCTCTCTATCTCTCTCTCTCTCTCTCTCTCTCTCTCTCTCTCTCTCTCTCTCTCTCTCTCTCTCTCTCTCTCTCTCTCTCACACTCTCTCTCACACTCTCTCTTTTAGCTGGAGGCGTTCTACTCCATCTTCACCACAGAGCAGCAGGACCATGTGAAGTCTGTGGAATACCTGAGGAGTAACTTCCGGCCAATCCAGAGCCTCGATAATCGTGACGTCTTCAAGTCCGCAGTCAGAGACGCCTGGCTACCTGACCTGACGGACAGCCTGGGAAACCCGTATGGAACCGAGGCATCCAAAGGTAGGGCGGGACCTCACACACCATTGGATACTGCGCATCCTTGTTACAGTCCAATCCAAGTTAATTATATTCTAAGTAAGACTGAGGAGAGAAACATAATTGTTTTTGTTTTCAGAGTCAAATTCAATTCACGGATTGGAGCACTGCACATTGTTGCTCTCCAGTGAACTCTTGGTCATGCCAAAATGCGGATGCCTCAGAATCCCTAAGGTACAATCCAACATATCCTGACTCTGCCGTTTTGGAATATTCTCTGGTGGTTTAGAAAAAATGAGGAGTGTTACTCCCCTACCATACAGTACTGGGAGGCCCACCAGTGGCCAGTCTTTTACTGGCTCGTTACTGGTTCTAGTACATCATGTCTTATAACATGGCACGAAGTGTGTGTGGCTACATGCCTGAAGTCTGCGACCCTCTCACACAGTCAGCTAGCATCTGTCTGAGCTGCATGACCACACCAACCAGGCTGCTTTTTTGTCCCCAACCTCAGAATTTAATGTCAATATAAAAAATGAAGACGCGCACACACACACATTGTACATGGACCCACACACATTACTGTAATGCACACATGCAATATGAGTTGTCCTTGAAAGCTGCAGTTGTGCACATTTGCTGGGGGTGCATCTGTCAGACTGAGGGGAGAAATGAACAGAACAGGAGAGAAGAGAGGAGAGGAGAGGACAGGAGAAGAGAGGACAGGAGAAGAGAGGAGAGGAGAGGACAGGAGAAGAGAGGAGAGGAGAGGACAGGAGAAGAGAAGAGAGGACAGGAGAAGAGAGGAGAGGAGAGGACAGGAGAAGAGAGGAGAGGAGGGAAAAGAGTGAAGACAAACAGCGTAACGATGGGCCATATGCCACCTATTCACTCCACTACACAGCCTGCTGCATTACACACAATGACTTTCTGTGTGTGGGTGTGGGTGCGTGTGCGTGCGCGTGCGTGTGTGTGTATGTGCGTGTGTGTTCGTGTGTGTGTGTGTATGTGTGTGTGTGCGTGCCTGTGTGCACTTCAATGTGTCGAACACTGTTCGTAATGTAAAATATCATCATTTTTCTCAAAGTTGAGGAGCCCTGTAGAAAAGGGACATTACAGTTCAGCAATGTTCCTCATAGCTTGAGTGTTACAGCTGACAAATGACTCAATCCCATCAACTGAAGAATAGACTGTAGCCTAACTCTACCTCCAGCCCAATGAAAAGCACTCTGCGTGTGTGTGTGTGTGTGTGTGTGCATGCGTGCGTGTGTGCACGCGTGTTCCATCAAATCAAGAACAGACTGCAGCCTAACACTACCTCCAGCCCAATGAAAAGTGCTGTGTGTGTGTGTGTGTGTGTGTGTGTGTGTGTGTGTGTGTGTGTGTGTGTGTGTGTGTGTGTGTGTGTGTGTGTGTGTGTGTGTGTGTGTGTGTGTGTGTGTGTGTGTGTGTGTGTGTGTGTGTGTACTATTTTGTGCTAACGCTCCCATCTATCATAGAGTCCTGAGGGGCTTTGGGGCCTGGGAGGGGTGATGGATATATCCTCTTATGCCTTTCATCACAGAGACACCCCTTACCTGCTACCTCACATTCACTTCTCTTTCTTTCTTTCTCTCTCTCGCTCTCTCTCTCTCTCTTTCTCACACACTCTCTCACTCTCACTCTCAAACTCACACATACACGTGCGTGCACGCAGAGAGAGTGACAGTGCAGGCTGACCCACCACAGCTGGGTGTTATCTAGAGGACACCATGTGTGTGTGTGTGGAGGTCAAACAGGTTCCATTGGCCCATCCAGCCAGGCAGCAGTACAGGGGGAGAATGGAGTGACTAATCACTTTAGTAATGCCAAACTACATGGGACTATTCATCGGGATATTCATTGATAACCGCATTGCTGCTATTTATGACTAATGAATTTAGTCACACATAATAGGCTATTGGTATGCGTACTTTATCATTCTACAAATATAGTGTACTCACACACATCAATGCTGTTTGTTTAGATCATGTGTTATATTCATCCTCGGGGTATTAGTAATATTGATGATGATGATTCAACTGTAGGCAGCATTTGGTTCCTCAGTCCCATCCATCTGTCTTTACTAGGTGTGGATGACATCTGTTAAGGTGAGGGGATTATCGGAGAAATAGAGCAGATCTCCATAAAATTTCTCTTTGAATAAAACAGGGTTTGATTATTGAAGTGATTTCTTCAGCTTGCTGACATGTCCAGTGATGAACCCCTCTGCTGTGGAGACTACAGAGCCATGGAGCTGCCTGTGACGCCATGTTAGCGCCATGCAGAGCTGAGGACTGGAGGACTCTGCTCATACTGGTCAAACAGAGACATCTAGTGGCCACATGAGGAAACAACACCACTGCTGAGCAAATCCACTACATGTTGTATGGAGGCATAGGGAATAGGGAGATATGAAACCAAGATGGAAGGCCTGGAGGATGGTATATATGAGTGCCTGTGTTATGTTAGCCCTCAGACCGATACTACTGTCTGGTGGAACGACTCCATGACTCCATGACACGACTGCCTCAAAGCACTGTTAACACACAAATCTCTCTCTCCTCAGCACGTCTCTCTCCTCATCACCCTCGGCTAAGTGTCTACATGTACCGTATGTGTGTGTGGAGAGTATACAGTACATACATCTGGGTGTCCATTGTGTGTGTGTGTGGTGGGTTCTCCTATCCTCCTTTGTCTTAGATTACAGATTGTTGTGGGACCACAGTCTCCTCTTTCTTTTTTCCCATCTCATTTCTCTCCCATCTCTCTCCCTCCCTCCCTCTCTCTCTCAGTGTGCAGCAGTGCTCCCATCAACATGAAGGTGCAGCATCTGAACCGCACGGCCCTGGGGGTGCGATGGACCCGGCCAGAGTTCACCTACCACCCGCCAATCATCTCCTTCCTCATCTCCTACAGCTGGACTAAACACGACGAGTCCTACGAGGAAACGCACGTCACCGACAGCCAACACAAACTGGTCAGTTACTCTACACCACACCCGCACACACACACAGGCACATACACAAGCACACTCACACAACTTTACCACACACAGTGACAGTACAGAAACTGATGAGATCGACTGACAAATTATGGTAAATTGGCTGCATATTAGACTGCATGTGGAGACGTACTGTAGTGACACTGTTGGTAGTTTGACCTTGAAACTAGCACTGTGAAACATCAACGTAAGGCGCAGAGCCACCCCCCAGAGCAGCAGCGCTGGCATTTTAAACACCCACAGCTCTTTTAATATCCTGCCATTGTGTTCCAATGGTGGCTGGGATTTAATGAGCAGGAGGGAGGGATTCCTGCCTGCTGATAGAGGGAGGGAGAACAAGGGACAGCGGAAAAGAGAACAGAGGAGAGACTTTTCTTTGAGGGCTGCCCGATATTAACGGAATATCATCTCCTCATGTACCACAGCCGCTCGCGTCTCAGCCATTCTTCCTCCTCTCATCACTCCTTCCTGTTCTCTCACTCTTTTATTATTTCTCTCAAGCTCCATCTATTTCTGTTTAATTCTCTCTCTCTCTCTCTCTCGCTCCCTTTCTCTCTCTCGCTTTCTTTCTCTTTCTCCATCATTCCCCTCCCACTCATTCTCTCTCTTGTTCTCTCCCTCTCCCCCTCCATCTCTCCTCCTTTTCTTTCAGATTGTCATTTCCATTTTAATTCTCTGTCTTCTCCCTGGGCACTTCCACTATGCGGGTCACATTAGGGAGCGCATGGCACATCCAGGCTTTATGAAACCTGTCGTCAGAATCCATGGAAAGGCCCACTAAACCACTCCAGCCCTGCCTGCCGTTGGTCTTTACAGCCTTCTCCACTTGTAATAACCGCCGGGAACAGGGCAGACACATCCTTAACTGAATTAAACTGTGCAGAAATTGCATAAATCATGGAGGAGATGGTGGTGGTGAGGGGAGAACAAACGCATTTACTTAATGTAAAATGTAGTTGTGCGGCGAGCCCTCCCTGGCGATCGGACACCGGAGAATGTGACTTATGATAATAGCCATTCCTCATGCATTTAGCGGTGGATTGGACCGCCATCTCCCCGCCGTGGGGATAATTAATGCGTGTTATCTGGAACGCGTCCACCATAAAGAGAAAATAGGAAGGGAGAGAGAGGTGAGGTGTTGGCTAACTCAGGCCTGTCTCAACCGCCCAAACTGCATCCTAATTAAAAATAGGTTATACATTGTTGCCCAGGGTGATTTACATTGCATCCTAATTAAAAATAGGTTATACATTGTTGCTACAGTTTTGCTACAATCGTACCACTCAAGACTGTGGTAAACTCATTGTTTGTTGTCTAGAGAAAGCAGGAAAGGAGAGGGAGACAGAGGGAGAGAGGAAGAGGGAACATTTATTTCTCCCATCCTGCTCTAACCTTCATTCTTTGACCACTGCCCTCTGTGCTGTGTTTGAGTCAAGGGGCAGGCTGTGTTGTGTAGGATTCTAGACTAAGGTGTGTGACCTCTCCAGGAAGGTACCCAGAACTCATCTAAGTATGTGTGTGTGTGCATGTTTATTACTGTGTGCTCTCGCCACCCGACCTAAGTGTACAGTAGGTGTACACACACTCCTTCTCTATAGCAGACAATGGTGTGTCTGCTAGCTGGATGGGTTTATGGGAAGTGTTCTGTAGACGATTCCACATCCTGTGTGTGTGAGCACGGCCGTTCGCTATGTGTGTGTGAGCATGGATAACATGGACAATCACTATGTGTGTGTGAGCATGGATGGTCTCTCTGTGTGTGTGAGCACGGACGTTCGCTATGTAAGTGTGAGCATGGATGGTCTCTCTGCGTGTGTGAGCACGGACATTCGCTGTGCCAAACACATCCTCCTTTAGTTCTGTTGGATCAATCACTCAGTGTGTAGCAGGAGCCATGCACCCCTGCCCCGACAGAATTGATATTTGAATGTGTGTATGCGCCAGTGGCATAGCGCAGTTTTGCGGCGCCCCCTCACACGAATTGAGCAAAGGTCAACCCCCAACCCAATAATTTGTTTATTTTGCCATGGAGCAGAGAATTTTTTTTGTAGCTAATCTCATGCAATTTGATACATTTTGCTATTTTAAAGTTCAGGGACAATCTCAACTTTTTTCCCGCTAATATTTGTCTTAATATTAGCAACATTTTAAATACAGAGCATGTATTCAGACTCCTTTACGTTTTCCACATTTTGTTACGTTACGACCTTATTCTAAAATTGAGGAAATTGTTTTTTCCTTATCTACACACAATACCCTATAATTACAAAGCAAAAACAGGTTTTGGAATTTTTTGCTAGTTTATAAAAAGTACAAAACTGAAATATTACATTTACATAAGAATTCAGACCCTTTACTCAGGACTTTGTTGAAGCACCTTTGATTACAGCCTTGATTATTCTTGGGTATGACGCTACAAGTTTGGCACACCTGTATTTGGGAGTTTCTCTTATTCCTCCCTGCAGATCCTCTCAAGCTCTGTCAGGTTGTATGGGGAGCGTTGCTGCACAGCTATTTTTAGGTCTCTCCAGAGATGTTCTATCGGGTTCAAGTACGGGCTCTAACTGGGCCACTCAAGGACATTCAGAGACTTGTACCGAAGCCACTCCTGCGTTGTCTTGGCTGTGTGCTTAGGGTCGTTGTCCTGTTGGAAGGTGAACCTTCGCCCCAGTCTGAGTTCCTGAGCACTCTGGAGCAGGTATTCATCAAGGATCTCTCTGTACTTTGTTCCGTTCATCTTTGCCTCGATCCTGACTAGTCTCCCAGTCCCTGCCGCTGAAAAGCATCCCCACATTATGATGCTGCCACCACCATGCTTCACCGTAGCATGGTAAAGGCACAGCTTCCTAACTTATTTATTTTTTAAAAATGCAATTAACTGGATTTATTTCAACTCCATCAAACACTGTAAAAAAAAAAACATTTTTATGTGTTTAAAGGCCTTGCTTGTTTAATTCTAACATTATATTATTAAAATATATATTTTTAAATTATAGCTCCAGGGCTAATTTAGTTAACATTTTGCCATGTTTTTTAGATTTAGAACATAAAACAACATTTATAAAGCAAACATTCTCTTAGGTCAGCACAGCTAATACTTCCATTGTTTAAGCATGTTGCAGAACAGTGCTAAAAACTTGTTTGTGAATATTGACACAAAAAAAAGTGACAGAGCTGACAACAGATACTCAAAACAGACATATATTTGCCTCAAAAATTAATTAGTAAAATATGGAAAATTATTCATTTGAATCCCCATTTAAAAATAACCATTCTGTCAGATCTTCTAGAACTCTGACAGAGTTGATGTAAAAGAAAATCTGATGCAGTGCAGTTTTCTTATACATTCAAGTGGTATACAATGGTAGCAATTGTGTTTTTCCTCTTTTGCTTTATAACTCTTAACCTAATTATATGTAACATTTTAACAAAAATTCATATTCTAGGAAGCAGATGGAGTTGACAGTTTATGGTTGTGACCATGGTGATTCCAATAGTGTTTGTTTAAATCTATCAAAAGTAGAGAATTTTACAGACCATGAGTGGTCTTGCTGCACTACATGTATTGAGGACATGAATAAGGGGTCCTTATGGTATAGCTGACTGCATATTCCTGTATAATTTAGGATTTTAGACAAATCTGATGGAGTTGACCAAATCTCTGAACACATCTTTTAAGAATCACAGTTTTGAGATAAATATTCTTTAAAGTTACAGAGCGCTACTGCAAAAAACAACATGAGATAATTGTTCATTTAATGGTGTGTTCATATTATATCTCAAAGCTTGTGGGCCCCCCTGCCTTGCGATGGCTGCGTTGGGGGGGGGGGGGGGGGGGGTTGTGTGTTACAGGAAGCTGTCATCACTCCAGTGTCTCCTGATGTGCTGTATCTGTTCCGGGTGCAGGCTGTGTGTATGAATGACATGCGCAGTGACTTCAGCCAGAGCATGCTCTTCAGAGGTGACTCTTCCTCATTATCATCCTCCTCATCATCCTCATAATCCTCTGTCCTTCATTTTTCCTTTTCACTTTTGTAAAAATAATCTGTAAATATTTTCCTCACATTTCATCACAGTCTATATTTATCTAAAATCTCTTTGTCTCTTGTTTTGTTCCCTTATTGTCTTGTTTAGTGATGCAGAGCTGCCTCTACTCTTTCCCATCCTCATCACGATATCTCTGTCTGTCTAAATGCCTATGCCGATTTGTTGCAAAGCTAGAATCAATAGCGCTATTACACTGTCTATACAGTAACATATATTTTGTGTTATCATTGGTTAACAAGTTTCATGTTATGTTCTCCTTTCAGCTAACACAACCAGGATATTTGAAGGGACGAGAATAGTGAAGACTGGGATGGTGAGTGCTGCGTGAACACTCTGTAGTACTACCTCTTTCCAACAGGGAGCAGCACTGTCTCATTATTAAACCTCTGTGCTGGAGAGCATGCTCTGTCACTCCGATACTGTCAACTTCAAAGACATTCATTTTAACTACAGACCACAGATATAAATGAAATGTCCTATGTCAGTAATGTGCAGATAACAGATGATGTACTTGGTTGCTTTTTATTTTCAATTGATGAAACAGTTCCACATATTTATTATGTCACATGGCTATTATGTCATTACATTTTTCAATCACTTGTCTCTTTTCCCTCCCTCTCCTACCAACTCACCTTTTTTTCCGCCTCCCCCTCTCCCTACTTTCTCTTCCCAGCCCACTGTTTCCCCAGCCTCCTCGGCAGACATGGCTCCCATCAGCTCCGGCTCCTCCACCTGGACCTCCTCCGGCCTCCCCTTCTCCTTTGTGTCAATGGCGACAGGCATCAGCCCCTCCTCCAGTGGTAGCCAGGCGACGGTGGCGTCCGTGGTGACTAGTACCCTACTGGCAGGGCTAGGGTTCAGTGGTGGGGTCATCTCCTCCTTCCCCAGCTCTGTGTGGCCAACCAGAGCCCCATCCTCCAGCCAGAATCCCACCGCTGCCACACCTCGTCAGCCCACCAGCGAACCAGCAGCCTCCCAGAGCGCAGACGCAGCCAAAGACAATGGAGAGGGCTCCGAGGACAGGGAGAAAGGTGCGAAAGGGGAGGGAGAGGAGGGAGAGAAAGAAGGAGAGGAGGATAAGGAGGAAGACGAGGAGGAGAAAGAGAAGGAGACGAAAGAGAAGAAAGCGATGGCAGACAAGGTAGAGAAGCAGACGAACAGCACTGTAGTGAAAGAGCCGCCCACGGCAGCACCAGCCTCGACTGCCAAAGAGAAAGGAAGAGAAGGAGGGGAGAGTGAGACTGAAACTAACACAAGCAGCACTACGCCCTCTAGTGCTGAGGAGGACCAGCTGGTGACACACACACAGAGTACGGTGGAGACAGACACAGTGGTGCCCCCTACCTTGGAGCTAGGGAATGACACGGCAGAGTTCCCAGACCCAGACAGCCCCTCCCCCACCCTAAGGCCCAGCACAGGAAGGGACAAAAGCCACTGGCCATTCTCCATACACACAGGTGAGCACAGGCATTATAGTACCTTCTCTTTTTTTATGTAACATTTATTTAACTAGGCAAGTCAAATTCTTATTTGTAACTGCCTACCCTGGCCAAACCCAGATAATGCTGGGTCAATTGTGCGCCACTCCCAATCACGGCCGGATGTGATGCAGCTTGGATTTGAACCAGGGACTGCAGTGACGCCTCTTGCACTGAGATGCAGTGCCTTTGACCGCTGTGCCACTCGGGAGCCCTCTCTTCAGTTCATTATGAGAAAAATAATGAAAGGGCATCAGAGCTGGACCAAGTTGTACTCCCTGTCTCAACTTGTGATCTTTTTCCTTTCTTCAGTATGTGATTCCTCGTATTACATTTTAATTATTTAGCAGTTATCCAGAGCGACTTACAGGAGCAATTAGGGTTAAGTGCCTTGCTCAAGGGCACGTCGACAGATTTTTTACAGAGTCAGCTCTGGAATTCAAACCAGCGACCTTTTGGTTACTGGCCCAACACTCTTAATCGCTAGGCTACCTGCCGCCTTATAATAAGACTTTAAAGTGGAAAGGAATATGACAGCCTTGTATTAGACATACTTTACCATGGTTCAGTTGTAATGTTTTTTCATACCCACACATACCCACTTACACGCAACGCACACTAATGCCTACAATCCCTCTTGTGTTTGTACTCAATGACATACTGTAGGTGTTGAGCAGTGTTAGGGTGCTAATTAAAAAAACTTTTTTTTGTTGAGAAAACCATCAATAGAGTTGAAAATGCGATGGAAGCCCATTTAACTTGGATTTTTTATTCGGTACATGGGAATATAACCACAAAAACTATACATATGTGCACTATGTCATCACGCACCTAGTTTTATCTGCAACAAGAAAATTTGATGGAATCACAACTCTGATGGGAATATGCACATATTGTTTTTATGCACATTTTTGAATATTTGCATGAAAATCTGTCACCAATTTGAATGGAAACATAGCTCATGACATGTCAGATTTAGATTCGCCTGAGCAGCCACTAGTGGGCGCTATGGATCTACAGCACCCACTAGCTGCTGCCCAGGCTAGATTTAGATATGATAATTTTTCACGAAGTAGTTTGGATGTTGTGAACTACTTTTTTAAAGTAACTTTAGTTATGTAAAATATATTTTTCTTAAAGG
The DNA here is from genome assembly GCF_016432855.1 of Salvelinus namaycush. Lineage (NCBI taxonomy): Eukaryota > Metazoa > Chordata > Actinopteri > Salmoniformes > Salmonidae > Salvelinus > Salvelinus namaycush. The sequence continues at coordinate 19,271,016 of NC_052308.1, forward strand.
TAGCTTTAGTGTAGCTTAACTTCTTCCAGTGTGAAGTAATTGGTAGCTTGGCAAACTATATTTTCAGAGTAGCTTCCACAAAACTTGTGTTGAGTGGAGTAAAGTGATCTGCCCAGGAAAGCTCTCTACATACTGAAAGACTGTGGCTAATGCTGAGATACACTGCTGGAAGTAGGCTTCTAAACTGCCACTGCCTTGCAGACAGCCTTAACTACAATTTGCCATGTACAATATTGATTAGGTCTGCTGGGTTATACTGTAATTTACATTTTATGGAAAACCATAATATTACACAGTGACATTATAGCTATTTCTGTTACCTACTTGGTTTACAATTTGATGATTAAATATGAGTGACTCCCAAAGACAAGGACTCAAATGAAACATGTGTTTGATAGACATTTCTGGGGGATAGGACCTTCCCCTCTTTCCTTCCTTGTTTTCTGTTCCACCTCTCTCTCCTTCATTATCTCTTCCACTCCCCTTACCCTCCTCTCTCATCTTTCCCACTTTCTCTCCTTTCCTATATTTCCCTTTGCACCTCTGTTTTTCCCTACACCTCTTTTGATCGCTCTCTATTTATTTCTCTCTCACATTGTCTTTCTCACTCCCCTTCTCTCCATCCTTGTTGTTTCCCATTCCTTCTCTTCCTCCTCCCTCCTCTCTCTCCCTCCTTGGTGTTGTCTTTAGGCTGAGTGCTGGCCTACTTTCAGACCCAGCGAGATGAGCTCGGAGCAGAGACACCGCTGCAGGGGAAAAACCTCTGCTCCATTTATAACTCCCTGCCTGGCACTAGAGTCATGTAGGCCTTGTGTGCATTGGTGTGTGAGTCTGTGTGAGTGTGTGTTTGGCTGCATGTGTGTGTGGTGACCCGTGTGTGTATCCTTCGATGCAGGTTTGTGACTGGCTGTGTGTGCATTATCGCGTTTGTTTGTTTGCCCCTGTTCGTCCGTGTGCACTTCCGCTGGCGCTGTGTTTTGGGACGACTCGTCTTCGAGTGCGAGGCAGACAGGAGAGAGCAGAACAGAGCAGAGTGGAGCAGCACACGATGGTTCCCCTGCCAGTATGGTGTGTGTGGATGGTAGGGAGAGAGAGAGCGGCTGTGGTAGTGGCTGGCTGTGCTGCAGTGCAGGGGACTGCTGTCTCGGCCTCCAGGGCTACCCCCACTGTGCCACTGCTGCTACCACCCGGGCTCCTGCTGCAGAATAAAGCCATGGGGTCCGGGAACAGCACAGCAGGAGAACCAGCCCTGGGTAGGTAGGGTTGGGGGTTAGCGTGGAGTGGGGCTGGCTCAGGATGTTTGGGATCTAAGTGTAGCACTTATCTGGGTAGCTAGATAAACTGGCTTTGTAGCACCAGGGTTGCCTTCATAAATAAACAGATTATGATTTGATTACTGATGTTCTAATAGTCTCCAATATCAATTAATCTTTGTCGTTTTTGGTTGTTGTTGACCATGTTTTCTCCTGTGTGTGTGTGTGTGTGTCATATTAAATATGATCCAGGATTGGATTGTTCCTGTCTGTGTAAAGCACCAGTCTAGATATAGTAGGTTAAGGGGCTGATGATGATGTTGATAGCCACACTACCTGCCAAAATCTAACTTTAGAATACTTGTCTTTGATAGCACAGGAATGTATTGTCACTGGTAGCATTTGGTATGAAGAGAGGCTACTGTTTCTTTGGTAAGCACTGCCGAACATTCTCCAGCACATTTTTTGGGGTATTATAGTATAGTTTCTTAGCAAACATTCTGCCTGATCATGTATCCAGCATTTTACCAAGGTAAATTAACCTGTAAGATGTGTCTTCAGTTGAGAAGATGGCTAGTGAATTTGATCACATCATTGTTTATTATTATTTTGTGGTTCATTTTTTACCTTTGTGAAGCTCAGTTAAACCTGGCTAAATGTGTCTTTGTCCTCATTCCCCACCTCTCCTGTTCCGGATCAGCATCCCCAATATGTCCAGTAAATGTTGCTGTTATTCTGACTGATTGTATGTCCTCTCCCCTCCTACAGAGAGGACTAGCGTGTCCAACCTGACCCAGCAGGGTCCCCCAGGGGTGGGGAGGGTGGAGTGGATCATCCCCCTGGTGGTGGTCTCTGCCCTCACCTTCGTCTGCCTCATCCTGCTGCTGGCTGTGCTCGTCTACTGGAGGTGGGTACTATAACACATTGAGACATCACACTCATGTAGCTGAATAAAACCTTTCAGGAAGAATGTTTCCCCAAATCCTGTTGATATAGTTTGAAGAAGGGTAGGGCTGGCACGATTACCGTATAATCGTGTAACCGATGATTATGGAGGAAGGCCCTCATGAAAAAAATATAAATAAAATTGACTTAACATGGGAAGGCCGGGCATTCCTGGGTTGAGTCAGTTACCACGGTAACATGGACTCTTTACAAAGTGATGAAACTTTGTGTTGCAGCAAACAAGTATTTGGTTGCCTAGGCAACACCCCCCTCTCTGCAGCTGCAGCATATGCAGACAGAAGTGGAAGAGAGGAGAAAATGTGCATTTTTAAAAACTATGAATAAATAACATTTGCTATTCAAGCGATTATAACGGTGGCTGCAGTCATTTGGCTGACCAATAATTACAGTATGACCAGTCATCCAAAATTCCATGACCATCACAGCCCTAAAGAATGGTGAACATAGAGCAACATACACAAAAACAGCCAGGTATAGGCTACACACCAATGGCGGTCGGTGCCGTTTAAGATGAGGGAGGAAGAATTTTTTTTTATGAGCATGGGCTTATTTCTATTACAGCATATTGGATGACTGTCATTCATATTCCATTCACCCAGCTCAATGTAATATCGATACGTTCAGGCTACTACATGATACTCAAATTTTCCCTATACCCATTATGAGGTTGCTACAATCTAGCATACAAATGAAAGTTTACAACATAGGTGAACAGGTCAAGAGAAATTAGGAGTAATCAAAGTGACACATTTAATACCGCCTTGCACACTCTTGCCTGCACATGTAGGTTGTAATCATTAGTCCAACAGTTGCAAACGAGAGTTCCTATGGGACAAATTCAGGTATGTTTATCCACATTTCATTCTGTTTGCTTCCGTTTAAGAATCAGCAGAGTGAATACACTTATAAACAGCATGATCACTTTGCTCATTGTATATATTATTCCTTCTCGCATCTACACTCTCTAATCCTCTTACCTTTCCCCTTTGCTTGTGGACTTCAGTGCACAATACAACAGCTGTCTGTGACCAGGTGGAAAAAACTTTCCAAGCCAAATTTTCATACCATAACCTCTACACACAGCCGACAGTGGTGTCACCATATTAACGCAAATTTTTGCCTAGCTACTAGAACTAACGCGTTAGTAAACCCACTACAATCATACAGTACAGTATACAGCAAGCAGTTTAGCAGTTACACTGGCAGGCCCCTGTGGCAATACATTAATAAAACCAAAAGCTTATCATGACTTGGAATAGTTCCAGTGTTGGATAGCCATAGCCAGCTAGCTAACATAGCATCCCTCTCTGTTTGAACCCGGGGGTTTAAGTAGGCTAAACTAGCTATCTGCATTCGCTAGCTAAGTTAGTGAAAGTGAAAGTTTAAAAAATCTATACAGTACCTGTCAAAAGTTTGGACACCTACTCATCCCAAGGTTTTATATTATTTTTACTATTTTCTACATAGTAGAATAATAGTGAAGATATCAAAACTATGAAATAACACATATGGAATCATGTAGTAACCAAGAAAGTGTTATACAAATCAAAATATATTTGAGATTTGAGATTCTTCAATGTAGCCACCCTTTGCCTTGATGACAGCTTTGCACACTCTTGGCATTCTCTCAACCAGCTTCATGAGGTAGTCACCTAGAATGCATTTCATTTAACCTCTCTGCGCTATGGATCCCTTTAGCAGGATCATTTTCCTAAACAACCGCTGAATTGCAGGGCGCCAAATATTACTAAAAATATTTATAATCATGCAATCACAAGTGAAATATACCAAACCACAGCTTAGCTTGTTGTTAATCCACCTATTGTGTCAGATTGAAAATATGCTTTACAGCGAAAGCAATCCAAGCTTTTGTGAGTGTATCAATCAATGCTAGAACAGCTAGCCCCAAATTAGCATGGTCACGAAAGTCAGAAAAGCAATAAAATGAATCGCTTACCTTTGATAATCTTTGGATGTTTGCACTCACGAGACTCCCAGTTACACAATAAATGTTATTTTTGTTCGATAAATATTACTTTTATAACAAACAAAAACTTCATTTGGGTTGCGCGTTATGTTCAGAAAACCACAGCCTCGTTCCGTTCAACGAAAAATTCCAAAAAGTATCCGGAATGTTCGTAGAAACATGTCAAATGTTTTTTATAATCAATCCTCAGGTTGTTTTTAACATACATAATCGATAATATTTCAACCAGACCGTAACCTATTCAATAAAAGAGAGAAAGAATATGGAGAGCTACCCCTCTCGCGCGCAGGAACTAATCAAAGGACACCTGACTAGTTTTGAAAAATCTCGCTAATTTTTCAAAATAAAAGCCTGAAACTATGTCTAAAGCCTGGTCACAGCCTGGGGAAGCCATTGGAAAAGGAATCTGGTTGATACCCCTTTAAATGGAAGAAAGACGGGCAATGAAACACAGATTTTTTTTAAAATCACTTCCGGGTTAGATTTCCTCAGGTTTTCGCCTGCAAAATCAGTTTTGTTATACTCACAGACAATATTTTTCACAGTTTTGGAAACTTTGGAGTGTTTTCTATCCTAATCTGTAAATTATATGCATATTCTACGATGTGGACCTGAGAAATAGTCCGTTTACCTTGGGAACGTTATTTAAACTAAAATAATAATAATCTGACCCCTAGCGTCAAGAAGTTAACAGGTGTGCCTTGTTAAAAGTTTATTTGTGGAATTTCTTTCCTTCTTAATGCGTTTGAGTCAATCAGTTGTGTTGTGACAAGGTAGGGTTGGTATACATAAGATAGCCCTATATATATATATTATGGCAAGAACAGCTCAAATAAGAAAAGAGAAATGACAGTCCATCATTACTTTCAGACATGAAGGTCGGTCAATCCGGAACATTTCAAGAACTTTTAAAGTTTCTTCAAGTGCAGTCGCAAAAACCATCAAGCGATATGATGAAACTGGCTCTCGTGAGGACTGCCACAGGAAAGAAAGACTCAGAGTTAGCTCTGCTGCAGAGAATAAGTTTATTAGAGTTACCAGCCTCAGAAATTGGCAATTAACTGCACCTCAGATTGCAGCCTAAATAAATGCTTCACAGAGTTCAAGTAACAGACACATCTCAACATCAACTGTTCAGAGAAGACTGCATGAATCAGGCCTACATGGTTGAATTGCTGCAAAGAAACCACTACTAAAGGACACCAGTAAGAAGAAGAGACTTGCTTGGACCAAGAAACACGAGAAATGGACATTAAACCGGAGGAAATCTATCATGATGAGTCCAAATTTGAAATTAATGGTTCCAACCGCCGTGCCTTTGTGAGACGCAGAGTAGGTGAACGGATGATCTCCGCATTTGTGGTTCCCACCATGAAACATGGAGGAGTTGTTATGTTGTGGGGGTGCTTTGCTGGTGACACTGTCAGTGATTTTTTTAGAATTCAAGGCACACTTAACCAGCATGGCTACCACAGCATTCTGCAGCGCTACGCCATCCCATCTGGTTTGCGCTTTGTGGAACTATCATTTGTTTTCAACAGGACAATGACCCTAAACACACCTCCAGGCTGTGTAAGGGATATTTGACCAAGAAGGAGAGTGATGGAGTGCTGCATCAGATGACCTGGCCTCCACAATCACCAGATGTCACGATCGTCTTGATATGAGAGATTGGACCAAGGCGCAGCATGATATGAATACATCTTCTTTTTTATTATACGAAGACGTAACACAAAACACTTATACAAACTAACAAAAACAACAAACGACCGTGAAGCTACAAACGCAAGTGCACACACAAACTACTTACGTTCAACATAGACTAGACATAGAAAATGACCCACAAACAGCTAAAGCCTATGGCTGCCTTAAATATGGCTCCCAATCAGAGACAACAATAACCAGCTGTCTCTAATTGAGACCCAATTCAGGCAACCATAGACTTTCCTAGACACCTACACTGAACATTAAACCATCTATTCTACTAAACCCCCTAAACCAAACAACACCCTAGACAATACAAAAAACACATACTTCACCATGTCACACCCTGACCTAACTAAAATAATAATGAAAACAAAGATAACTAAGGCCAGGGTGTGACATAACCCCCCCCCTTAAGGTGCGAACTCCGGGCGCACCAGCATCAAGTCTAGGGGAGGGTCTGGGTGGGCGTCTGTCCACGGTGGCGGCTCTGGCACTGGTCGTGGTCCCCACCCCACCATAGTCACTACCCGCTTACGTAGCCTCCTCCAAATGGCCACCCTCCACATTAACCCCACTGGATTAAGGGGCAGCACCGGACTAAGGGGCAGCACCGGACTAAGGGGCAGCACCGGATTAAGGGGCAGCACCGGACTAAGGGGCAGCACCAGGATAAGGGGCAGCACCAGGATAAGGGGCAGCTCCGGACTGAGGGACGGCAGCTCCGGACTGAGGGACGGATCCTGGCTGGATGACTGCTCTGGCGGATCTTGGCTGGACTGCTCTGGCGGATCCTGGCTGGACGGCTCATGGCTGGCTGACGGATCTGGCTGCTCATGGCTGGCTGACGGATCTGGCTGCTCATGGCTGGCTGACGGATCTGGCTGCTCATGGCTGGCTGACGGATCTGGCTGCTCATGGCTGGCTGACGGATCTGGCTGCTCATGGCTGGCTGACGGATCTGGCTGCTCATGGCTGGTTGGCGGCTCTGGCAGATCCTGTCTGGTTGGCGGCTCTGGCAGATCCTGTCTGGTTGGCGGCTCTGGCATATCCTGTCTGGTTGGCGGCTCTGGCATATCCTGTCTGGTTGGCGGCTCTGGCATATCCTGTCTGGTTGGCGGCTCTGGCAGATCCTGTCTGGTTGGCGGCTCTGGCAGATCCTGTCTGGTTGGCGGCTCTGGCAGATCCTGTCTGGTTGGCGGCTCTGGCAGATCCTGACTGACGAATGGCTCTAGCGGCTCCTGACTGACTAACGGCTCTGACGGCTCGGGACAGACGGGCGGCTCTAATGGCTCGGGACAGACGGATGGCTCAGACGGCACTGGGCAGACGGATGGCTCAGATGGCGCTGGGGAGACGGATGGCTCAGATGGCGCTGGGGAGACGGATGGCTCAGATGGCGCTGGGGAGACGGATGGCTCAGATGGCACTGGGCAGACGGATGGCTCTGGCCGGAATAGGCGCACTGTAGGCCTGGTGCGTGGTGCCGGAACTGGAGGCACCGGGCTAAGGACACGCACCTTCAGGCTAGTGCGGGGAGAAGGAACAGGGCATACTGGACCCTGGGGACGCACATTAGGCCTAGTGCGTGGTGCCGGAACTGGTGGTACCGGGCTGGGAACACGCATCTCAGGGCTAATGCGGGGAGCAGCAACAGGATGCACAGGACTCTGGAGACGCACAGGAGGCTTGGTGCGTGGTGCCGGAATTGGTGGTACCGGGCTGGAGACACGCACCATAGGACGAGTGCGTGGAGGAGGAACAGGGCTCTGGAGACACACTGGAAGCCTGGTGCGTGGTGTAGGCACTGGTGGAACTGGACTGGGGCGGGGAGGTGGCGCCGGAAATACCGGACCGTGCAGGCGTACTGGTTCCCTTGAACACCGAGCCTGCCCAACCTTACCTGGTTGAATGCTCCCCGTCGCCCGACCAGTGCGGGGAGGTGGAATAACCCGCACCGGGCTATGTAGGCGAACCGGGGACACCATGCGTAAGGCTGGTGCCATGTATGCCGGCCCGAGGAGACGCACTGGAGACCAGACGCGTTGAGCCGGCACCATGGCACCTGGCTCAATGCCCAATCTAGCCCTACCAGTGCGGGGAGGTGGAATAACCCGCACCGGGCTATGAACACGTACAGGAGACACCGTGCGCTCTATTGCGTAACACGGTGTCCGCCCGTACTCCCGCTCTCCACGGTTAGCCTGGGAAGTGGGCGCAGGTCTCCTACCTGCCCTCGGCCCACTACCTCTTAGCCCCCCCCCAAGAAATTTTTGGGTAGTACTCGCGGGCTTCCAGCCTTGCCTCCGTGCTGCCTCCTCATATCGCCTCCTCTCGGCTTTCGCTGCCTCCAGCTCTTCACAAGGGAGGCGATATTCTCCCGGTTGTGCCCAAGGTCCCTTTCCATCTAATATCTCCTCCCATGTCCATGAATCCTTGATGCCTTGATCCTGTTGCCGCTTGTCATGCTGCTTGATCCGGGTTTGGTGGGTCATTCTGTCACGATCGTCTTGATATGAGAGATTGGACCAAGGCGCAGCATGATATGAATACATCTTTTTTTTTTTATACGAAGACGTAACACGAAACACTTATACAAACTAACAAAAACAACAAACGACCGTGAAGCTACAAACGCAAGTGCACACACAAACTACTTACGTTCAACATAGACTAGACATAGAAAATGACCCACAAACAGCTAAAGCCTATGGCTGCCTTAAATATGGCTCCCAATCAGAGACAACAATAACCAGCTGTCTCTAATTGAGACCCAATTCAGGCAACCATAGACTTTCCTAGACACCTACACTGAACATTAAACCATCTATTCTACTAAACCCCCTAAACCAAACAACACCCTAGACAATACAAAAAACACATACTTCACTATGTCACACCCTGACCTAACTAAAATAATAATGAAAACAAAGATAACTAAGGCCAGGGTGTGACACCAGACCTCAACCCAATTGAGATAATTCGGAATGAGTTATACCACAGAGTGAAGGAAAAGCAGCCAACAAGTACTCAGCATATATGGGAACTCCTTCAAGACTGAAAAGCATTCCAGGTGACTACCTCATGAAGCTGGTTGAGAGAATGGCAATAGTGTGCAAAGCTGGCATCGAGGCAAAGGGTGGCTACTTTGAAGAATCTCAAATATAACATATATTTTATATTTATATATTATTATTATATATATTATATATATATTTCTTTAAAAAATGTGGGTTACTACATGATTTCATATGTGTTATTTCATAGTTTTGATGTCCTACAAATAAAGAAAAACCCTTGAATGAGTAGATGTGTCCAAACTGTTGACAGGTACCATATATATATATTTTACTTTCACTTTCACTAACTTAGCTAGCGAATGCAGCTAGCTAGTTTAGCCTACTTAAAAAACCCTGAATGACCATGCGATACTTTTGGGTAAGCTGTCGTCAATAGGACTGGGGTTGGATGTCTGTCGTTGGTTTCATGACTATCTAAAGGATAGAAGTCGGGCTGTTAGAGTCGACGGCTTCCAGTCAGAGCCATTGGAGTTGGTTCAAGGGGTCCCACAAGGTTCTATTACTTTTCACTCTCTACATAAACAATATCGGTGATGAGATAAAAAAGTTTCAAATTCATTTATATGCTGATGACACTGTCATGTACTCTATCGCTTCAACGGCTGACCAAGCATTTGAAGATATTACAAGGGTATTTTATACAGCTGAAACTTGTTTTAAATGCAAAGAAAACACATTTTATGATTTTTAATTGGTTCAAAAAGTTGGTTGAAATACACTTGCACTTAGGAGCTTAGATGGTTCTCGAATTAATCAGGTATCTGCATATAAATACTTAGGGATATGGTTGGATGATGAACTGTCTTTTAAAATGCATATTGACGAACTTTGTAAACGGCTAAAAATCAAGCTAGGCTTCCTCTATAGAAACAGTACATGTTTGTCCGCTACAAATAGAAGACAAATTGTGCAAGCTACTTTTATGTCTGATATAGATTATGGGGATATTATTTACATGCATTCTACGGCATCAACACTTAAATCGCTGGATGCTACTTATCATTACACACTTAGGTTTATTACAGGTGCTAACTACAGAACTCACCACTGTGTTTTATATCAAAATGTGGGTTGGACTTCGCTGTCCGTGAGACCAGAACAACATGCTCTCGTGTTTGTCTATAAAGCACTTCTGAATAAACTACCTTCTTATTTATCATCACTCATCAATATTAGAATTAGAATTCCTAAAACCAGGTCTCAACATGGATTACACTTGAGGCCCATGCGATTTCCACAGAGTTGGGTATGGCTGCCTTTTCCTGTTACGCTCCTTGCTTATGGAATAGCCTGCAGACTAAACTTAAACTTGAGACTCTTGTCCCCCTTGCCCATTTTAAATATTTATTGGAGGATTTTTATTTTTGTATTGCTTGTAACTGTTTCGGGTAATGTAAGTTCTTGTGCTGTTAGGGGAATAATTTATGTGTAAATGTAATCTGCTGCTGTATTTTTTGTGTTATCTGTGATCGTTTTGTTTGTCATGTTTAGTTTCTTAATCATTGTACCTAAACTGTATGTGTAAACATGTATACGCAGGGCCCAGCTGTAAAAGAGACCTCGGTTTCAGTCTGTGTTCCTTGTTGAAATAAAGGTATAATAATAGCATGTCTGTTCATGCCTCAAGAGCTCTGATATGTTGGAGGATGTCCTCTGGAAGTTGTCATAATTACTGTGTAAGTCTATGGAAGTGGTTGAGAACCATGAGCTTCCTAGGTTTTGTATTGAAGTCAATGTACCCAGAGGAGGAGAGAAGCTAGCTGTTCTCCGGCTACACCAAGTCTACTCTAGACCTTCATTGCAAAACAGTTTGTTTTAATACATTATTTGGTGATGTGATTATATGTAGTATATCTTTATCTAAGAAGGATAACTTTTTTTATGTTTCACTATTTTTATTTTTATGAAATTCCCTGAGGAGGATGGTCCTCCCCTTCCTCCTCTGAGGAGCCTCCACTGCTACACACAGTGCTGGTCAACAGACGTTGTGAGATTTCTACACTCCAGTGCTAATTCAATCACCCACCTGACTAACCTCTGTGGTCTCTCCGTGTATTAGTGCAGGAGTGGAGCTAGGAAGTGGAGGCTCCTCAGAGGAGGAAGGGGAGGACCATCCTCCTCAGGGAATTTCATAAAAATAAAAATAGTGAAACATTAAAAAAGTTAAGCTGGCTATGGTCCCTGCTATCCCCATCAGCCCCAGTGCCCTATAGTAGCCCCCTGCCCTCCTTGCCCCAGCCCCTTCATGGGTTAAGGCCCAGGGGCATGACCGGCCATCTGTGTCACTTCCTAGCTCCACTCGTGCGAAAATCAGGACTCAGACATGGGGGGTTAGGAGTGAGAACATACACACACACCAAGCACCCACTGGGAGACAATGACACGGAGATATATCACAGAGGGTTTTGCATCTGCCAAAGTAGTGGAGGGCATGCACATTTTTATTCATTCAACAACTAGCTTGTTTACATACATAGATACTCACCCATTTGTAAATATTGTCACACAAACAGCATCACCAAGAAAGCATTGAGGTTATGAGCACTAGTTTCCTGCCAATATCTCTTACTGTAAGATTTATATGTTTCCTATGATGCTGAAGAGAGCATTTTAGTCCTCAGGCCTTTATCATCAAAGTGCATCCATCATAGCACTTCAAACAGGCGTTTAATGCCAGCCTGGGTTCAAAGAGCTGTTTTCGTCTGAGTGAGGGCTGTGACCTCTCTGGTTCTCACCACCCCCGGCTCCTTAAAGGTCAGCAGCCACGACCAGATAATTAGCCCCTCACTGAGACCCAGCAGAGCAGGAGGAAGCTGCCCCTAGATACTGATCTCAGGTCATTTTGATGTCTCCACCCTAATTGTAAAGTTTGTAGGATTTCAGGAGGGTAAGCTGCTCATAGATCTGTGCCTAGAGGGCAACCTTTACCCACAGTTTTCATAGCTCTCTGTCACAGAGGCTAATGGAAGTGCAGCACCCCCTAAGGCCTGTAGGGGGCCTCTGGGGAGAGAAAATGGCAGAGATCATGGCTGCAGCAACAGGCTAGGGAAGATTAGGCTGGCTGTTTGAATTAAACTACCATTTAGACTCAGTTTAGCCCTCCTAGCCTTAGTGTGTCCTGTGAAACAGACGACAGGGTGTGTGTGTGTCTCTGACTGTCTGTCTGTCTGTCTGTCTGTCTGTCTGTCTGTCTGTCTGTCTCTGTCTGTCTGTCTGTCTGTCTGTCTGTCTGTCTGTCTGTCTGTCTGTCTGTCTGTCTGTCTGTCTGTGTTTGTCTGTGTTTGTATCTGTCTGTCTGTCTGTGTGTGCCAGAGATAAAGTTCCTGGTGTTACAGAGATGTCGTCTGGATGGTGACAGCCCCCCCAGACACTGTAGCCCCAGGGGATCTGTCACAGTAGAATATTCATTCACACGCGCACACACACACACACACACACACACACACACACACACACACACACACACACACACACACACACACACACACACACACACACACACAGAGAGAGAGACAGACAAACAGGTGGTGGTTGAGCTCGAGGTCTCCTGGGCAGTAGCAGGTGTTGAAGGCGTGAGAGGGTTGGGTAATTCTAATCCTATTGCGTAGCAGAGCTCGGGCTCAGGGCTCAACCCCCATGTTGCCCTGTAACCCCTCCCCCATCGGGATCACATTGGCTGCCCGTAGACAGTAAGCCACCCGTGAGTAATTACTGGTCTGAGATCAGGTCAACCAACCTTGAGCCTGACTCTAAACATATGATAATTACTGGAGAATGATCCAGGAGCTGTTACTAGACATGTGAGTGACAGGTCACTGCTCCTCTGGCTTGTTAGTGCAGAGAGGACAGGGGAGTCCTCCCTCTCCCTGCTCTCCTACCTCTACTTCTCCTCTCTTCTCCTCCCTCTCTCCGTCTGCTGGTCTGGTTCAGTAGCAGCATGCAGACGCTGCCTGCTAAGGCTGTTCTGTCTCTCTTCTCCTCCGCTCTTCTCTCATCTCTCTAGGATGACCAGTTTCTGCAATCTACTCTGCATAAAATACAGGTAGGAGTAGGACCACACACTCACATATATACATTTCCACTCACTCAGTAATTTTACTCTCTATTTGGTAGCCTCTTGCTCAAGCTCAGATATCCGCCTCTCTCTTATGGAGAGGATTTATCTCCCTTCCCTTTCTCACCTATATCCTCTTTTTAAGGCTTGAAGTTCATGACAGGCTTATTGTCTGGAGTGCTGTCATTGTGGTGAAAGAAATAAGCAATTCTAGTTTTTCTTTTACTTTGAGAATTTTAAATAGAGGAACAGGTTTTGACTGTTAATGTTGTTTCCATATTGTAGCTTTAATCTCTCTTAGAGGAGAGCTCTTTGATGAAGCGTATAGTATAATATGTTTATTACGGTACACTTCCCTAAAGGTATGTGCTTAGTCCAGAGCTGGCTGTCTTTTCAGACACACTTCCTTTGAGCTTTACATAGCCTGCGCTTGCAGCTGTGTCTATGTGTTCTTTGCCCTCTTGATCTTTGTTTGGCCACAGACTAGCCCTTGATCATGACTCTCCATTCCATTACATTACACATAAGAGTTATTGGACGAAGGCGTCTTCTGTACAGGGGACTTTTGTTAAGAGTCCCGATGCTCGGTCTGAACATGAACACGAATCACTTGCGGTACGATTTTGGAAGCATAAGGACCATATCTTTCATATCAGCGAGAAATAATACAAATATATACAATTGATACACACCTTTACAGGGTTAGGGTTCCCACACGGCCATATGTCCATGTTACAGTGCTTGTTTACGGAAAACAGACGGAAGACACATTTGTGGTGTCCATCTTCCGTTTACACACAGGTGTTTGGAGACGCAGAAAGCTAATTAGCACAGGTAGTCCATACGTGTGCTAATTAGCTATCTGTGTCTCCGAACACCTGTGTGTAAACAGAAGACGGACACCACAAATGTGTTGACACTGAAAAACACTGTTGGCTGCAACTGTGTTAAAACCTGTTAAAACTGTGTACAGTAAGCATGTATTTTGCATTTGTGAAATAATTTTGATATGATATGAAAGTAGAGGTATTTTTGTTTCTAGATCCGTACTGCAATTGAGAATCAATGTACTTTCAGATGGAGTATTTGGCTGTTTGGTCTTCGCCCTCTAAATAGAACATGTAAGGTCCTTGGACTATAAGGAGTAATGTTAGGCTTTAGTCCATTATTTGGCTAGCCACAGACATACAGTATGTCTCTGCTTCATAGCTCGAACTGAAAACAAATGGATTCTGATCCTCATAGTGTTTATGTGACTGTTAACTCTGACGATGTGTGAGCTGTGAGAGTCTGTGGTGGGGACTGCGTGTTTATGCTAATGTTTGCCTTCTCTGGAGGAGTTCAAAGGACACCTTGATCCTGTCACGTGTCTCCAGTGCCATCTGTGTTTACTTTGGGGGAGATTGTCACCTGTGGCATTGCTGATGACAGCGCTGATACATTATTCTCAGGGCTAATGTGCCACTGACTGACTCTCTCTCTCTCTCTCTCTCTCTCTCTCTCTCTCTCTCGCTCTCAGGAGGTGTTTTCAGACGGCTCATTTCTACGTGGAGGACAGTAGTTCTCCCAGAGTGGTGCCCAATGACAGCATCCCTGTCATCCCCATCCCAGGTAAGCACCAATCAGAGCATCGCTTTGGCCCCATAGTACCCCAGAAGGAGGATAAAATCCTTGTCAGGAATGGGTGAGTTGATTGCAGCAAAATGGCACCTTTTCTCTGAAGTTTACCAAATGTTCACTTTCTGTCTGTGGTCAATGTAATAATTCACAGTCAGGGTCAAGGGGAATAGTCTTGTTCCATATGTCTGCTCCTCTCTGTTTCCACTGGAACCCTATAGGTACCAATCATGTACAATCTGTACAGATACATCACACACATACAGTAGACACCATATGACCTTTCTCCTCACATGAGACCACTTCATTATCCATCCACCTCTGTGTGCTCTGTTGAAGAGTAAACAAACAGTTCATTCAAAGATGTTGTTTTTCTAAAGGAGCTGTACTTGATTTATAGTGTGTGCATTGAGTTTCATGTACTGGACAGTAACCTGTCATTCCATTTTATTGATTAGACATTATTGATCCCCAAAGGGAAGTTATTTTTGCCACCAGCAGCAGACCCCGACATGCATTATAGATACACAGGCATACATTTCAACACCGAAATCGACATTAGATTATTCCTAGAGATGATCTTGAAAAGTGTTTAAATTACTAAAGGGGAGGAGAGCTGAGATGTCTCTCACACTTAATATTGAACATTTTACTTCCCCTGATTACTTTAACCACTCTTCAGATGGGAAAATCCATACACACATTGATTTTTCCATGAAGATCTCATGTGAGATCAAGGTCTGAGTCATTGCATTAGCAGCCTACATTGATGTTTGACCACCAGTGTTATCATCTGTGAATGCTGTTCAAGTGTTAAAACACTTGGGAGGGAGAGCCTGACTCTGTGAGACAGGACTCACTCAGCCATGGTTTCAATGGGCTGTTGCTTGGCGATGAAGGTGCCAGTGGCCTCAGGTGGGTGGTTTGTTGGGGTGCATGTGTGTGATCAGTATTTACAAGATTAGTGTTCCAAGAGATACCCTTAGCTGGTGTTGTTTTGCTAGAACACACTATTCCGTCATAATCCTGTGATGTGTGTGAACAGGTGGGTGTTTGCACTCACTAGTGTTACTGTAGGGTTTAACACGATTTATGAGAGTTCCCTGTCGGCATTGGTTTTGTGCTCTGTGCTTACTGGTTCAGCCCAAATGCACCATGTTAAAGGAGGGTGGAAGGGGTGGGGGGGTAGAGGAGGGCTGGATCTCTCTCTCACTCTTTCGAGCCAGTGGATCAAACATTAAAGGCATGGAGATTGGCCCTCAAAGACCCAATCTTCCATATCTAACATCTCCCCTCACATACAAGATTTTCCCCAGCATCCAAATCCATTTGGACTGACTAAGTGTCCTTCACAATGGACCTTGGCACAGAGAGCTGTGTCTGATGTGCCTATTTAAACCAATGGCGCAGCACTTCCCAGCACAGGGACAGGGAAGGCTTATAAAGTGGGCCCCATTCGACATCTCTCCTCCTCCTCCTTAAAAGGCCGTTAACTTTGAGAACTGACTTCAGTACTCTACATTCTCCCCAGCAGATTGTAACTCCTAACCAGATATCAAAAGGTTTGTGGCTTATGAGACTTTATACCATGGCATTGTTAAATACTTCTTTCTGATTTGCTTGAAGGGTATTCTGGTGCCCTTCAAGCCACAGTATATTTGCATCGTAAAATTCAGTGGCTATCGTTCATTCTTACATTTTCAATGTTTGAGCTGCTTCTGAAAGCAAAATTCAAATTGAAAACATTATTGGCATTGTTGAATTCGATGTTCATAATAACAAGCTAGGATGAATGGTTTGGTTAGCTCAACTAGCAAGTCTGTTTGTTTGGTTACCAAGGCAACTACAGTCTCTATCTAGTAACTTGCTAGCTACTTCAATGGATGTTGAACACATTTATACTGGAAAATGAACACATTTCTAGCTGTGTTAAATTATAGCCATGGTATAAAGGGATAATCAATTCGGGGCTCTATGCGTTCTATGGACAATAATGCAACTCCTGACCTCCACGTCATTCATTATTTTCCATAGAACGCATAGCCCCTCAGTGATTATCATTTACATATTGACTATGATGTAAGACAATGTTTCTAGAATAGCCTAATGTTGATTGGAGTGTTGTTTGAAGGTTGTTATCTATCTTGATCATAGGTTTGGAGGACTGAAATAGGCATACTTTTTGTTAAAGGTCCAATGCAGCCATTTTTATCTGAATATCAAATCATTTCTGGTTAACAATTAAGTACCTAACTGTGATTGTTTTCAATTAAACTGGTCAAAAAGAAATGAGCAAGAATTGTACTAGGACTGTCTGGGAGTGGTCTGAGTGGGAAGTGGAAAACTAGCTGTTATTGGCAGAGAGGTTTGGAACTCTCTTATCGGTCTATTAACTAATTTACTGCATGGTGATGTCACCATGGAAGGCCAAAACTCCATCACACCAAAACAGGCTTACATTTCAGGCGCTCTTACACTAAATGGAGAGGCTGTGTGTCACGGCCGTCAACAGAAGTAGACCAAGGTGCAGCATGGTGAGCATACATATTCCTTTATTTATAAGACGCCGACAAAAACAATAAACAATCCAAAACAACCGTGAAGCTAAAGGGCTATGCGCCACAAACAAAGTCAACCTCCCACAAAGACAGGTGGGAAAAAGGGATACCTAAGTATGGTTCTCAATCAGAGACAACGATAGACAGCTGTCCCTGATTGAGAACCCTACCCGGCCAAAACATAGAAATAGAAATAATAGAACTAAAGAACATAGAATACCCACCCCAAATCACACCCTGACCAAACCAAATAGAGACGTAAAAAGGATCTCTAAGGTCAGGGTGTGACACTGTGGTTCCGGATTTTCTGGACTCCCGATTTACCATGGCAAACAATACGAAGATTTATTTTTACGTAGCTGCTGCTCAGTGCTCTGCTGTCGCTTACATCAACGATGAACGCCTTTGTCTGGTGTAGCCTACACACTTCATGTTGTAGACAAAGTACACGGTCGACGTGTTCCAACTATTGCATTCCAAGCCTCAATAGGCTGTTAAGGATAAACACGATTTAATGTCCTTTTTTAAGGAGGGAAGTTAGGCTACATGCAGCTATTTACATGTTGTACACTAAAGACATGATCAACATGTTTGTATAAACTCGCAAATAGTTTTTTGCCCCAATGCAAAACTCAAGTGAGGAGTTACATGCAGCTATCTAGGCAGCATATCAAACACAAACAAGACACAGACGCAGTCTAATTAGCCATTTAATGTTATTTTTCATCATTGTAAACATTGGCTGAGCAGGAGGCAGACAGGCAGGCAGTCAGTCAAAGTAGTAGTATTATTTTTCAGCAACTCTGTGTAATGGCTACGATATTGCAGCAACTATAAAGATTAGCCTACATCAAAATGCTGATTGTTTTTGCTCCAATGCAATGTGTAGGGACTGCATTCTGTTTGTGCAGTTGCAATATCCGTGCAGTTGCAATAACAGACAGAGAAGGTTGTAGCCTTCATAATGGCCTTGAATGTTAGTTCAAATCGCCGCATGGTTTTTATTTCAGCTGTCCAGAAATATGAGGCAGAGACATAGGCTACATCATCATGGTTCAGAAGAGGGGGAGTAAAGAGAGAAATGTGAATGGAGGTGGAGTGTGAGCAGCAGCTACGGCATTTTTTTTTGTTGTTGCATAAAATAACACATGCGCAGAACCTGATCCAGATAAGTGGCTTTGAGAAAGAGGTTTCCAGAGGGGTGTGCGCAAAAACTTGGTGTGGAAATATACATAAAACACATTTAAAATAACGTAAATCACGTTTTTGACTGCACTGGGCCTTTAAAATAGATTAATTTGTGAAATAATGGAGCTAAAGATTACTAGTTGATTCCGCTCAGATAGAGCTGTGAAAACAGTGGACTGAATCATACTGTGTTGCCATGACTCAGTGTGTATAGGGCATCTAAGGCAGAGAGTTCTTAGGCCCAGTGGGGCTGTAGAGACCTATAGGAGAACGAGCAGCAGTGAGGGGAGAGCCATATGTGACCATAATGACAAGCCTGCTTCTCACAGCGCTAATTGTCTCAACTGACACCCCCCCCCTCTCTCTCTCTGGGGATTTGAAACCTTATGAAAACGACCACAAGAAAAACACCCCACACACCTAACTACCAGAGACATACCACACACCACAGTATATTACTCCAGTGTATTTCCAACAATCATTTTCAAAGCCAATTATGTCTAATACATTTTTCATGAAGCTGTTTGACAATTTGAAACTCATCCTTGTATCTCCATATGCTGTGTTTACCATAGGCATATGATTAGTGGCATTTGTATGCATAAATATTCCTCTCTGCCTTGTATGCGTTAATATTTAATGAGAAGAAGGGGTAAATAGAAGGATTTGGGTGCTTTCAACAGGCACTGTAGTTAACAGCATGTCCTATGAAGTACCATTATCATTTGGGCAAAGATGTAAAAGTACAAGCTGCCATTTCCCTTAAGTTGGCTCTATGAAACATTCATTGTGTGTGTGTGTATTTGTGCGCGTGTGCGTGCGAGTAAGTGTATGTTTGTAAGTATGTGTGACGTGCGTACAGTAGGCATTCGTACACTTGTTTGAGTGTGTGATTTCCCCTGTGGATGAAGCGTTTGTTCAGCCCAGCTCTCCGTATGTCTCACTAAATGAGCGTTTAGAGTGGTTCCCACAGGCACAGTTAGGACAGAACATCCACCAAGATGAGATCTGTCCCTCTCATCACTCTCCACCATCACACTCTTCTCCCTTTTGCTATCTTTACCCCCTTCTGTGGATAAAACCAGGACCAGATTGAAACTGTGAATCATTAATGACTCTGCTTGAGATGAAAGCTGTGAACTTACTTCACCTATATAAAACATAAGCTGATGGACATGAATAACACATGCTTTTTGTCTTGGTGAAATATTGAACATGGGATTGTGATAGAGTGGAAAAGCAATCTCTCACCTCTCTCCTCCTGTAGCTTCCTGCTGCTTCCCTGCATGTGTTACATCACTCTGTCTTTTTAAGACACATATTCAACAGGTATTACAGGTTTTTAGAGATCGTGTGGAGTTATAGTGTAGAGATGTTTTGTACATGCATTGTACTGTACATTAAACATGTTGATGTCTTGAGTACGTATATATACGTCAGTTCCTCTGGTACATTGCCCCATGTCTTCCCTAGACACAAGTGTGTACCGAACTCAAACTGTTTGTCTGTATGACTGTGTGTTTTTGACTAAGTGTCTAATTCTATGGTCTCCCTTCCAGATGACATGGAGGCCATCCCTGTCAAGCAGTTCATCAAACACATCTCAGAGCTCTATTCCAACAACCAGCATGGCTTCTCAGAGGACTTTGAGGTAAAGAACTGCTCTCTTTGTTGCTGTAATATAGCAGTCTTAACTCTTAACCCCACGATAGACTGGCTGGAGTTGGACTAGCATAGCATCCCAGCCAGGTGGGTTAGAGTCAGAGTTAGCCAGGTGACCTAGCTCTAACCACTGATTGACTTTCCATGTTCCTGTGTCGTGTTTGGTTTGCCATGTGAGTGAGGGCAGCATGTGTGTGCGTGCATGCTTGTGTGTGTGGGGGGCATTTAAGGTTTCCATAGTGCTGCTAATGGTCTTGGAGCAGATGATGTACGAGAGGTCTGTTAGCTGATTTAGACATGTGTCTCCTGACTGGGCCGGCTGACTGAGAGCGAGAGAGCAGATCAGGCTGGAAACCTGTCACATGTCCACTACACTGCCTTACTAAACCAATATTTACCTTGTGTTGTATGTGGATCAGACACAGAGGATGTAAGATCAGTAATGCTTTGTGCCTGGGTGATAGCCCTTAGGACAGCCATGGTTTTCAAGTTTCATTCTGAGTAAAATATATCTGAGGGCTCAGTCAGTGATCCTACAACTTATTTTGTGGGGGATTTTGATCACATGCTAACAGATATATGTGCTGTAAATACCTCTCCTATTTCTATCGCTGTAGTTTGAGAAACCCACTCTGCTGCCCTCTTTCTCCCTCCCTTCACCTACTCCCACCCTTACTTTCTCAGCCGTTAGCAAACCTCTCAGTATTTCTTAGTGACCCTCTCCCCAGAAGAAGGATGGGGGAGCAGTCCAACACTGGGCCCTGCTAATGAGTTTCTTCATGGGGCTAGCAAAACTGCCACTCCCCCACCACCACCCGCTTGTTGTCCAGGCCAGTGTGATGGACACTTGGAAGTGGTTTAAGGTTTAAGGGGGGCCCCTCTCCTGAGTGAATGGAGTGCTCCTTGCACTCCACATCTCTTTATTCTGCCCCAGAAAGGAGGCAGGAGAAAGGGGGAAGGCAGCGGAGCGAAACCCCTTTGGGTGGAGCATCCTCGGGCCCTGACAAGTGGCTTTGTCCCGACAGGCCCCAGGGAGACGTGGGTAGGGTGCGTAAAGACAGGGGGAGAGGCTGGGGAATGGGTTTGGCTGGGCTTGGATTGCTGGGCACTGTGCAATGGGAATCTTTGGGGCAGGGGGAGAAGAAGGCTAGAATGCATGCTGCATACAGATAGAGTTACAGGGAGAATATAGTGAAATATTCAGAGGATATGTTAGTTACATGACATGACTTCGATCTTGGTGGCTAAATGTCCATTTGCGTCATGTCTCATAGATTTACTACTGTAATTCCAGGGAAATAACTATCTGTACCCTGATGCCCTTCACACCATATAGACAGACAGGGTTCTGGGGTGATTTATAAATACCTTCTTGTCATTCTAATGTCTACATATGTCCACCATGGTTGAATTCTCCCTGGTGTTAGCTGGAGATCTGCTCATTTTTAGGATCTCATTCTGTAATGCCACTACTCTCCTTGGCATACACACTGTAATTGGAGCCAGTGGGCAGCTGTGTGTGTGTGTGTGTGTGTGTGTGTGTGTGTGTGTGTGTGTGTGTGTGTGTGTGTGTGTGTGTGTGTGTGTGTGTGTGTGTGTGTGTGTGTGTGTGTGTGTGTGTGTGTGTGTAAGCGTGTGTGTGTGTGTGTAAGCGTGTGTGTGCAGGCGTGTGTGTGGTGTATGTATAAGCCATCTGGTGGTCACATCAGCCAGTGGCTTTACAGTCAGTATGTACCCAGTCTCACTGTCCCCAAGTGTTCTTACCCATGTACACCCCACCTCCACAGTCACCCTTCCCACATATATATATATATATATATATATATATATATATATATATATATATATATATATATATATATAATTCAGAACCCTCATACAAGTCGGATATATATATATATATATATATATATATATATATATATATATATATATATATATATCCGACTTGTATGAGGGTTCTGAATTGTTCTGCTGTGCCCAGAATAAATTAGTATTCCTGTTTGTACCATGGAGAGAGTTTTGCTAGAAGGCCAGATAACTGTTGTTGGTTGGTCATAATTCGTGTTGCTAGAAGGCCAGATAACTGTTGTTGGTTGGTCATAAAACATTGACTATGTACTGGTTGCTATGAGACTACACTGATTGATAGAGTAGAATGGGCATGTGTTCTCTGGTTTCATGATTGTATCGAGACACACAAAGAATGCAAGCATATTTGGCATGTTTTCTGCCGTGGCTTTAAAGTACGGTTGATAAAAGTGATACATGAAACTTCTCAATGGATGGCATACTTTATGGTTCCATTGGGGGTGGAATGATGTTGTGAGAGCAGCGGAGGTTTGGGAAGATTGCGTGATGGTTAGCTTAGTGTGTGACAGCACTTAAGGGGAGAGAGCCAGAGTTGGACTCAAATCGAATTGAAGGCAGTCTATTCAGAAAGTAAACTGAAACGACAATTCAATAATAGAAAAAGGGCATTTATTTTCAATGACTTCTCAATAAACTGAAAAGTAGAAGCTATTTATCACTTCCTGAACTGACTGCCCTTTGATTTGAATTGAGCCCAACCCTGGAGAGAGCGTGTCAACTTCTGCTCAGAGAGAGAGCGAGGAAGAGAGAGAGAGAGAAATAGAGGGAGGGAGACAGCTGCCCTGTGTCTGTCACTTTGTCGACCGCATCTGACAGCAAAAAAATTGCTTAGATGTTACCAGAAATGCCTCTATAACTGTCAAAATCTCTCTTTTCACTTCGTTCCAAAATGTTACCCTTGGTGTGTGTCTCTCTCTCCCCCACAGGAGGTGCAGCGATGCACGGTGGACATGAAGATCACGTCGGAGCACTCCAACCATCCAGACAACAAGCACAAGAACAGATACATCAACATCGTGGCCTGTGAGTAGTGCACACCACACATCACAATACAGGAGCATGACAGGCTGTCACACCACTGCACTGATGCTTCATGTCATACAGATCCTGCTTGTAAGAGTACAGCTCTCATCATCTAGGCTACTGGTGTCTTCAGAGCTAACAGAATATGTAGTGTGGGGAATGTGAGACGCGCACGCACGCGCGCGCGCGCACACACACACACAGAGCTAACTGTTCCTGTCTCTCCTCCAGACGACCACAGTCGGGTGAAGCTACGGCCTTTAGCTGGGAAGGACACCAAACACAGTGACTATATCAATGCCAATTACGTAGATGTGAGTGTTGATTGGGGTATCTATTTTGGGCCGTCTGGTCGTGTGAGTATGTATTTGTAAGAATGAGTTTTTTGTACTGTGTATTGTAGGCGTGTGTGTACAATATGTGTTACGTATTGTACAAGCATGACAATGTCTTTGAATATTGTGTAGGTTTTGTTCATGGTCTCTCACCTTGTTCCCTGTGTATGGTAGGGCTATAACAAGCCCAAGGCATACATCGCGGCCCAGGGCCCTCTCAAGTCCACCTTCGAGGACTTCTGGAGGATGGTGTGGGAACAGAACACTGGTATCATCGTCATGATCACCAACCTCGTGGAGAAAGGAAGGGTATATACACTACAATTCAATAGATCCTTTTAGTAATCATATAATAACCTTTTGTTTTTTGTGATTCATTGAAACAAGACTCCCTAACCCGGTGTGGTGTGTCTCTGCAGAGAAAATGTGATCAGTACTGGCCCACAGAGAACACAGAGGAATATGGGAACATCGTGGTCACGCTAAAGAGCACCAAAGTGCACGCCTGCTACACGCTACGACGCTTCACTGTGCGCAACACAAAAGTAAAAAAGGTCAGTGACAGTGTTATAGGTCTGCAGTGGAATAGGTCTGCAGTGTTATAGGTCTGCAGTGTTATAGGTCTGCAGTGTTATAGGTCTGCAGTGTTATAGGTCTGCAGTGTTATTGGTCTCAGTGTTATTGGTCTACAGTGTTATTGGTCTACAGTGTTAATGGTCTCCATACCTGTCTTCTGAAGTGATCCTGTTCTACTGGTCTCAGTGTTATTGAAAAGTGACTAACATGATATCTCATCTGCTTCTTATTATGTAGAAAGATACTAATCAATGTGTTTTCTCTCTATCTCCCTCCTCCCTCTTCCTCCCTCCCTCTTTCCAAGGGTCAGAAAGGGAACACTAAGGGGTGTCAGAGTGAAAGAACGGTGGTGCAATACCACTATACCCAGTGGCCTGACATGGGCGTCCCTGAGTACACTCTGCCCGTGCTCACCTTCGTCAGGAGGTCCGCTGCCACCCAGACCCCGGAGATGGGCCCTATGCTGGTCCACTGCAGGTATTGTCTCTGTCACTGTGCTGCTCAGGGGTTCATATGGGGGAAGACTTACTAAATTAGAAGGGGTGCACATTTTGCAAACTGTGTATTCAAAAATGTATCATGCATGAGAGGAAGAACAAAAGGCAAAAATAAAGATTATGAGAACTAATGAGCCCCCAAAAATAGTCAATATTAGACAGTTTCATGATTTACTGTAGTTTAGTTTATTATTTATTTTCACCAGTGAAGCATCTGTTGTGGTGTCAAAGCTTGATACATAAGTGTTTCGGCCAATAAATGGGTATGATTATTATTATTTTTATTTATTTTTTGAGTTGTTTGTAACACATTTTTGTTACTTATTTTGTACATAATGTTGCTGCGACCGTGTCTTATGACGGAAAATAACTTCTGGACATCGGAACAGTGATTACTCACCACGAACTGGTAGAAGCTTTTTCCTTTAACGAGTCCGACGTGAAGGATATACTGCTTTCCCGGTAACAGGCCAAAATCCTTGTCATTTGTGTGAAGAGAAGATGGAGAAAAAGGGGGCGGAGTACGGGCTGCCTTCTGAGAATTTGTAGGTGATCGAGTAAACTCCCACTGCCATCTGTTCTATTGGCAAATATTGGAAAATAAAATTGATGACCTACGAGCAAGATTAAACTACTAACAGGACATTAAAAAATGTATATCTTATGTTTCACCGAATTGTGGCTGAACGACAACATTCACAAAATACAGATGGCCGGTTTTACACTGTATCGGCAGGATAGAACAGCAGCCTTTGGTAAGACAAGGGGTGGCGGTCTATGTATATTTGTAAACAGCAGCTGGTGCACGATATCTAAGGAAGTCTCAAGATTTTGCTCGCCTGAGGTAGAGTATCTCATGATAAGTTGTAGACCACACTGTCTACCTAGAGAGTTTTCATCTGTATTTTTCGTAGCTATCTACATACCACCGCAGACCGATGCTGGCACTAAGACACACTCAATGAGCTGTATACCGCCATAAGCAAACAGGAAAATGCTCATCCAGAGGCGGCGCTCCTAGTGGCCGGGGACTTTAATGCAGGGAACTTAAATCTGTTTTACCAAATTTCCACCAGCATGTTAAATGTGCAACTAGAGGGAAAAAAACTCTAGACCACCTTTACTCCACACACAGATACACATACGAAGCTCTCCCTCGCCCTCCATTTGGCAAATCTGACCATAATTCTGTCTT
Organism: Salvelinus namaycush; assembly: GCF_016432855.1. Classification (NCBI taxonomy): domain Eukaryota; kingdom Metazoa; phylum Chordata; class Actinopteri; order Salmoniformes; family Salmonidae; genus Salvelinus; species Salvelinus namaycush. Next base: position 19,296,583 of record NC_052308.1, read on the forward strand.
CCTGATTCCTGCTGACAAGCAAAAATTAAAACAGGAAGCACCAGTGATAAAAAAAAGTGGTCAGATGAAGTAGATGCTAAGCTACAGGACTGTTTTGCTAGCACAAACTGGAATATGTTCCGGGATTCCTCCGATGGCATTGTGGAGTACACCACATCAGTCACTGGCTTTATCAAAAAGTGCATCGATGACGTCGTCCCCACAGTGACTATACGTACATACCCCAACCAGAAGCCATGGATTACAGACAACATCCGCACTGAGCTAAATGGTAGAGCTGCCGCTTTCAGGGAGCGGGACTCTAACCCGGAAGCTTATAAGAAATCCCGCTATGCCCTCCGACGAACCATCAAACAGGCAAAGCGTCAATACTGGACTAAGATCGAATCGTACTACACAGGCTCCGACGCTCGTCGGATGTGGCAAACTATTGCAAACTTTTACAGACTACAAAGGGAAGCACAGCCGAGAGCTGCCCAGTGACACGAGCCTACCAGATGAGCTAAATTACTTCTATGATCGTTTCGAGGCAAGTAACACTGAAACATGCATGAGAGCATCAGCTGTTCCGGACGACAAAAGATTTGGCATGGGTCCTCAGATCCTCAAAAGGTTCTACAGCTGCACCATTGAGAGCCTCCTGAACGATTGCATCGCCTGGTATGGCAACAGCCCGGCCTCCGACCGCAAGGCACTACAGAGGGTAGTGTGTACGGCCCAGTGCATCACTGGGGCCAAGCTTACTGCCATCCAGGACCTCTATACCAGGCGGTGTCAGAGGAAGGCCCTAAAAATTGTCAAAGACTCCAGCCACCCTAGTCATAGACTGTTCTCTCTGCTACCGCATGGCAAGCGGTACCGGAGTGTCAAATCTAGGTCCAAGAGGCTTCTAAACAGCTTCTACCCCCAAGCCATAAGACTCCTGAATATCTAATCAAATAGCGACCCAGACTATTTGCATTCCCCGCCTTTTACACTGCTACTACTCTCTGTTATTATCTATGCATAGTCACTTTAATAACGCTACCTACATGTACATATTACCTCGACTAACCGGTGCCCCCGCGCATTGACTCTGTACCGGTACCCCCTGTATATAGCCTCGCTATTGTTATTTTACTGCTGCTCTTTAATTATTTGTTACTTTTCTTATTCTTACATACTGTATATATATATATATATATATATATATATATATATATATATATATATATATATATATACATGCAGTGCTGTGAGTGACCTGGCATAGAACCATGCACTCTAAAGAGTAAAGGTTCCTGGAGTATCCTTTAGGGGTTCTTCAAATTGAAACTGTGGGGGAAACCCTAGAAGTTATTTTAAGAACCCTTGAAAAAGGTTATTCGAAGAACCTTTTGGGGTTAATTTTTTTAACTCCCTGTCCTCCCTCCCTCCATTATAAAAAAAATATTTTAATAATAACAATATTGACAATATTGATTTAAATAATACATTGTTTATTTAGTGGCACCACAAATGTGAATTAATATTTACAAAACAATTTACCAAACAAAACATCTAAAAAAAATGTCTGCAGACATTTCATTTCATTACATTTTTTTAATTAAATAATGATGTACAATAAAAACAACATACATTAAAAATGAATCATAGGTAAACTAACAATATTGTAGACTTGATACTAAATACAGTTTTTTTTTGCGTGTGTGTGTGTGTGTCCAACAACCGCTTGCCCAACAACCACTTAGTTATGTTAGGGAGTTTGCCATCTTTATGACTGGCCCTGGTAACTTCACCCCGACTTCTCTTATCCCCAGAACACAGTAACTTTAAGAACATTAGTGTTTTTCTGACATTTTTGGGAAATTTAACTGAAAATAAAAAAATACAGCCCTAGCAGAGCCCCAAGTCCCATGGGGACGTCCTCTAGGGTGTGGGTGTTCCCCCCATCAAATACCAGGGTGATTTCACTCTCATGGTGAATTGGATTCCCACCGATGTGCAGTAAAGGAGTGGGGAGTGGTGAAATCTGTGTCACCATAAGTAAGAAAAGATTAATACACATACAATTAACAAAGAACATAACAAATGTTCAGCTGTAGTTTTATATAAGCATGCACACATGTTTATGAAGAAACAGATTATTTGAGCATAGGCATACCTTGTCACGGCCATAAAGGCCACTCGGGTCCTCATTGAAGAGGTAGGGCAAGAGCAGGATCGCTGCTGTGGTCTCGAGTCCTAGTAAAGCAATGATCTTACTACACTTGCTAATTTTATTGCAAAATACATTATAGAAAGGGAAGGAATAACAGCAAATACCCCTGTGTGCCTCTTCTGTATTGTCCTCCAGGAACTGTCGAAATAGCAGGATGATGTCCTCACCCCTGCCTCGCCTCTCTATCTCTGCTAGTCCTTGAATTATCTTTTTGTCTATATCCATTTCATGGACTTGATTATTAATTTCTGAGAAGATCTGAAAAGTTCTTTGCCGACATTTGTATGCTAATAGATTTCAGTTTGTATTGACTGCTATGTAGGTTAAATGTACACTTCAAATGCAGCTGTTCTTGGTTGCTGATAATTGGCCTCTGTATGCCTATGTAGATATTCCATAAAGAATCTGCCGTTTCCAGCTACAATAGTCATTTACAACATTATCAATGTCTACACTGTATTTCTGATCAATTTGATGTTATTTTAATGGACAGAAAATGTGCTTTTCTTTCAAGGCCATTTCTAAGTGACCCCAAACTTTTGAACGGTAGTGTATATATTAAATAAATATTGAAAGATAAATGGCATCGACATACAATTGAATGCAAAATAGAAGAACATATTAGAGAAAGCACTAACCAATACAGTACAGCCATACAGTAAAAGTACTGCCAAACAGGCCTAATATCACATTCCAAGCTATCTTTGTATACAAATTGTTCAATATTTTATCAGGCTGACTTTTTTCTGCGTGGCAATACTGTGTTTGGATTCTGAAGGGCATGCATTTATACAAAAGAGGTCTAGTCACTGTATTAATACCATCATGCATTTGAATCCCATCTATATCTACCATCTAAGTTATTAATTTCCCTCCATTTCCAAAATGGGATAGTATTGTATATGTAATGTTATGCCCCCTTGTGAGTTCATAATATTATTGCATGCTGTAGCAGGCTATATAAAGAGGAAGCCCTCCACTGACCGATTAAGTTCATTGCAACATCTCGTCTGGCCAGGTCACCGTCCGTCCTTAGTTAATTAGTTAGTGAGTGTCAACGAAGCTAACATTAGCTAGTTCATTCTCACAAAAGTGAGAACTGCTCTAGATTGGAAACGTACGTTAATGAGTGTAAAACCATGTTGGCTTTATGGAAGTGATATGCAATATATGGGACAGAATATAGTTCAGGAAATAATACAAACCTAGTTCTGCATACTTAGGACATTACGTTAGCTAGCTAACGTAACTGTACTGTAGCTCATACAACGCCAACAGTCAAACCCGGCTTTCTAATATTTATGTTAATTAATCTGAACTAACGTGACAGCTAACGTTATGGAAGATATTCATAGACGACCATAATTGTCTTCGTTATTCATTAGTATTTGATATTATTATATCAATTATTTCGATACATATTCAGAGCCAAACATCAACCCAACTTAACATTACCCTTTTAACTGTTAAACTTGGCACGAGCGTTTTCACTTGCAATTGCGAAGTTCCCCGAAGAATTCCAGCAACGATGGGGGTTCCTCGATGAACCCCACCTCCTAAGAAGTTATTTGAAGAACCTTTTTGGGGCTGTTTTTCATTGCCAAGAACCCTAAGGTTCTTTGAGGATCTTAGAACTCCAGTTGAACCCCTAATTTAATTTTTAGAGTGTAATATGCACTGCAGTCTGAAATATACACTATAATTTTCCCTACAGCTACTCTGCACTTCCTTTGTTACCTGAGAGAAAGGAATCCCAGCTGTGGCTAGCTAAGCATGTGTTTAAGGCAGGGAAATGGACTGTAATTGTCCAGTGAAAGTTCCCTCCTCGGTAATGAGAGTAATGGTCTCCAATGTCATCTGTCCTGTGCTGTTCGATAATGACCCTTCACAGGCAGGACCTGCTGTGTCTACACACTCAACTATACAGCTTTGCCAGACACACACACCACAGGTCCTCTAGCCAAGCTTATTACTGTGTCCTGGGTGGACACAGTGACCTGGGTGGACCTTCTCTCAGTGCTGCCGACTGGCTTCTCTCCTGCTGAACATGGATTTATTTTAATGATACACACAGGACCTTGACATGAGGAGAGGGAAGTCCACCTATGAGGTAGAAATAGCCCCTGTTAAGGGTCAGAGGTGACGTTAAGGCATGTTTTATAGGAGTTTGTACTGTATGACTTCTCCAGGAGGGCTTGGATGCATTAGAGCTGCTCTCCCCAACTTCAGTCCTTGAACGTCATTCATCAGCAACTGGTTTAGATCTGGAAAATGACGTGTCTGGACTCTGGCCAGTCAATGACATGAATTGATCGATTAAGAACCAGTTAGAGGAGAAAATGAATGCAGCATACATGGACTGGGTTTGACAGCTGAGTTAGAAGATGAATTAGTCTGCTGCTGTCATGGACCTCTTTGTCCATATTCCTGAAGACCTAAATGCCAATATGAAACCCTGTATGAATATCCAAGTTGTGTGTTCTTGTGTGTGTGCAGTGCGGGTGTGGGCCGGACAGGGACCTACATCGTCATAGACAGCATGCTGCAGCAGATCAAGGACAAAAGCACAGTCAACGTCCTGGGCTTCCTCAAACACATCCGGACCCAGCGCAACTACCTGGTACAAACAGAGGTGGGTTGTGTGTGTGTGTGTGTGTGTTTGAGTGTGTATGAACATCTTGAGTGACTCATTCCATAATCACCATGTGCCATTCTATTCACTTGCACATCTGCTGTAAAGTCCCGAATGATCAAACTCCCTGCAGCTAGTCGACAGCTACAGTAGAGCATAACGTTAAACTTCCGTCTTTCTTATCTGTCTAATGCAGCTGTGTTTAAGTCTGTCCATGTCCCTCTTTGTAAATATAGGAAAGGCATGCATCACACAGCCACTGTTGTCCGGGACCAAGGGGACCATGGTCATTGTCATAATTTATCTGCTCTAAAAAGAGCTGCACTGCCACTTTGTCTGCATGTCTGACTGGTGTTCTCTCTTTCTGTCCTGCTTGGCCTATAGGAGCAGTATATCTTCATTCATGATGCGTTGATTGAGGCCATCATGGGGAAGGAGACGGAGGTGTTGTCCAGCCAGCTGCACAGCTATGTCAACAGTATCCTTACGCCTGGGGTGGGCGGCAAGACACGGCTGGAGAAACAGTTTAAGGTCAGAGCACCTCCTTCTCAGTCTTACTGAACACTCATTCCCCTAGATCTCTTTCTCTATCTGCCTATCATGCTCCTCTCTCAAACATCTTTTCTCTGCATCTCTCTGTCTCTGTCTCTCTCGCTCTCTCTCTCTTTCTCTCCTTACCTTTCTTTCTCTCTCTGTACCTCTTTTTTTTCTCTCTCTCTCTCTCTGTACCCCACTCTCCCTCTATCCTCTCTCTTCTCTCAGCTCTCCATCGTTCCCATGTTTTCCCAGAGCAGGGACTTCAGGGTCCTGTCTGTCTCCTTAAAGACGTCCCTCAGCATCACAAATTTGTGATTAATCTCCCTCAGGGCCCACTACTGGAGAAGTGATCGTAATTTGAATGGAAATACATTTGGGGGAAGAGTACTTATCTTCCTCGGGTGCCCCCTTTGACTAACCCCACTCACTGCTTGTTTCCAGGGAGATGCGCACTTTCCTATAATGGTGGGGGGTCTGGGTTGTTGCCTGGTTTGATGACAAGCTCACAACGTAATTGGCTTTCATTATTCTCCTCCACGGTGTATTTGATTTAGCCCAGGGTTGGGCGAGATTGAGCGTGCTCTTGCGAAACAATGGCAGCCATTGGGATTTTAATGCAATTAGCCTCAAGGCTGGATTTGAAGTTAATAATTTTTTGGAGAGAATATTTATTTTGTTTTTCAGAGCCCCAAAAAAAGTCTGTGTTAAATTCTGCTCTACAAAGAATTAAGCAGTGTTTGTCTTTTTGTGACATGCAATTTGGCATGAGTGTTATCTGCAATATAAAGATGAGCAAACACTTTTTTCAGTCAGCAGAATTTGATCTGAGACTTGACTATAATTTAATTAACTGTTGTAAGTCGGTGTTGATGGGAAGCAGTACATGGTTGGGCTGTATTATAAACACACGTTTAGACTACTAGCTATGTTCTGAACCCCATGTTCAGGGCCATAACAGTAGAGTGGTTAGTGTCAGAACTCCTGAGGTCAGTGACTCTACGGAGAGTACTGCAGGCCATGAGAGTTTGTTTAAATGACAGAGTAGGGAGGGTATGAATGATCAAGGGAAGCATGTGTCTTTATCAGATACTCTGGTGTATTGTATCATTGTTATCTAACCTCTTTCTCTCTGTCTTTCTTCCTCCCCCACTTTCATCCACCCGTCTGTCCCTCTTTCTTGCCCTCTCACCTTCTCTCTTGTTGCAGTTGGTGACTCAGTGTAACGCCAGGTTTGTGGAGTGCTTCAGTGCTCAGAAGGAGTGCAACAAAGAGAAGAACCGCAACTCCTCGGTAGTACCCTGTAAGTCAAATTATATTATCCATGCACCACCTGACAGCGATATTCAGATTTCGTATTGGCTCCCGTCTAGACTGCTGCTTTCCACAGTTTCCTGTTTCTGATAACCTTAGGCTCTATTCATGGTCACAGGAAATCATTCATCTACAGTAGTTAGTTACATAACCAGTTGTTTATGGTCCATGCTCATACTATAGTTCTTTTAAGTGATTATGCTGTGGCTGCTTTCATAAAAATGACACACTCTGCTTTGTAAACCAATAAGAACATGTTTGCTACTTAGCTCTATGATCACTGTGCCTTGATTGGATCTCTCTTTCTCTATGGCAGCGGAGCGAGCGAGGGTGGGGTTGGCACCTTTACCCGGCATGAAAGGCACAGATTACATTAACGCGTCTTACATAATGGTGAGTACCACCTCCTGTCCCTCCTCTGTCAATCATTCACTGTCCCTGTCACACACCCGGCTGGACCAACTGAGCTAAGGAATATTATGATATAAGATCCCTTTGTCTCATAGACATTGTTCATTGCTATCAACTGAAAGGAATAGACTTAGATTTGTTGTTGACCTATGTGAATCCTAGGTTTGTGTCGGGACATAAAAAGGTAGGCTGCTAGATCTAAGGTGTTTTGAGCAGTGGTAGTCTACTGCTGTGGCAGGTTTCATCTGACACACACAGGCTTATTTTCATCTTTGTGTGTAACCACAACACAACCCTTGCTTGGACCCTTGACCTCTGTTGTGACACCACAGGGCTACTACAGGAGCAATGAGTTCATCATTACCCAGCATCCTCTGCCCCACACCACTAAAGACTTCTGGAGGATGATCTGGGACCACAATGCACAGATCATTGTCATGCTGCCGGACAACCAGGGGCTGGTGGGTCTCTCACACGCATGCACATACGCACATGAACAAATGCACATGCCTGTGCAAGCATGCAGGCACACACACACATACAGTACATGCACACACACACCACCACCAAGTGTTGTTGGCTTCAGCCTTATCTCTGGTCTATTAAAGGGCTGTCTTAGCACACTAAGCTTAGTCTCTCCCAGCCTTGGCCCAGTGTTCACACAGGAAGCCACTCGTTTGGGGGTGAGAGGAATTGAGATGAATACTGAAGGTGACAGCAGCTGTATCAGTCGCTCCACTCAGCCATATGTCTTATTAAGATTAAGATCAAGATTAAGATCACTTTATTGGTCAATTGCACACAAGGTCCAAACGAAATTTGACAACCACTTTTAACCCGACCCCGCCAAAAAACACACATTCATACAGTGCCTTCAGAAAGTATTCATACCCGTTGACTTATTACACATTTTGTTGTGCTACAGCCTGAATACAAAATTGATTTAATTTTTGTCCTGTCCTCAACTGGCAGCTTTATTAAATAGTACCCGCAAACACCAGTCTCAATATCAACAGTGAGGAGGCGACTCCGGGATGCTGGCCTTCTAGGCAGAGTTGAAAGAAAAGATTAAGATGGGTTAAAGAACACAGACACTGGACAGAGGAACTCTGCCTAGAAGGCCAGCATCCCGGAGTCGCCTCTTCACTGTTGAAGTTGAAACTGGTGTTTTGCGGGTACTATTTAATGAAGCTGCCAGTTGAGGACTTGTGAGGCATCTGTTTCTCAAACTAGACACTCAAATGTACTTGTCCTCTTGCTCAGTTGTGCACCGGGGCCTCCCACTTCTCTTTCTATTCTGGTTAGAGCCAGTTTGCGCTGTTCTGTGAAGGGAGTAGTACACAGCGTTGTACGAGATCTTCAGTTTCTTCGATATTTCTCGCATGGAATAGCCATTATTTCTCAAAACAAGAATAGACTGATGAGTTTCAGAAGAAAGTAATTTGTTTCTGGCCATTTTGAGCCTGTAATCGAACCCAAAAATGCTGATGCTTCAGATACTCAACTAGTCTAAAGGAGGCCAGTTTTATTGCTTCTTTAATCAGAACAACAGTTTTCAGCCTTGCTAACATTTTGTGCTGCCTGTGCTTCGCACCATAATTTTTTTATCCTGAAAAACTCCCAGTCCTTAACGATTACAAGCATACCCATAACATGATGCAGCTACCAGTATGCTTGAAATATGGACAGTGGTACTCAGTAATGTGTTGTATTGGATTTGCCCAAAACATAACACTTTGTATTCAGGACAAAAAGTTAATTGCTTTACCACATTTTTTGCAGTATTACTTTAGCGCCTTGTTGCAAACAGGATGCATGTTTTGGAATATTTTTATTCTGTACGGGCTTTTCACTCTGTCAATTAGGTTAGTATTGTGGAGTAATTACAATGTTGTTGATCCATCCTCAGTTTTTTCCTATCACAGCCATTAAACTCTTAACTATTTTGAAGTCACCATTGGCCTCATGGTGAAATCCCAAAGCAGTTTTCTTAATCTCAAGCAACTGAGTTAGGAAGGACACCTGTTACTTTGTGTGATGATACATCATCCAAGATGGAATTAATAAGGGATATTCAATGCTGTGTTTTTTTTTTTTTTTACCCATCCACCAATAGGTGCCCTTCTTTGCGAGGCATTGGAAAACCTCCATGGTCTTTGTGGTTGAATCTGTGTTTGAAATTCACTGCTCGACTGAGGGACCTTACAGATAATTGTATGTGTGTGGGGTACAGAGATGAGGTAGTCATTCAAAAATCATATGAAACACTATTATTGCACACAGAGTGAATCCATGCAACTTATTATGTGACTTGTTAAGCAAACTTTTACTCCTGAACTTATTTAGGCTTGCCATAACAAAGGGGTTGAATACTTATTGACTCAAGACATTTCAGTTTTTTATATTTTAATACATTTGTACAAATTTTGAAAAACATAATTCCACTTTGATGTTTTGTATTGTGTATAGGCCAGTGACAAAAATCTCAATGTAATCCATTTTAAATTCAGGCTGTTACACAATAAAATGTGGAAATAGTCAACGAGTGTGAATACTTTCTGAAGGCATGGTACATATACAGGTTTTGAAGCAATGCAGGGGGCTGCCACACTGGGCACCCAGGAACCTGTTGCTGTGGGGGTGTTAAGTTCCTTTTTCAGTGGAACGATAGCATGCAATGTCCTCTAGGATTTGATACCAGCAACCCTCCGGTTGCCAGCTCATTTCCCTTCAGATTTTTCCTGTCGGACCTGGGATTCGAACTGGCAATTCTCCGGTTGCTGGCTTACCTCTCTACCTGCTGCCCATACCAGTCGCCTCTCTAACTAACTCTGTCTATATATCTATGATTTCACACACTGAGTAGTGGCACTTCTGCACTCATACTCCAGTTGCTTTAACATTTTGATGTTTTTGTTTTAGGGCTAGTCCTTTGCTCAATATGAACTGTCAGTTCTTATACTAAACTACAATGTCTCACACTCCCCTTCCTTGTATTTCTCATTTTCCCTCCCTTCTTTCTCACCCTTTCCCCTTCTCCCTTTTCCCTATTATTTTCATCCTTGTTTTGGTTTGGCTGTGTCTTTAGGCGGAGGATGAGTTTGTGTACTGGCCAAGCCGAGAGGAGGCCATGAACTGTGAGGCCTTCACTGTCACGCTCATCAGCAAAGACAGACTATGCCTTTCTAACGAAGAGCAGATCATCATCCACGACTTTATCCTGGAGGCCACACAGGTACGATGCGATGTGTGTGCCTGCGTGTGTGGGTGTAGGAAGTCCTCTGTAGCTTAGTTGGTAGAGCATGGCGTTTGCAACACCAGGATAGTAGGTTATATTCCCAGCACTACCTATACGTAAAATGTATGCACGCATGACTGTAAATCGCTTTGGATTAAAGTGTCTGTTAAATGGCATATATCTGTATTATACACTGAGTATACCAAACATTAGGAACACCTTCTTAATATTGAGTTGCACACCCTCCCCTTTTGCCCTCAGAACAGCCTCAATTTGTCAGGGCATGGACTCTACAAGGTGTCAAAAGCGTTCCACAGGGATGCTGGCCCATGTTGACTCCAATGCTTCCCACAGTTGTCCTTTGGGTGGTGGACCATTCTTGATACAGACGGGAAACTGTTGAGCATGAAAAACCCAGCAGTGTTGCAGTTCTTGACACAAACCAGTGTGCCTGGCACCTACTACCATACCTCTTTCAAAGGCACTTAAATCTTTTCTCTTGACCATTCAGCCACTGAATGGTACACATACACAATCCATGTCTTAATTGTCTCACGGCTTAAAAATCCTTCTTTAACCTGTCTCCTCCCCTTCATCTACATTGACTGAAGTGGATTTAACAAGTGACATCAATAAGGGATCATAGCTTTCACCTGGATTAATCTGTTCAGTCATGGAACGAGCAGGTGTTCCTAATGTTTTGTATACTCAGTGTATATTATTATATTATGTGTGCAGTGTTTTAATGGGCCTGCGTCTGTGTGTATGACTGTCTTTACCTGCATGAGTGTGTGAGTCAGTCTTTGTGTGTGGGTGAGCATCTTTGTATGTACACCTACCTTAAACTATCCCTTCTTCTGTCTTTCTTTTCCCTCTACCCCAGGATGACTATGTGTTGGAGGTGCGTCACTTCCAGTGCCCTAAATGGCCCAACCCTGATGCTCCCATGAGCAGCACCTTTGAGCTCATCAATGTCATCAAGGAGGAGGCCATGATCAGAGACGGACCCACCATAGTGCACGATGAGTGAGTGTGTCACATCATGCTCCTGATGAGAATCATTATCTCTGCTTTTAACCTCTAAGTAAATCATTTAAACTGTGTTCTGTTTCAACAGAACATGTAATTAATCGCTCTAACCAGGTTTCCATGCAACCTTTTTATGTGTAAAGTACATGTGGGCTGTGCATGTCGGATTAAACATTTCACGAAAGGCCTGATGGAAACAGTTAATTTGCTGGTAAACTTTCCAAATGTTGACAAAACAAAATACGCTAGACAAGGTGAGATCTTTTTGTGTCTGTAAAATGAATTATGCGAGAAATTGCAGTGGAAATGCCTTTATGCTCAAATATCGATATAATAACCATCAAATCAAAGTGAACTTAGTCACGTGATTATATTTTGTGTGGCCCTCACACTACGACTCGAGAAACCATGTAGTTTATTAGGCTACAGAAAAACTTCACCCGGGTGGTGAAAGTGCAAGGTGATCTTGATACTCCTTTCAAATAAATATCAAGGGTCTTATTCTGAAGACATGATGATTGATGCTTGGCTGCCATTTGACAAATTTAAAATAATCATGCTCTTTTGTTCATAATAATCTCATTGTGTAGGCTACACACACAGTGTACCTGCCAGCTGTTGACTAGAGCGCATGTGTCAAGACCAGAGTGGGCACTCTCACTATAGCCTTTAACACAACATTTTAGTGACAAAACCATCAGTACAGTTGAAAATGCGATGGAAACCCATTTAACTTGTATTTTTTATTCGGTACATGGGAATTTAACCGCAAAAATGTTTTATGTGCAATTCGTCATCACCCACAGCCTTTAATCCGCAACAGGTTCCACCCCCATGTACCCTGATACTCCATCCAATTAGAAATAATGAACGTCTATTAATGCTGACAGACATTAGCGGCAACGAACAACACTCCCAACGACGAGACATGCAGCCTCAGTCATGTTTATTCATTAGGAAAATGAAGATTGCTTGTCTCATCCCAGAGAAAAAAAGGGACTAATTGAGCATTTCAGTTCTGTATCTGTACTATGGAATCCCCCCCTAAGAGGTTTTGGATAGACGGCTGTCGTAATTGTCTGCATATTCATTAGCTGGTGAGACGTGGTAGTTAGCTTCTGTATCTCCATCACATTTGACATGGATGTTAATAGAAGCAGCAACCTTTTCCTGTGAGCGTCCCTCTTTTTCTAAGGGGCTGAACCGCTCCTGTAGTCTCACATGGAATTAATTTGACCCTCTGGGCTCACTGGGCTCTATGCTCATTTGTGACCCTGTGTGTCCCTCAGTCCCTGTCCTGTTTTAGGGCCTATAAAGTAACCCTGTTTGTCCCTCTCCTGTCTCCCAGGTTCGGGGCAGTGTCAGCGGGCATGCTGTGTGCCCTTACCACCCTGTCCCAGCAGCTGGAGAGTGAGAGTGCCGTGGGCGTCTATCAGGTGGCCAAAATGATCAACCTCATGAGGCCTGGAGTTTTCACAGACATAGTAAGTAGACCAGTAGAGCATGATTATGGGATTAAATGTAAAAACTACATAATTGAACATTTGTAGTTTCCCTCCTCTCTAAGACCATGTTCCTCTCCCTCCACAGGATCAGTACCAGTACCTTTATAAAGCTATGCTCAGTCTGATCAGCACCAAGGAGAATGGCTCTGGCCTCACGTCCATGGACAGAAACTGCACCATGGCCATGTCTGATGAGTCAGACCAGGCAGAGAGCATGGAGTCCCTCGTCTGAAGGGCCCACCCACCAGGTCTGAGGGGCCCAAGGCCCTCGCAGACAGAGAGCCACTTACTTTGTAAAATGTCAAGGACTATAAGACAAGACTTTTTGAGGCCTTTTTTGCCAGACTCTTGGTTAAATGAATAACCTGATTACTTTTTTACACTGATAAAAAGTTTTTGATATTTATTTTTTGCCATTTTATGTCTTAATGTTATCCTACTGAGCGTTTGCACCTGCGTTTTTGAGTTCACAACAACAAAACATACTTCTGTCTTTCTTGTTTGCACTATAATGTCAGTTACTGCCTATACTAAGCTGATGGACTCTACTACACTTAAGCTCTGATTTCAACATTCCATGGCAAAGCCCTCACTCAACTGCTTTTGAGAAGTAGGAAAAAAAGCATTGCTCTGTTTGCTCTCTACTAGCTCATGTAAGGAAGAGGAGTGAGAGTGTCATAGCTCCATGTTCATATGAATAAGCTGTCCAACCTGAGGTTCATTACAGTAGACCACCTCTCCTCTCCTCACCCTTGTGGCTCAAATATCACTCATTTACTGCAAGACTCAACAGTCTGGTTTCTGTTACACCTACAGGCAATAGGGTCAACAGTTCTATTTGTTGTTTGATTTTCTTTTGTTTATATGACCTTTATCTTCATTGTGCATCTAATTAGCAATTAAAACCCATATTTGAATATTGAAGGTGGTATTATAACAGCTACGGTGAACTTGTATTATTTTTAGTATGATTCATATTATGCTTTTATTTATATATATATATATATATATATATGAATATACTGATCATTATAGCTTGTGATTTTGTAGATGTCCGATGTCATGACATGCCTCAGCCGCACTGACTCCCACTTGATCCAACAGTTTACCACTCTTATTCAATGCCGGTGTTGATTTTCTGCACACTTACAACCCCTTCTGGCTCAGTTGGTTTTTGCTTCTTGCTGCTAATAGTCTACACACAGTCACAGAAGAGTCAAATGAAGAAATGATAATGCACTTGTGTGAGCGGAAACTTCTTTGAGAAAATGGATACTATTGATACAGCCAATTGCTATTTTTTGTGTCATACCCTATTGAATTTATTATTGGGGTAAAGGACTTATGCTCCCACGTCACACAGCCTTGTGTACGTCGTTTCTAATCCTCACTGTTGCTTAACTCTGCTTGTGTGTGGTATGATTGTATGCTATGACTGTCGTATGGTGGCCTAAGCAAGGAAAGATTTACTGGGGTTTTTGAGTCCTAGAGTGATTCACATAAACTCATTGACCCTGTTTAAGTTGTTGTCATACTGCCACCTCTATATTTCCTGTTAGAATCACTTTGATAAATACCTCCCTTAGTTATCTGAAGGAAAGAGAGACCACCTGTGATTTACATTTGAAATAAAATGTGAATTCATTATACAGCACAATGACCATGCTATTAGAATATTTGTATTTGATTATCACAACAAAGCATCGAGGATACCTATGATTTGTAACTTTTACCAAAGACTTATACTCATTTCCGTTAATAGAACTATTAGAGAAAGGGAGAGCAAGTTAGTTGCATTTGTGTCTGATTTCCTTTTTTAGTGATATATAGGCTGTTGAGTGAGGATAATTCTGTTTACTTTTTCTTCTGCTTCTTTTGGCATCTTTTTGTTTCCAGGCTGGAATTTCTGCATCAACTCCTCATCACTTGTGTTAGTTTAGGAATTCCCTTTGCTACAGAAGGAGTTCATTGCAATTGTATTATATTTAATTTCTCACTCAACTCATAGAATTACAAAATTAAGTGGAGAGATGCATCAATTATTTGATTTTTTTACCCGTCATGTTTCATCTCCTTCCAAGGAGGGCTTTTGAATGAAGTCATAACTCTCCAACATTTGGGGTAGACAGCTGACTTTTGTCCCTTTGTCAGTGAAGGCATTTTGCATCATTAAGCACTAGCTTTTTTCAGTTTTGTCTTGTTCCATCAGGTTAACTCTTAATTTCCTGACTGAGCCTAGTGTCCACTGTCAGGTGTGTTTATGTGTTGCAAAACACAAACACTAGTGTGTCATGAAAACAATGTACATATTTTGTTGCTTCTATAACCAACCGTTCTCTGGAAACTTTGTATCTATGGTATATAATCATAGAATTTATATTTTCATATAAAGCTATTTTTCTTTCTCTCGTTTCAACTCTTTCGTTGCTTTGCTTTTGTGGTGAAACGTGGAAACCAAGTCTCTGTGCACTGAGCTAGTGGTTGTCATCACATTCCAATACAATTCCACGCCTCCCATTAACTTTAAATCAGTGATTGTGATATCATTATTGTTATTACTTTGTTTTTGTCATTTTTTTCTGAGTTACAATTCTGTTGTCAAAGTGTAATAGAGTAGCTCTAGTAAGTCACTGAATAATTTTGTCCCATTGACCATTTTGAACAGCTGGGTGTTGCTTCTTCTTTTGTAACCTGAAATAAGAAAAAAATAAGGAAAAAATGTTTTGTTTCGTTGAAAGCTATATCAGAGCATTCTATTATAGTGTTATTTAATATGTAAATTGTATTGCTATACTTAAAATAAAATATGGGTTTTGATGTACTTTGTTGAAAACCTTGTGTGGTCCATGTTTCATGCCTTTGTGCATTGAATTTACTAGTTTGTATCATATTGTGAATAAAGTGTCATCATTCCACTATCCTTGTATTAATATCACATAATTAGATATGAGGTTGCCATCTAGGGGTAAAGTAGTGAAGCCCAGAACACCCAAGTAAACTCAGCAAAAAAAGAAACGTCCTCTCACTGTCAACTGCGTTTATTTTCAGAAAACTTAACATGTGTAAATATTTATATGTACATAAGATTCAACAACTGAGACATAAACTGAACAAGTTCCACAGACATGTGACTGACAGAAATGGAATAATGTGTCCCTGAACAAAGGGGGGGGTCAAAATCAAAAGTAACAGTCAGTATCTGGTGTGGCCACCAGCTGCATTAAGTACTGCAGTGCGTCTCCTCCTTATGGACTGCACCAGATTTGCCAGTTCTTGCTGTGAGATGTTACCCCACTGTACCACGAAGGCACCTGCAAGTTCCCTGACATTTCTGGGGGGAATGGCCCTAGCCCTCACCCTCCGATCCAACAGGTCCCAGACGTGCTCAATGGGATTGAGATCCGGGCTCTTCGCTGGCCATGGCAGAACACTGACATTCCTGTCTTGCAGGAAATCACGTGCAGAACGAGCAGTATGGCTGGTGGCATTGTCATGCTGGAGCGTCATGTGGATGAGCCTGCAGGAAGAGTACCACATGAGGAAGGAGGATGTCTTCCCTGTAACGCACAGCGTTGAGATTGCCTGCAATGACAACAAGCTCAGTCCGATGATGCTGTGACACACCGCCCCAGACCATGACGGACCCTCCACCTCCAAATCGATCCCGCTCCAAAGTACAGGCCTCGGTGTAACGCTCATTCCTTCAACGATAAACGCAAATCCGACCATCAACCCTGGTGAGACAAAACCGTGACTCGTCAGTGAAGAGCACTTTTTACCAGTCCTGTTTGATCCAGCGACGGTGGGTTTGTGCCCATAGGCGACGTTGTTGCCGGTGATGTCTGGTGAGGACCTGCCTTACAACAGGCCGACAAGCCCTCAGTCCAGCCTCTCTCAGCTTATTGCGGACAGTCTGAGCACTGATGGAGGGATTGTGTGTTCCTGGTGTAACTCGGGCAGTTGTTGTTGCCATCCTGTACCTGCCCCGCAGGTGTGATGTTCGGATGTACTGATCCTGTGCAGGTGTTGTTACACGTGGTCTGCCACTGCGAGGACGATCAGATGTTCGTCCTGTCTCCCTGTCTTAGGCATCTCACAGTAGGGACATTGCAATTTATTGCCCTGGTCACATGTGCAGTCCTCCTGCCTCCTTGCAGCATGCCTAAGGCACATTCACACAGATGAGCAGGAACTTTGGGCATCTTTCTTTTGGTGTTTTTCAGAGTCAGTAGAAAGGCCTCTTTGGTGTCTTAAATTTTCATAACTGTGACCTTAATTGCCTACCGTCTGTAAGCTGTTAGTGTCTTAACGACCGTTCCACAAGTGCATGTTCATGAATTGTTTATGGTTCATTGAACAAGCATGGGAGACAGTGTTTAAACCGTTTACAATGAAGATCTGTGAAGTTATTTGGATTTTTACGAATTATCTTTGAAAGACAGGGTCCTGAAAAAGAGTTTAGTTTGCTGAGTTTAGTTTTCGATAAGCCTGATCTCATGAGGTTAAATTGTTTTGCAAGGCCTAATTAAACAGTGTTTGTGAGAGTATGAGTACCATAATTATTAAAGCATAAATTATTGTAAAACACAGTAATTATGTTTGATTAGCCTTAAATTACACAATAGAAAGTGTAATTGTCATCGAAGCAATAATTACAGAAGTAGGGAGGTAACTGAAAGTTGCATGATTGGATTGCTGTCAGATTCACAAAGCAGACAAACGTATTTGTTAGAGATTGTTTTGATTTGGTTGTTCATGCTCCACCTAAGACTATTTTAATTAGTTTCTACCGCTCAATAATGCAGTGGCCCAGCCAGTGAATGGTGGAACTTTCACAGTCCTATGAGACAGAGTAGTTTTTATTTGGATTTCCACCTTGCAAATCTATGTTTTCGTCACTTTCAGCCTGGCCAATGCATTGTGTAAACACCTAAATATATCAGAGAGAGAGAGAGAGTAAATATATATAGAGATAATATAAAACATTGAATGTGACCAAACAACTCTGGTTTAGTTGACACATTTTTTTACCCCCTTTTTCAATCTTGTCTCATCGCTGCAACTCCCCAACTTTTTCTCAAGTATGGGTAACTGCATAGTTGGAGTGTGGGTGAAAGTGGGTGTTGCAAAAGAAGTGGGTGGACCAACAGCGATGGGTGTAACATCAGCACTCCATTATTGGTTAGACCGGCCATAGCCAGGTGCACCGCGGGTCAGCTTTGTGTTTACATAACAGGTTAAGAGAACTAACGTAGCAGGTCAGGAGAATTAACATAGCAGGTTAGGAAAATTAGGTTAAGGTCAGGAAAAGGGTTAGGCTTAGCAGAAATGTGTAGCAGGTTAGGATAATTAACATGGCAGGATAGGAGAATGAGGTTAAGGTTAGGAAAAGGCCTAGGGTTAGGCTTAGCTAAAATGCTACAGTTTTCAACAATCGACTCATGGTGCAGCCCAATCAGCCGCGTGAAATGGTCTTGAGGGGCAACAAATCTGCCCAATTACCTGAATCGCTTTCCATACACCCACTTCTGTTGACATGGCTACTTTCAGACAGCTCCAAGTATCCAGTTACCTTTTCCTAATGTTAACCTCATTCTCCTAACCTGCCACGTCAACTCCTTGAGAGCAAACATATGAGTCATGGGTAACTGTATGTCTGGAAGTGGGCGTGTCAACAGAAGTAGGAGGATCAACAGAAGTGGGTGTATGGAATGCGAATCAGCTAATTGGGCAGATTTGTTGCCACTGAAGACAGTTTCGCGTTTTCAAACTTTCAGTGTGTGTGGTCTTGGTCGGCAGAGATGATGGTAAGGAATGTTCAGGTAGACTAACATTTTGCCATTCACTTTGAGGTGTGTCTTTTGTGTAGCTACCTACGCTACCTGACCAAAAGCTCATTGAACATCTCATTCCAAAATCATGTGCATTAATATGGGGTTGGTCCCCCCTTTGCTGCTATAACAGCCTACACTCTTCTGGGAAAGCTTTCCACTTGGACTTGCTTACATTCAGCCACAAGCACTAGTGAGGTTGGGCACTGATGTTGATCAATTAGGCCTGGCTCGCAGTCGGCTTTCCAATTCATCCCAAAGGTGTTTGATGGGGTTGAGGTCAGGGCTCTGTGCAGGCCAGTCAAGTTCTTCCACACCGATCTTGACAAACCATTTCTGTATGGACCCCGGGGACATGTTCATGCTGAAGCAGGAAAGAGCCTTCCCCAAACTGTTGCCACAAAGTTGGAAGCACAGAATTATCTAGAATGTAATTGTATGCTGTAGTGTTAAGATTTCCCTTCACCGGACCTAAGGGGCCTATCCAGAACCATGAAAAACAGCCCCAGACCATTATTCCTCCTCCACCAAACTTTACAGTTGGCAATATGCATTGGGGCAGGAATGTTCTGCTGGCATCCACCAAACACAGATTCGTTCGTCGGACTGCCAGATGGTGAAGCGTGAGTCATCACTCCAGAAAACGTGTTTCCACTGCTTGAGAGTCCAATGGCGGTAAGCTTTACACCACTCCAGCCAAAGCTTGGCATTGCACATCTAAGGCGATCTAAGGCTTGTGTGCGGCTGCTCGACAATGTAAATCCATTTCCTGAAGCTCCGACAAACAGTTATTGTGCTGACATTGCTTTCAGAGGCAGTTTGGAACTCGGTAGTGAGTGCAACCGAGGACAGACAATTTTTAAGCGCTATGTGCTTCAGCATTTGACAGTAACCTTCTGTGAGCTTGTTGTCCTACCACTTCGTGGCTTAGCTGTTGTTGCTACTAGATGTTTCTACTTCACAATAACAGCACTTACAGTTGACGGGTCAGAAATTGGACTTACTGACTTGTTGGAAAGGTGGCATCCTATGATAGTGCCACATTGAAAGTCAATGAGCTCTTCAGTAAGGCCATTCTACTGCCAATGTTTGTCTATGGAGATTGCATAGCCGTGTGCTCGATTTTATACACCTGTCAGCAACGGGTGCGGCTGAAATAACCGAATCCACTAATTTGAAGGGGTGTCCACATACTGTTGCTTATACAGTGTATGTTCTTTGTAGATGTATACTAGCTTTTTATTGCTATCTAACATTAACTTGGCTATAATCTACCAGATAACGTTAGCTAGAATAGCCTGTTAAAGTAACTATCATCACCGAGAGTCATGTTTGCTGTGAGAAAATGTTAGCTAACATTATCAACTCATCTAACTAACTAGCTAGCTAGCTTACTAAACCCTTTGTCATTTATGTTTGTGTTTTACAGTGCCAGAAGTGCCAATTGTATCATCTGCCAGTCGTTTGTTATCAAGCCCCAAGACTATACCAGTTTGTGGTCACACATTGAGTCTAAAATGTTGAAAGGTGTGCAGCATAGAGGTAAGCACATATATCTTCTGTAATTGTGCCAAAATATATATTTAAAATGAAAATGATGATTTCCCAGTAGGAGGGAATGAATAAAGAGGTTTCAGATAGCTACACATAGCCCTACTAGCCACATGAAGCCTACCATTAATTAGATTAGGTCAGCATCTGTCATCACATGATACAATGATCAATACAGGCTAGCCAGACAATTTTCCTACCATTTCATGAACACTTATTTCATGATCTGTGGTTGCTGGTGGCATTTCTGCATCTGAAGCCATTTGACGTGAGATAGTGGTGGAACAGAGTCATACAGAGACCTGTCACACAGGGGGACAGGACTGGCCTTCAGAACCTGCATTAGCAGGTCCATTTCGGAACTAAGTGGATGTTCTGGCCATCCTGATCAGGCTGAGACATTTCTGCTGCCACCCTGACCTACTGTGCAAGACCACTACACATACAGGTGTGGTAGCTGTGACTCCTTCAGAGTTATGAGAGCGTCTGAGGCTGGTGCTGGGCAGTGGCTCTGATGAGGAATGTGCTGTGTCTGGACTGTCCGTCTGCGCGTCATCACACACTGTGTACTGTGCATCGCAGAGGTCATACATACTGAGCAGGAGCAGGCGTGGTGCCTTCTGTGCAGAGGCCAGATCGGGAAAGGAAAGGGGCATACCTAGTCAATTGTACAACTGAAAGCATTCAACTGAAATATGTCTTCCGCATTTAACCCAACACCTCTGAATCGGAGAGGTGCAGGGGGCTGCCATAATTGACATCCACGTCTTCGGCGCCCAGGGAACAGTGGGTTAACTGCTTTGCTCAGGGGCAGAATGACAGATTTTTACCTTGTCAGCTCAGGGATTCAATCCAGCAACCTTTCGGTTACTGGCCCAACGCTCTAACCACTAGTCTACCTCAAGGCCAGTGAGCTGGTGGGGTTTCCTCCGGAAGAAGAGGAGGAGGAGGGCAACATCTCAGAGAACTGGAGGAGCAGCTCCAAGATGGAGGATCTGTCTAGCCTGCTCTGACTGTGCAGTGAGGGCAACAGCAACAAGAGTCCAGTTGTCTCTCAGGTCAACACGCTTCCTCACTCTACTGCAGAGTCCCACTCAGGGAGGATGTTTTTCAGGTTTGTGCGTCTGGACGGCACTGAGCCAGAAGAGGCAGGCTCAGGTCATCAAGGAGTTCCAGAGAGATACACCCGACAGCCCATTAATCGTGCTTCTGTCACTCTAAGCCGGAGGGGTGGGGCTAAACCTCACAGCCGCCTCACACATCTTCCTCATGGACCCAGTCTTGAACCCAGCAACAGAGGACCAGTGTGTGAACCGCTGTCACCGCCTCGGCCAGAAGAGAGACGTTGCCATCACTAAGTTCATAGTGAAGGACTCTGTGGGAGAGAACATGGTGGGGATTGAGGCAGAAGCAGGATCTGTTGGAGAAGGCTTTCGGCCTATCCAGCAAGAGGAAGATGTCACGCATAGATGATATCTGAGCCCTCATGGCTGTTTAAAGACCGTTAGAAGGAAACTGTTCTCACTGTTCTTTTGTTCTTTATGTTTAGGGGGAATGTTCCAGCATCCCGGAGTCGCCTCTTCACTGTTGACATCGAGACTGGTGTTTTGCGGGTACTATTTAATGAAGCTGCCAGTTGAGGACTTGTGAGGTGTCTGTTTCTCAAACTAGACACTCTAATGTACTTGTCCTCTTGCTCAGTTGTGCTAAGGGGCCTCCCACTCCTCTTTCTATTCTAGTTAGAGCCAGTTTGCGCTGTTCTGTGAAGGGAGTAGTACACAGCGTTGTACGAGATCTTCAGTTTCTTGGCAATTTCTCGCATGGAATAGCCTTAATTTCTCAGAACAAGAATAGACTGACAAGTTTCAGAAGAAAGTTCTTTGTTTCTGGCCATTTTGAGCCTGTAATTGAACCCACAAATGCTGATGCTCCAGATACTCAACTAGTCTAAAGAAGGACCGTTTTATTGCTTCTTTAATCAGGACAACAGTTTTCAGCTGTGCTGACATAATTGCAAACGGGTTTTCTAATGATCAATTAGCCTTTTAAAATTATAAACTTGGATTAGCTAACACAACGTGCCATTGGAACACAGGAGTGACGGTTGCTGATAATGGGCCTCTGTACTCTTATGTAGATATTCCATTAAAAATCAGCTGTTTCCAGCTACAATAGTCATTTACAACATTAACAATGTCTACACTGTATTTCTGATAAATGTTATGTTATTTTAATGGACAAAAAATTAGCTTTTTTTTCAAAAACAAGGACATTTCTTTGTGACCTCCAACTTTTGAACGGTAGTGTATATGTACTGTATGTACAGTGTGTAGGTCTGATTAAATCATCTGTGATTTGGTGGGCTATGTATGATAAGGACACAGGCAATGTTTGTGATTTAATATACTTTCATGTTTATATTGTTACTGTATGCATCAGCTATGTGTGTCCAAGACAAATTTCCCCTCGGGGACAATAAAGTAGATCTTGAATTACCTTTGGAAAAACAATCTGTCCTGAATGATAGGCCTATTATTCTGATACATAGCCTATTAATCCTGGCAAACCTGATGAAACTATGGTAAAATGTGTCTGTATGTCCTGATCTATGGTTTTGAATATCTGTTTGTACATCATTTTTTTCATGTTTATATGTTCACCTGCCTGGGGACTGCAGATGTAAATTAGCTGTCAGCTGAATCTGGTGCAACGCATCACTTCTCATTTTCTATAGTTATCTTTTGTTTGTTTTTAGTTCTGTCCTTCAGCTACACTCAACCCCTCTCATCTATCGCTGAAGACCATCCAGTTTTGATTTCTATTTGCCATATATTTTTCAACTGTGCTGTTTCACAAAAGGTCTGAACCTATATACATTTTACGGACACAGTATATTTTACATGAGTTATCTTATTTTTAGTTCCACTCTTCAGTTCCAGACTTATTTTTTGTTGTACATTGTCCCCGTCAAATAAACATAATAAATAAATAATACATATTGCCTATTCAGCTCAAGCTAAACAATCCTGAACCACATATTTTAGATGCAGCACAAGTAATGATAGATGGACTCTCAAAATGACACAGATGTGTAGCCTTGTCTGATGGTTTTCCATGTGAACAGCATCCAAACGTATCATGTAGGACAATCATGAAAGACAGAATGAAATTATGAAAGAGGTCATTTTCATTTGAGATGTTCATCTAACAAAGTATAGCCCAAAAATAATGGCATTTGGAGAATACATGAGGAGGTACTGTAGGTCTTGACTTGGAGGGGTGTCATGATGTTACTATGTCAGTGTTATCATGACTAAACCAGTTTGACATAATTTGATCCTAGATTAACGCGGACTTGGCCTTTTACCAAATAGGGCTATCTTCTGTATACCACCAATACCTTGTCACAACACAACTGATTGGCTTAAACACATTAAGAAGGATAGAAATTCCACACATTAACTTTTAACAAGGTGTAACCTGTCTGAAATGGCTAGCTAGTTAGCGGGGTTCGTGCTAATACCGTTTCAATCGGTGACGTCACTTGCTCTGAGACCTTGAAGTAGTTAAGTAGGTGTTTCCCTTGCTCTGCAAGGACCATGGCTTTTGTGGAGCGATGGGTAACGATGCTTCGAGGGTGACTGTTGTCGATGTGTGCAGAGGGTCCCTGGTTCAAGCCCAGATTGGGGTGAGGAGAGAGACGGAACCAACACTGTTACAAAGGCACATCTGTTAATTGAAATGCATTCCAGGTGGCAACATCATGAAGCTGGTTGAGAGAATACTGAGAGTGTGCAAAGTTGTCATCAAGCCAAAGGGCGGCTACTTTGAAGAATCTCAAATATAAATTTGTAAATTTTGATTTGTTCAACACTTTTTTGGTTACTACATGATTCCATATGTGTTATTTCATAGTTTGCTGTCTTCACTATTATTCTACAATCATAGGAACTGAGAAGTGGTCTGTGGTCACCACCTGCACTCCTTTATTGGGGGTGTCTTGCTAATTGCCTATAATTTCCACCTTTTGTCTATTCCATTTGCACAACAGCATGTGAAATGTATTGTCAATCAGTGTTGCTTCCTAAGTGGACAGTTTGATTTCACAGAAGTGTGATTGACTTGGAGTTACATTGTGTTGTTTAAGTGTTCCCTTTATTTTTTTGAGCAGTGTATATATATATATCACATTGCACATGGTCTCCCCCTACATACTGCTGTTTAGGAGTTTGACTGACAGAGGGATGAATGAGTGCTTATATTTGTTCAACTTACACTGAGGAACTGCGTCTGTCTGATGGGAGAAGCTAAAACTGGGTGGAGTACATGGGAGGTCTGACATTATTTTCTTGGCCTGTCTCATAATTGTTTGTTCAAAGACAGTCTGCAGTGACAGGCGCTACTAAACCTCAAACCCATCACCTTCATGGCTGTCTGGATCAGGTGATGGATTTGTGCTTTTTAAGGTAACTGACAAGTTGCCACACCAGGCTGAAATGCCTTATAGTAGAATGCTCTCTATGACAGCCTGGTCAAATAGGAGCATGACCTTCTGTTGGACTCCAAAAACCCTGAACCTACACAAAAAGATTAAGTCGCTGTTGGACTCTAGAGCATTTGCAAGATTGGGCCTGAGTAACGTTCACATTATGGACCACCACAGGTGAGTGGTCACCAACAGATTTGGGGTGGGGAAAAAAATCCTCCGTTTGCTTGACATTTAGGATGAGGTGGTAGTCATCACACCACTGTAGAAACTTTTATCTCTGACCTATAGACAGAAGTATCCATTTCTAGACATTAGGCCCAGAATGGCAGAATCATCAGAAATCTGGACAATATAGTTATCAGGGTTTCTTCTTGTACATTCATTTGTATACAGTGTGAATAGGATGGGTGAACTCAGCCTTGGGGGACACCTCAATGACCTTGGGCTCAGACAGGGTCTCATTCACTCGGACCTGCTGTCCTGTTGGTCAGAAATGAGTGATACAACCTGATGGTATAGGGTAAGACTGACATCTGTCTGAGCTAACTGAGGAGGATGTGTGGCTGCTGATCTAAAATCTACAAATAGCAGTGGAGCATAGGCCTTTGGGTTCTCCAGCGCACTCAACGTTGTCATTTCCTCGGTTTCCGGTCCATTCCTATGGATACATGTTCTTGCGGAAATGGTGAGAAGAAAGTCAGAAGTGGATACATTGTTGGGGTTTGGCGCACTTGTTTGAAATTGAAAAGTGTCATAGTAGCTTTTGATAAAGAATAACATCAAGACGAAGCAGCTGCATTATAAGTGGGATGCACTGTTGAGCGTTACATCCCAAGGAGTTCGTGCTGATTGTACGGAGATTGTGACAGACGGTTAAATGGCATCCCTTGAGAAAGCAAGAACTAGATGTGTCAGGAGAAGTGCAGTATTATCATAAGGAGACGTACACTTGGAATACAGAAGAGGAATGGAGGGAAAAAGAGAGGCATAGGAGGTCTAAAAGAGAGAGGGAGGAAGATGGTGAGCTTGAGACAGTTAAAAATGGTGGATAAAAGGGGGATGGTTTGTTAAAGAAGAATGGTAGAAAGTGTAAGCAGAGTGAGCTGAAGACAGGAGTAGAAATGGAAGCAAATGAAGGCAAAGTATTGGAGGTGGTAGGTGTGGTGAAGTTCTCGGAGCCCGAGGCTTGCACCGAGGGTCAGGATAAAGATGAGTCTGTGACATTAGGAGTGAAGTTTTTTGGAAAAAGTGGACCCTGATCCATTTGTGATTTCAGGGTGGGTGAAAACAAAGTTGGGTACTGTGGAATCGGTGAGGGTAACCAGAAGTGGTCTTGTGATAATTGTTTGTTTCTGCTGGTCAGAGGGAGAAGGCGCTCGGCATTAAACAAATGAGGTCAAGAAATGGGAATTGTTTCGCTCTCAAGAAAAGGAGCGATTACTTGGGTAGCAGTAAATGTAAAAGTTGACCAACTGAAGATTCCTGCTGTTTGTGATGCTCGTCATTTGGTGCGACGCAGACAGGGTGGCGAGAGTGGTGAAACAGAAGAGTCATTGTCTGTTCTTTTGAGTTTTGATGTTGAGTCTCTGCCCGACAATGTGATGTTAAGATATATAAGTTATCCTGTACAAGCTTTTGTACCGAATACACTACATTGTTACAGGTGTCAAGCTTATGGGAATGTGGCAGCAGTGTGTAGGAGGGAGGTTCCTAGTGTGAGAAGTGTGCTTAAGGGCATGAGACAAAGGAATGTATAGCATTGGGAGAAGGAGTGGTATGTGTTAATTGTAGGGGTGCCCATGGAGCTTGGAGTCAGAAATGTCCCGTGGGAGATAGGCGGGTTGAGGTTTCCAGGGTTAGAGTTGTGCAGAAGTTGTCATATGCTGAAGCAGTGAAGAAAGTAGAGGAAGATGGGTCAAAGGGGGAGGGATCCTGAGAGGAGTGGTTTGAGTAGTATATCTGTACCAGTACAGAGAGAGAGAGGCCAACAAGTGATATATGTTTCAGTAAGATTGGATTTTTAGCATTGATAGCAAGTCGCAGAAAATTGAGGTTGTGGTGGCAGCTGCAGAGAAGTAGTTGGGTGTGCGAGACTTGACATCAGAAGAGTTACATGGTGTGTTAAGTGGTGATGTCCCATCCTTTCAGGTTGTTGGCATGAGGTATGACTAAATAGATTTAAGTAGTGGAGTAGGGTGATGTTATTTTAATTTTATTTATATACTTTTTTGTGAGTGTAGTGTTAGATTAGTGAGTTGTACTCCAGTCTAGTAGGTGGCGGTAATGCAACATATTGGATGCCAACCGCCGTTATACCTCATCGAAGAAGAAGGTCAGAAGTGTCTATCTCTTTCTAGTTAAGTTAGCAGAATGGCATCTCCTCCATTTGAAGAAGTAGACCTGAACAAGGAACACGAAGAAATGTGAGCTATTGTCCAGTTAAACCATTTTAGGGAAATGTTGACCATTAGTAGAGTGTCGTCAAGGTTAGCTCAGTCAGAACCATGTGACGTTAACAGGGAATGGAAACACTATGATTTAGAACGCCAGCTAACGTTAACTGTAAAAAAAAAAAAAAAAAAAAAAAAAAATGGCTGGATTTCCAGAGTAACTCAGTCTATTACAGAGAATGAAATAATGTGTTGTAGAGGGATGGTGGCGATACAGCACAAAATCCCAGCCGATGGTGGCTGCATTACATCCAGTCAGAGGTTCCTGTCAATCTGTCTAGATGGCGATGTATTTATTGGACATGTCACTAATCCTTATGAAGGACTTCCTGGCAGAAGAGGTTACTCGACCAGTCAGCAGCCGATATGCCAGTTAAATAATTGGTGAAATGTTGCTTGATTATAAATGAACGTTTATCCGTAGTGGGTAGGTGCTCAATATATAATCAGTATCATATTTATCACCAGCGCTGTTTGGCGCAATGGTAACACATTTGCCTTTTGATTAGACGAACAGAGTTGGAATCGCAGACAGCATCATGATTCATGACATTTCATTCTAACCAATAATGGGGAGTGCTCATTATGAATACATTGTGATTTAGTTTCGGTATCATTCTAACTTTTCTTATGATTTTGTTTGCAGAGCATTAAGGCTGGCAGTTTATCACCAGTTCACCCTATGGGCACAAGGGAGAATTACATGCTGACTACACCGTTCGCGTCGCATGCGCAAGCGGTGCAAAATAAATTTACACATACATGTTATTCAATCATTGCACTCACACTGCTCGTGAGCGTCTTCGTGGCCAGGCGCTTAAATATAACTTTGTTCTATTTGTGACTCTCAATACACTGCAAGTTCTGCCTCTCCCTGCCATCTATTGGAAAGGAATGGTAATTACACTGGACAGCTAGTTGGCAGAGTCAAAGTAGACTTTAATAATATATGCCATTTAGCAGACGCCTTTATCCAAAGCGAACTGGGTGGAAACAGATCATAGAAACAGGATTACAATTTTGATATCATGGATGGTCAGTCCTTGCATCTATAGCACTGCCTATGAATTTGAGAGTGGTTACATTTCTCCAGCCGCATCCCTCAGCATTTTACCAAAAGAGGAGCAGGGAGTCACTTTGTTATTGTTTCTATTGCCACTTTAAGAAGTTAAGATGCAGATGAAATACACACCAAAGTATGTTACAGATACTATATGTCCCATCACTGACAGTTAGTGAATACACAGCATTCAGCACAGCAAACAATCAATCAATGAAATGTATTTTACAAAATACCTTTTTACATCAAAATAATAACCACAGTGGTTATAGAGGGTGCAACAGTTCAACACCTCAGGAGCAAATGTCAGTTGGCTTTTCATAGGTTGAGAGAGAGGGAGTCGAAACAGCAGGACCGGGACAAGGTCGCACATCCATTGAAACAGATTTAAAAAAATCTGTGGAAAACAGTTCCACTCCGATTCCCTTTATAGATGGGTGTATCTTTGAATTCGCTGTTGAATGGCCTGGTCCTTCTCTACTTTCAGAACACCAGCCCCCTCCCCTAAAGTGATCGATAGTATATCTTGGCTCGCACTGTGATGATTGGGATTCTGAGCTCTCAGGTTCATACAGCGAGTTATGGTCTTCACTGATCTCACTCTCCGTCAGCTCCATCTGTGGCGTATTGGGCCATACTGATGGTCGTGAGCGCTATCTAGCTGGGCCCCGAGCGCTTTAGTGATGGTCCCGGTGGACCTCTTCTCCACCGCAGCACAGGAACACTGGCACCCAGGGTTCAGTTTTGCATGCTGTACTAACCCTTCTTTCCTGTTTGGCATGCTGTACTAACCCTTCTTTCCTGTTTGGCATGCTGTACTAACCCTTCTTTCCTGTTTGGCATGCTGTACTAACCCTTCTTTCCTGTTTTGCATGCTGTACTAACCCTTCTTTCCTGTTTGGCATGCTGTACTAACCCTTCTTTCCTGTTTTGCATGCTGTACTAACCCTTCTTTCCTGTTTGGCATGCTGTACTAACCCTTCTTTCCTGTTTGGCATGCTGTACTAACCCTTCTTTCCTGTTTGGCATGCTGTACTAACCCTTCTTTCCTGTTTGGCATGCTGTACTAACCCTTCTTTCCTGTTTGGCATGCTGTACTAACCCTTCTTTCCTGTTTGGCATGCTGTACTAACCCTTCTTTCCTGTTTGGCATGCTGTACTAACCCTTCTTTCCTGTTTGGCATGCTGTACTAACCCTTCTTTCCTGTTTGGCATGCTGTACTAACCCTTCTTTCCTGTTTGGCATGCTGTACTAACCCTTCTTTCCTGTTTGGCATGCTGTACTAACCCTTCTTTCCTGTTTGGCATGCTGTACTAACCCTTCTTTCCTGTTTGGCATGCTGTACTAACCCTTCTTTCCTGTTTGGCATGCTGTACTAACCCTTCTTTCCTGTTTGGCATGCTGTACTAACCCTTCTTTCCTGTTTGGCATGCTGTACTAACCCTTCTTTCCTGTTTGGCATGCTGTACTAACTGTTCTTTCCTGTTTGGCATGCTGTACTAACCCTTTTTTCCTGTTGGTAGAAAACAATTAAGGCATCTGTTAGGCTATAGTTATATTCAAGAATCACTGCATATACTTGAAATAAACAATAGCCTTAGAAATAACATGGATTCGCATGTACCTCTGCCTCCTTCAGTCTCCTCCAGGATGAAAACATTTTCAGGGATGAAGATGTCATCCTGAAAACAAACATGTTTTGTTAAGACAACTGAACCCAAATATATTAGTTGGCATTAACAAGCTTCCTGTCTTGTATGCTTTGTCAACACACAGAGCAAATACAGGGACATTTATTTTTCAGCAACCATTAACTATGTCAACTTCAGTCTAGCTAAATGAGGTGGAGATAACAAATCTGTCAACAAAATGTATTACAGTACTTGACTGAGGTGGAAGCTAGCTACAGTAACTACCTAATAACGGGTACACGGAGAAACTGTGTTGCAGTTGAGTAGCTTGCTAACGTTGTTTGCTGGGGGGGTGTTACACAAAACACTTCCGATGCAGTTAGCTAGTTACCTTCAACTAGAATTGCAACAATGTTGTCCAGTGTTTAACGCTAGCCTAGTCAACAACAGTCATGACCGGTTAACGTTACCTCAGGCTCCATTGCATTGACTCGCGGAACCTCCGTTCAATTGCTTCAGCGATGTTGATGATGGTCGGTCGGTAACCCCTACAACATAACCCTCAATTTTAAATGGAGGCGCAAGCAGAGGGCTTCAACATAGGCCTATGACTCCTTTCCATTCGGAAACTCCCGGTTGCCGCATCGCAAGTGCCCTTCATCGCGAAGTCTGCCTCTGCAACGTGCTGTCTACAGATCCTGCTAGCTCAAGCTGACACGTCCTTCCTTTTCCGGACATGGAGCCACTTCTTCAAAAGTTGTGGGTCCTCGGGCAGCCGATGGTAGCTTACCGAGGGATTTTTTTTGGAGCCAATTCCTACAGCCTGGCGCTATACAGTTCATGTTTGAATTACTACTTGTTGTTACCATCTTCACACCTAATCTCACTCTCTTCGATTCACTCTTCGCACGAAAACTTAATATGGTAAATGTAGCTAATGCTAACTAGCTGATTAAAAAAGCCAGCAGATCCGAGCCGCTTGCTTAAAGCTGGACTATGGTCGGACAGCATTCCTGTTTACACTGAGTACACAAAACATTAGGAACACCTGCTTTTTCCATTACATATAGACTGACCAGGTGAAAGCTATGATCCCTTATTGATGTCACTTGTTAATACCGCAAATGCATTTTTAAGCTTTGAGAGAATTGAGATATGGATTGTGAATGTGTGCCATTCAGAGGGTGAATGGGTAAGACAATATTTGTGCCTTTTGAACAGGGTATGGTAGTAGGTGTCAGATGCACTGGTTTGAGTGTGTCAAGAACTGCAGTGCTGCTGGGTCTTTAACGCTCAACAGTTTCCTGTGTGTATCAAGAATGGTCCACCACCCAAAGGAAATCCAGCCAACTTAACACATCTGTGTGAAGCATTGGAGTCAACATGGGCCAGCATCCATGTGAAATGCTTTCAACACCTTGTACGGTCCATGCCTCGACGAATTGAGGCTGTTCTGAGGGCAAAAGGGGGTGCAACTCAATATTAGTAAGATGTTCCTAATGTTTTGTACACTCAGTATATAATAAGACACCGCAGAACCGGTGCAAGATATTGCTTTTAAAACATAGCTCAATCCAGGGATGAGAAATGCGGTATACTCCGAATTGTCCCATTTATCATAAC
This sequence comes from Salvelinus namaycush, assembly GCF_016432855.1. Classification (NCBI taxonomy): domain Eukaryota; kingdom Metazoa; phylum Chordata; class Actinopteri; order Salmoniformes; family Salmonidae; genus Salvelinus; species Salvelinus namaycush. Next base: position 19,328,082 of record NC_052308.1, read on the forward strand.
TGTTACAACAATTCAACTGACGTGTTTGTCCTCATGGTAGCTAGCAGTAGCAACAGCAGCCATTATGGAATGGTGCGTCATGTTGAACATTAACAGAGCTGATTGTCTGACACTGCCATTCCAAAACGGCTGCTGCGGCTTCTGCTACCTAGCATGATGAGGAGGAAAATAAGTTTTCTGGAAAAACTAGCAGTCGTTCAATGTTCTTGTTGTAACAGACCGTGCAAGGCGTCGAAAGTGTTCCACAGGAATGCTGGCCCATGATTGAGGTACGTTTTCCGAGCCATATCTCGCACCGGCTCCTCGTATCATAATATACACAGGAATGATGTCCGACCCTAGTGCAGCTGTAAGCAAGCGGATCGGATCTGCTGGCTAGCTGATAATGGCATGTTCAAGAGCATTAAAACTGTGATGTATCATGGGTAAATTGTGACTGATCTACAAATAATATTAAGTAGTTATTTGTGATGCAAGGTGATTTGTAGATCAGTCAGTCAGTCAGCAGTTGCCTGCACTGTCGGCTGCAATGTCAAACAAGCCCTTTAGTTAACTTTAGCTGGCCCCCTGAGAGTTTGTTTAAAATTTCATAAGTGGCTTTGGCCTGCTGAATATTCAGAACAAAAGTATAGGTAGCTCAATTTATCTCTACTTGAATAACATGCAGAGCCTAAAGCTCATTTTCACATGGAAGCATAGCTAAGGAAGTCATCCATGTTGTGTCAGTCTAGGGAAGAGGGCTGTGCTCCTTCAGCAGATGGAGAGTCGATTTGAGCAACAGAAGAGCAAGAGAAGGCAGCAGGTGAAGCTGTCACAAGCTGCACATGAGAGAAACGCCCAGCTCCTCCAGGTATGAATCTACCAAGTGCCTCTCAGACCTGCTGCTAGGTTCTCTACTTGAATGTACATGTTCAGTGCATGCCTTTTATTGTGCATGTTGATGAGGCTGGTATACTGTATGCTTTGAAGGCCATGTGTAAAGGAATAGCTGAATTTGTGATAGGCTGATCCTTTCTCCAAATACAGGACTTGCAGAAAATGGAGAATCGTCTCAGAACAAGAAAACTCCCACACCCTGACATCCTCAGTTTGGAGGTAAGGTATCTCTTAGTAACAACAAATTAGCAATACATGCCCTCTCTGAAGATTGCCTTGCCTCCCATAATTTTCAATGGGAGCTATTTTGAGTTGTGTTGCATCTTGACCCTACTATACCTGATAATCAAGTACAGTCGGGGTCACAGATTGTTGTTGACACAGGCCGCTGTACTGTTGTCTTGTTCCAGACTCGTTACTGGGCATCAGTTGAGGAGAAGATCCCAGAATGGGAGCGCTTCCTCCTGGGTAAGGGCCCACATCCTAGCAGTGACCCTAGCAGAACACCTAAACAACGAAAACAGAAAACTACACCCAGAGACCATGCCCCCACACAAGATGGGGCTCTGCCTCCTCATCCTATACTGAAACATGTCAAATGACCTGAAGTGGACAATCTGGCTTTTGACTTAATCTTATGTGATCAACATGGAGTGAAGGAAAAACTAAAATCAGTTGACAATTACACTGTATATTGAGGTTATTGTGAGTGTCTGAGGTAAATGCTCTTTTTTTATATAGGCCATATTTAGTCTCATATGGGCTGTTTTCCTATGAGAATAACAGTATTCTTAGCACCAACATTATTGAGTAGGCATCATGTTGATTTCCATTGTTTACACTGCAGCTCCTTTTTGTGCTCAGCCATTTTGATGTCTCAGGGTGAAGCTCAGATTTAGCCTATTACCCCTCAGTCTACAGAATTGCTGCTCTTGATTGCAATGTTTACAAGCAATGCTCACACTTTCAGTGTGATGGTATTGCCTGTAACACTTTATGGTAATCCCATCCCATCAGAATTCTATTTGAAACAGAATATGGTGTCTTTGAATTCATGGTTCATATCTGCCCACTAGGGGGAGGTAGCACCATAGATTTGGATAACAATGGCAAATTCCTTCAGTTAGTTAGACTCAGGTCATTCACTTCATCTGTCACTGAGCAATGATTTAATCAAATTTGCTCTTATTTATTTGCATGTATTGTCTGTATACTAGCTATGTTCTTTTCTTATGTGTACATTAAAGCACTTTTTTTTCATATACTGTAATATCTTTTAGGCGTAACAAGCAATGTGCATATGTAAACAATCATTTTTTTTATTATTCACATTCTTCATCTATATATTCCATTCACTGCAAATGTACTTTTTTACTTAATAAATCATTATAGTTTAGCTTATTAGTCCATTAAAAAGCATGAGCTGACACACACCTAACTTTGTAGAGTTGACTAACAAATAATAAACTATACAAATAAAATGTTGCACACTATATACACACCCAACAATTAAATATGTTTATTCATTAAAATGTTAGTGTATAAGTTATTTCTAACATTTTTTTTACATGTATTAACCCATCCACCACCCCCACACTTCATCACACAGTATACAGTGCCTTCAGAAAGTTTTCACAACCCTTGACTTTTTCCACATTTTGTGTTAGCCTGAATTTAAAATTGAATCAATTGAGATTTTGTGTCGCTGGCTTACACACCATACCCCATACCCCATAAGTGAAATTATGTTTTTAGAAATGTTTACAATTTAAAAAAAAAATAATAATTAAAATCTGAAATGCCTTGAGTCAATAAGTATTCACCCGCTTTGTTATGGCAAGCCTAAATAAGTTCAGGAGTAAAAATGTACTTAACAAGTCACATAAGTTGCATGGACTTACTCTGTGTGCAATAATTGTGTTTAACATGATTTTTGAATGTCTACCTCATCTCTGTACCCCCAAACATGAAATTATGTGTAAGGTCCTCAGTCGAGCAGTGAATTTCAATCACAGATTCAACTACAAAGACCAGGGAGGTTTTCCAATGCATCGCAAAGAAGGGCACCTGTTGGCAGATGGGTACAAAAAGAGCATAGTGAAGTTATTAATTACACTTTGGATGGTGTATCAATACACCCAACCGCTACAAGGATATAGGCATCCTTCCTAACTCAGTTGCCAGAGAGGAAGGAAACTGATCTGGGATTTCACCATGAGTACAATGGTGAATTTAAAACTAACAGAATTTAATGGCTGTGATAGGAGAAAACTGAGGATGGATCAACAACATTGTAGTTACTCAATAGTAACCGAAACCGAAATTGCAGAGTTATTAACAAAAGGAAGCCTGTACAGAAGTTTTTTTGTGATTAAAAAAACAGAATAGAGCTAAGCACAGGCAACATCCTAACGCAAAACCTGGTTATCTGCTTTCCAACAGGCACTGGGAGACAAATCCTCCTTTCAGCAGGACAATAACCTAAAACTCAAGGCCAAATATACATCTGGAGTTGCTTACCAAGATGACAGTGAATGTTCCTTAGTGGCCTAGATATGTTTTTGACTTAAATCGGCATGAAAATCTATGGCAAGACTTGAAATTGGCTGTCAATTAATGATCAACAACCAAATTAACAGAGCTTATAATAATGTGCAAATATTGTACAATCTCGGTGTGCAAAGCTCCTTAGAGACTTACCCAGAAAGACCTACATCTGTAATTGCTGCTTAAGGTGATTCTAACATGTATTCACTCAGGGGTGTGAATACTTATGTAAATTATATATTTATGTATTTAATTTTAAATAATTTTGCCAAAATTTCCGAAATCATGTTTTCACTTAGTCATTATGGGGTCTTGTGAATTCTGTCTGTAACACAACAAAATGTAGACTAAGTCAAGGGGTATGAATACTTTCTGAAGGCACTGTATGTTGTGCATTAGGGGGTTAAATATATTAGCCTAAGCCATTGAGCTGTTCTCTGGAATGTCTCGAAACCATTATATAGTTATTGAAGAGTCCTCTTTATATTTGAGCTACAATGTGATTGTGCAGTCTTTATTAAACAAAGCCTCCAGAAGGACCTTCTGTGTCCGTGATAATTGCTTTTTTTAATTGTCCCTTTATTCAAGGGTAGCCTGAGGTCAGCCAGTTACCATATGCTCATAATACTCCATAGAAATGTGTGTAAAATGAGCCATTCATTTCTGCAGGTCCATTAGGCTTGCATAAACTCTGCTGTGTTTCTCAAGACATGTTTATTTATTTTATTTTTTTGTGGGGGGGGGGGGGGGTCTGTTTGTTAGGTTGTTGGTATCACCGATCAGAAAGCGTTATTGCTTGTAAAGTTAGAATGTCTGTCTGTGTTTTCTTGGGTTATTTTACCATTATACAGTAGACCATATTCAGTATGATAAATGATCGTATTCATGGGGTTACAAATTGGTCATAGTGTTACAGATTGTTTCCACCAACATAATTGAGACTTCAGTTCAGATATTTTCAGGTAAGACACAGGCCGTAGGGACAGTGTTAAGGAGCTGCTGTGTGGATAATGAGAGGGTACACGGGACAAAATGTCTGTCTCACTGTTAAACGGGATGCAAAAACGCAGCGAGCCTTTCCACCTGCTTTCTGACTGTCAAACCAGCACAAACCACCCCTCTGCCCTCCCTCCACCTCCCTCGTTCTTCCTTCTCTCATTCCCTCTCTGTGGCAGAGATGGCATCCCTGATCCAGCCTAATTGCGATGATCAAACCTGCACTGGGTTGACGCGGAGTGGCGGCTTGACAAACGCAATCATCCGGATGGCCTGCGTTGAAGTGGCCATGGTTGGCAGCTGCCCTGGCTCCTCAGATGGGACCCGATCCTGCCCCCGAGGTCAGGCAGGCACCAGTCGCCATGAAGGGGGGTTAATGGGGGATGGTGGTCGTGGGAGGGGTGGATGTGGGTGAAGGTTTGAGGAGGGGCAACGAGGGTGAGTGAGGGCAGGGGGACAGGCAGCGAATTATCTAAAAGGATTTTGAAGAGCACGATCTGGAGCCCTTCCAAATGACTAGATTCACATGATGTATTCTAATGGTGAAAGCCCTGAGGTGGATTAGCTACGGACACCACAGTCCCGTCACGCCCCCGGCTGGCAGACCAGGCCCTTGTTACCAGGCCCTGCCAGCCAGTCCCAGCCGTGACAACCCTCCCTGAGTCCCCTGACCCCCATTACCCCACAGACACCTGGGTTAAAGCCAACCTCTCAAATTCAGCTACAGGATTAGCAGCAGACAGAGGAGGCTAGGAGGTGACCCTCTCCATCTCTAATAGCATATGCATTTAAAAGCGTATGATTACATGATTTGGGGCGTCTATTGAGAGCATGCTGAGAGCCTCCTGAGAAGCACAATAACTGGTTAGCTGTCGACTTCAATTGATTGGATAATGGATGATTGCGTGTTGTATTTTATTGAATAATGTGCTGCAAGTGTAGTGAGCGCTGCACAACAAAACTACAATTTTGGCATAATTTTGTTTTGTTTTTCTATTATTTTAGAACATTTTGTTATTATGTGATAGAAGTGAAGACATACATCACATTTTTTAAAGTACACTTTCTTTTTAAATTGACCTACAGTATTTAAAAATAAACCAACGTTAAAATGCTGTTTCTTGAAATAACATGGGGCTCCATACTGTACAATGTACTCCCATAGTATTCCTTATCACTCCTTTGATCATGTCATGTCAGCTCTGGCTAAGTGCATGTCCTGCCAGCCAGGCCTGTGCCTACTGTATCGGCTAAGGGAGGAGTTGACTGTGTTGTTCATGTTGTGGTGGATTAAAGACAAGTCTACATGTGGCACACTAAAAGGAAGTAACACTGGCCTTAAGGGAGCGCCACACTGTTCGGTATTGACTGGCCAAGCTTAAGTATAGTGTTTCCTCCTAAATGGACCCGAGGTTTTTTGTGTCAACATAATCATATACCTCACTGCACTTCACTGGCTCTCTGTACTCCTTACAAAGAAAGCTTTCGGCACATACTTTTTCAATTGTAGTGCACTTAAACACAAATGTCTTTCATATACTGGAGCTTGTCTGGGATTTTTTATTATTATTAGACAATTTCTGCTGTACTGCTGGGAACTCCTGCAGTGTTTTTTTCCCCTTTTCAAATGCGTACTTACATACTTACATTGTGCTTAATGCTTTCAGCTTTTTCCCCACAAGCCTACCGGTGAGGTAAGTGAAGTTATAACATATAGTTGTATTTGAGTTGAGGGTATGTCTCTTAGTTTGTGAGAGAGTGGATTTTGTTGTTTTTTTCCTTTTCAATATTGATACTATGGAGGAAAGAATGCATTCACAGATTGTCCTGAACAACATTTTGGACATACAGAATATGTATTTTTATCACATACAGTTGAAGTCGGAAGTTTACATACACTTAGGTTGGAGTCATAAAAACTTGTTTTTCAACCACTCCACAAATTTCTTGTTAACAAACTATAGTTTTTGCAAGTCGGTTAGGACATCTACTTTCTGCATGACACAAGTCATTTTTCCAACAATTGTTTCCAGACAGATTATTTCACATAATTCACTGTATCACAATTCCAGTGGGTCAGAAGTTTACATACACTAAGTTGACTGTGCCTTTAAACAGCTTGGAAAATTCCAGAAAATGATGTCATGGCTTTAAAAGCTTCTGATAGGCTAATTGACATCATTTGAGTCAATTGGAGGTGTACTTGTGGATGTATTTCAAGGCCTACCTTCAAACGCAGTGCCTCTTTGCTTGACATCATGGGAAAATTAAAAGAAATCAGTCAAGACCTCCGAAAAAAAATTGTAGACCTCCACAAGTCTGGTTCATCCGTGGGAGCAATTTCCAAATGCATGAAGGTGCCACGTTCATCTGTACAAACAATAGTACGTAAGTATAAACACCATGGGACCATGCAGCCGTCATACAGCTGAGGAAGGAGACGCGTTCTGTCTCCTAGAGATGAACGTACTTTGGTGCGAAAAGTGCAAATCAATCCCAGAACAACAGCAAAGGACCTTGTGAAGATGCTGGAGAAAACAGGTACAAAAGTATCTATATCCACAGTAAAACGAGTCCTATATCGACATAACCTGAAAGGCCGCTCAGCAAGGAAGAAGCCACTGCTCCAAAACCGCCATAAAAAAGCCAGACTACGGTTTGCAACTGCACATGGGGACAAAGATCGTACTTTTGGGAGAAATATCCTCTGGTCTGATGAAACAAATATAGAACTGTTTGGCCATAATGACCATCATTATGTTTGGAGGAAAAAGGGGGATGCTTGCAAGCCAAAGAACACCATCCCAACCGTGAAGCACGGGGGTGGCAGCATCATGTTGTGGGGGTGCTTTGCTGCAGGAGGGACTGATGCACTTCACAAAATAGATGGCCTCATGAGGAAGGAAAATTATGTGGATATATTGAAGCAACATCTCAAGACATCAGTCAGGAAGTTAAAGCTTGGTCGCAAATGGGTCTTCCAAATGGACAATGACCCCAAGCATACTTCCATAGCTGTGGCAAAATGGCTTAAGGACAACAAAGTCAAAGTATTGGAGTGGCCAACACAAAGCCCTGATCTCGATCCTATAGAAAATTAGTCGGCAGAACTGAAAAAGCATGTGCGAGCAAGGAGGCCAATATACCTGACTCAGTTACACCAGCTCTGTCAGGAGGAATGGGCCAAAATTCACCCAATTTATTGTGGGAAGCTTGTGGAAGGCTACCCGAAGCGTTTGACCCAAGTTAAACAATTTAAAGGCAATACTACCAAATACTAATTGAGTGTATGTAAACTTCTGACCCAGTGGGAATGTGAATAAATAAATAAAAGGTGAAATAAATCATTCTCTCTACTATTATTCTGACAGTGGTAATGGTAATCCTAACTGACCTAAAACAGGGATTTTTTTACTAGGATTAAATGTCAGGTATTGTGAAAAACTGAGTTTAAATGTATTTGGCTAAGGTGTATGTAAACTTCCGACTTCAACTGTATCTTCTATCTTATGAAAAATAATTACATTTTAATTGCTGGGATCAATCTCTATTGTGTTAATGGAAGTCACATAAAGTGAATTAGTTTTACCGGTGTTCAGTCCTTCCATCTTCTTACCAGTGCCAACCAACTGGTGAGAATGCTCATCCTAATTTGACAACTTGTAGGATCTCATTATAAGGGGCCTTATTTGTGTGAATAGACGCCATGGTTCTGGAGTAGTACGTCATTAGCACTTCTGGGTAAGCACAGCAGTAGTGGACATTTCTCAGCAGGGCCAGACCAGGTCAAAGGGATTAGCACCGGACATCCCAGAATTAGTGATCCTGACCAACAATGAAAGACTGATTTAATTCCACAAAAATAGAGCTCAGTCTTGGCAGGGTGTGATGGAGAACAATACTCATGTATTAGAAACTTATTTATCTAGTTATAGAATAGTGTTGATATTCAGTTGTATTCTGCCTATTAATTCTGTATTGTTTATCTATTTAATTGTTTTTGACAGTGGCCAACATTAGTATTTACTCATGATTCCTCATGGACACCAATCTCATTGCTGTCAGTGCACTGAGAGGCTGAGGCTGGAAATGTGGAGCAGATTGTTTGGGGTTTAGGGTTCTCTAATCCTCCCAGAGACAGAGGTGAAAGGAGTGGACAAGGGGACAGAGGCTCTCCTTCAGCTCCTTGGCCCAGGGCTCTGAGGCCAGGCGGACAGACTGGTCCTGGGCAGAGGTCAATCTAAGGAGGCTGACAGACAGTGATGTGATTCCAGTAGGGCAGAGCCGGCACATGGCTCCTACAAGCCCAGCACCCACAGGCCTCTAAGCCACAAAGCACCTTCTACCACCCGTGTCCTTGACGAGCCAAGGCGGATCCAAGAAAGGAAGTGTGCGTGTGCGTACATTTACATTGTGTAAATGTATAGAAGGATTTTAATTAGATTTGGTGGGGAAAGTGTTAACTAGTTTTGTCAAGGAATTTGTATCACTTGAATGTCACAGTCCTGTCATCATGTTATGGTGTGTATTTATTTTCCTTTTTTTATTGTATTTGATTTACTTGTATTTAATGTATAGTGTGATTATTGTGTAGGCCTACACAATGCACACTCCAATTTGCTGGTGTAATATGCTAGGCTAATGCACACAAAAAATATATTTAGAAAATCCAAGATCCTAACGAGGTGTTTGAAACCAAATGTGGATTACATTTAGTTTTTTATTATTATTTCGTATAGATTTTTATTATTTTTTTTACAATAGAATGTCTTATAATATCTAATGACTTCGTTGTGTCATGTATACATACACATGTATGTTACAATCCTATCATTTTCCAGAGTCGAGTACACACTGCATATTTTGAGCAGCTACAACAATATTATTGCTGACTGCCCTTTTGGACATTTTATTAAGAAGTTTCCAGAACACCATGTAGTTGGCTGGCTGATTCCATCTTTTCAACACCATTCTCCAGGAATAGATCCAAGGACTTCGCCCGATGCTCATTAACTTCCCTCTTGGCATTTTAGAATGCGCCTAGTGAGTTCTTTGTGTCAAGAGCCAGTGCTTCTTCTAACTAGGGGCGCAACCAGCCTGTGCTCTCCTCCAGCAGCGAAAGAAATTGCTTTCCAAAATGTTGGTAAGGGTTGGTTTAATTAGAATTTCATTTGGGCTAAACGGGGGAAACTGATGTAGTTAACATTTGGTGGACTTAATTGGTCCTTTTCTCTCCTCTCAGCCCTTAAAAACCGCTAGAGCTACTCTTGTTAATCTCCCAATCAATTGAATTGGCCAAACAAAAGTCTTGCTCTTCTTTTCTTCCTGTCTCAGCCGAGCCTTTTGTGACTTGTAAATGCATCAATTTTGGGTGATCCTGGTCGTGTAGATGTACTCAATTGTTGACAGTTGATTAATGCGCTCTTGTGTTGGTAATCTCTCTCGCTGCTTTACATGTGCACGCAGTAATGAGCTCCGTTGTCAATTAACGTGTTTCTAGAAGCGAAGCTGGTTGCTCTGATGCGTGAGAGGTATGTGCAGAGAAAAGGGCAACGCTGCTGCCTTTAGGTTGTTTACTCTCCAGCACTCTTTTCTCCGGCTTTGGACAAGACGGACACTCTTGTGCATAGCCCTGACGCGTTTCTACACACAAACATTTATTTTGAGAAACTCGCACCATTCGCATTTCCCATCTATAGACTATTCCCTAACAAAGGTGGATGAATGGATACTGAAATTCAATGTAGGCTGAGTTGTAAAGATTGTTTATACAAAACAAACCAAACCTGTTGTTATAAGACGTAAAAACAAGTACCATTGGCAACACTGTGATGATTATTCGGCCCATCAACCCAATATGGTTGTAGGTGTGGACATGTTCCAGATTGTCCGTGCGAGGGGATACCAACTTGATAGCGTTGCCTATTGTTTAATTGGGCATAAATGACCCCGTGATATTCTAGCTGTTTGTGTTGGATTTTGATTATGATATTTTTCTGCATATGCTAACCCCCTACCCGCAACTCATTGACTGTAGTCAATTAAACTGTATTATTTGATGAAGCTTTGGAATGTTTGTATAGAAAAATTGCCTATAGTCTATCCTACGTAGGCTACGAATTAAAACATGAGAATAATTAGGCCTAACGAAAGTACATTTGAGAATATTTTTTATTCTTCTAATAGAACAATTAAAGCATACACTTAATAACATTTATGACGCAATGTGACGTGGCTTTCTTGAATTTCTATTGAAAATTCCGTAGCCTAAACTGGAATTACGCACAATCTGTGTCTGGCACTACACATGAGTGTTCAAATTACGCACAATGTTCAACGCCAACAAATACGGGTAGAGTGTGAAATATATAAATATTATGCCTAGAGCCTATATGTTGAACAATAATGTGAGCCTTTAGGGCTATATAAAAGTATTGGTCGATGTGACAACAACGAAATAGAATTTAACTGACAATATAACAATGGTTTTGGAAAAAACACACTAGTTGGTATATTCTGGTCTTTGAAGCAGCTTTTATGTGAACTAGCAGGACCAGGGTGGACCAGAGGTGAACAGACCATTCAACTGGTTATATTAGCCTTCTAACCGGTCCCTGGGCATGGTGCATAATTATTAAACGTTCTAATTGGTAGACCGAGATTTGTGAGCACGCGCCCATCTCTCGTCAGAATTTCTGTTAGCCGCAAGGATAATATTGTTCCAGGAGCCATGTGCAGAATACTTTATCCTTTATTAAAGTTGGACAGAGGTGGATGATATGGCCCAAGTGCTCTATTATTCATATTCTGATGAACACGTATATGCGCGGAAGCCTACCATCGAGGGCGTTTAGCTGATTAATGTAATTCGCATTCAAGAGTCCATGTTATATCTGATCATTTGTGCCATTACACGGAAGTCAAGTGTAGCATCATCAGACTTGTCTCTTTGTCTGGCAAAAAGTGCTTAAACTGAATTTATAGCTACCATTTTAAAGTGGTGTATGATACTACACAGGCCTACTTCCCCCAACCAAGTAACAGGAGCCATGTATTATTGGCGTATAAACCCAGACTAGCCCACACACTGGTGCTAGTAAAACAGCTGCTTGCTAATCTTTTTTTGTGAAAAAGCAAACATCTGGATATTTGAGAGGATGAAATGGCCTATAGGCTTATCAGACGGATCACTGTCTTCGCAACTGGTGGGTTGACATAGGCTACATGTAGCTTGATTTGAAAGAAGGCTGAAATATCAATACAATTCCGTTCTGATATGTTATAGGCCTTTTCAGATAATTGACTAACCTACTCCTATATAAATTTAGAGTAGGCATATTTTTCTCAAAAACTTAAACGTTTTCGATAGCATTTCATGTACGATACACTTTTTATTTCCTATTAATAAATGGCAACAGTTGAAATTGTTAAACATTCAATTTGATGCATAAGTTATGTTGATGTATAACACGTTTTATCCACGTATAGGTTACAATTTAGATGTATGTAGCCTACATTATAATGTATAAAAATGCGCCCAAGGTAAAACACTTTTAAATAACATTTTATTTTCATATTATTTACAATTCGATTTTCACACGTTATGCAATAGAAGAAAAACAACACGTCCTCCTGAATTTCCCCATGGGTTGAGCAAATAGTAATTTTCTTCTTAAATGTTTATAACATTAATTCATTCACGGTCAGATTTACTGCACTGCTGCAACAGTGCAAAATTCCCATCCTCATTAATATAATTTTTAAATCGAATAAAACCTAAAACACACATTTGATTTTCATCAGGCTATCAAGTCGTCCCAATGTTTAATTTTTATGCTTTATAGTTTCCCTTCTTTTAACAATTGTATTTGATGTTTTCATCACTTACTGACAATTGGAGAAAAAAATGCATTGAGAAATTTGCGCTGGCGAGGCTTAATAACCTGTCAATTTAAGTGTGGAGGAGACTGTCCAAATCCAATGGAAAAATCAGCTTTCGGGTCCCCTGGAAGAATCGGTCGCCACAGATATAGGCCTACATGAGTTATTGTCGTGCAATTTCCTTATGTGTTTTTTCAGGTCAAAGTTTCTGCAGAAGCCTTTCCCGCAGGTTCCGCACGTGAAGGGCTTTTTGTCGTTGTGCGTGTGCATGTGAAAGGTTAGGTTGTAGACCTGATGGAAGGCCTTGTTACAGATGGAACACTTGTACTGTTTCTCTCCGCTGTGCGTCAATTTGTGGTTCTTGTAATTTCCTGAAATTGGGAAATGCAATTAATAAAAATTAACATCGCGAATAAAATGAACAGCATACACGAAAGGGAACACATTTAGCTCCTTTTTTCTCCTCAAGGTCAACAGTTCACAATTAAGTTACTCTCCACAAAGGCGCTCCATTCTACAGCCTTCATTAATCAGCGCTTTGCATGTCGAAGTCAAGAAGTTGTCAAACTTTGTCACAATCAAACGCAACAGCAACTGAAAACGGTTGGATTATAAACCAGAGAAAAGGTCTGTCCCTTGACCCATGGCGAATTTAAGAGCCTTGTGTGGAGAGTTAGTTAGTGTAAGGTGACATGTCCGATTTAAATTGACGCTTCAACATCATCAGAGGGCAGCACTGGGTATCAATTTTACCAATAATATGGATATGCCTCTAAATATTGGGAATTGTGTGCCTTTGCTGTTACTTTTGGATGTAATCTAGGCTACATTATCATTATGTTATAACTGGGATATATCATTACCACCATCATATAGCCTAGTTATTGTTATAAAAGCATGCTTTTTTATTAATATTTGTCTGGGATATTAATTTGATGAATTTATAATGCAGGCTGAAACCAATATGATCTGGATTATTTGATTATGATTCTCTGGTGTTATATTCATCTCAAAACATACAGTCTAGGCTAAAACCTATAATGCGTGTTTTTGTAAATATAGCCTACATTAGAGGACATATCCTGAATATTTTGACCAAGGTTTAAATAGTGATAATTACCTTTCTGATGAAATCCTTTCCCACAGAATTCGCAAACGAAAGGTTTGTACCCGGCATGGATCCGTATGTGAGTGTTCAGCGTCGAACTTCTGTTGAACGCCTTGCCACACTGGTTGCATTTATGAGGCTTTTCCTGATAAAGAAATACAAAATATATAAATTATTATTATTTGTAAGCAATCCTCGAGGGAGTTTATAATATAGTCATATTAAACTAATATAGTTGTTATTGAGTGAAATATGATATGTTTCACCTGTGTGTGGATGATTTTGTGTCTGCACAACGTGCTGGCCTGACGGAATCCTTTCCCGCACACTTTACACACGAACGGCCTTGCGCCTGTGTGCACTGGCATGTGTCGTGTCAAATTATAATGGGCATTGAACACCTGCAGAAGAAAACAAACAATCTCGTTTTCACTTTTATTGTATTTCATTTGTGAGATGTTTTGATAATGAGAAATAAACATGTCAGCTTCAATTTAATGTCCAAGTAAATAGGGTATGCCTATTCTAATCTACTGCACAAAACATTTACAATAACTGATACTGCGTTATTGTCTATAGGCCTACATGTTTTTTTAAGGAAATGTAAGTGATTTGCAAAGCAAATAATAAACAAACAAAATTAACAGTAACAATTGCATCGTTATTATTTTGTACCATTCGTTTTACTGAATGAAATGCTTTACCTTTCCACACACTTCGCATGTGAAGTTTTTGGGTTTCCCGTCCGTGGAGCTGTTGTGCTTGCTGTGCGCTTTCACTCCATTTTTCTCCGAGCTCAGGCTATGGTTCTCCTTCACTATCTGGTCGAGCTGGCCAGGGAGATGCTCCTTGTGTGGGTACTGAGGTGTCGGAAACTTTTCGGTGGAAGCGCTTGCGAGTTTGGCGTTCTCCAGCAGTAGCAGTTTCTGGTGCGCACTGAGAGAAGCTTGGGCTTGTGAGTTGGCCATGGCCGAGGAAAACAAGTGTCCGCTTAGCAGCTCAGACTGGTGATAAGCAGAGTCCAGGTAGTTGAAATAATAAAGAGAGCCGTTGGTGGGCATCGCCACTGCCTGGTGGATGACTTGGGGTTTTATCACCCTCCCCGGTAATAAAGAGTGCTTCAACTCCGAGTCAATTTTGCCACACATCCCGCAGTTGGCTTTGCACATCGCCGCAGAAGTGCATAGTGTTCCTCTGAAATTAGCTTTCCAAAATTCGGAGTAGTTCATCAGCGCCTTGGCTTGTAAGTCGTAGCTAAAAGGTTGTAGGGGGATCATGCACGGTATAGGTGAGCAGAGACCCAGCATCTTCATTCCCTCTGAAGACTCCACTACTCGCCGCTCATCCAAACGGCCTTTTGGTTCAGAGGTCTTGGACATGATCCGTTCAATGGAGAAGGCCAGCGCCTTTGGTGCGGCGGACACTCCATTCCGTGGGCAAGACATCGCCGTTCCCAAAGGGAGAGAACTTGACATTTTGTGTACCGAACTTGGTGTGAGCAGCAGCCGACCAGCCGTTCTGTCCTCGCCTCCTGAATTCCAGAAAAGACCGGACGCACATCAGTTTAATAAGGACCTTGGTATTACAATCTCAGACATTTGCATTCAAATGGGCATCCCTGGAACAATAGCGTCCAGGGGTACCAGATTAATGCTCATTAGTACACACAAAATTAACAGAACATTACAGAGCTCGTTAAGGAAAAGAAAAAGGCAAAAAGCAGTGAGTTAATTCCTATTCAACACCTCTGAGAATCTGATAGCAAATTTAGCGTCAGAGTCAATGTTGAAGTTTACCTTTTTGTAAAAAGACGACAGATGTATTCGGAGATAGCAGCGTGACTGCTCTGTCACATTTTGGAAACGGACGTCTTCATCAGCGCGAGATCACTGTCTCTTGCATTTAGCTACATCACATGGACTAGCTCGTATCAAGGGTGACAAGGAAACGCCATCACCAGCCCTGCCCCTTCTCCCGCCGCCCACTTATATACTGCCATGGGGTGGTATACATGACAGTTATTACAGATTATTATTTATGTCTCCATCCTCAAATTCTCTGCTTATACCACCAGCCATTCTCTAATCGAATAACTATGCTTCAGTCTATTCCTTTCTCGAAAAAAATAAAAGATGAGGGCCATTTGATCATGTTAATTTGAACAATGTGTTTGTTATTATTTGTAGGCTACATGTTATTATTATTATTATTAGGCTATTATTATTTTTATTGGTAGTATCATTTGCTTGTTGCTGATTGTTGTTGACAACACTACTGTTTTTAGTAAATAGTCCTAGCATTCGCATTGTATTCGATTTATTTCAGGCTACCATGTTTTGAATTGGAATATCTGTAAATATTAGGCTAAGTAGTGAATAAGATCATAGAACACATTTTCTGATTGTACTGTATGCTTCTAATTCGTAAAATTCACAATTTATCAGTCCTTCAGAGGTTCTTTAACTTGATTAACAATAATACTTTATTGTCCTCCGGTTTGACCAGACAAACTTTTCATTGTGAGTTGCTAATCCTTGGAGATGGAATAGTTTTTTTCCATGCTGGTTTATTACTATTTGTATAATTGTGAAGGTCCAATTTCCACCTGTTTAAAGAGCAGATTGCAATAGCAGAACCTCCCTCGGATCCTATTAAACGTTTTTCCTCCACCTATTCAGAAGAACCAATTTTCCAGAGCGATTCAGAGAGCTCAGCTCAGCCCCGAAAAAAACTGCTCTTTCACTTTTAGCTACTAAAGCACTGCGTGGAACCTGGTTTTGTGTTTTTCTGAAATAAAAGAACGGATTAAGGGGGAAGAAAAGACTTAGCCTGGCCAGAGGTAGACCTTTAAATAAAAAGAGCTCTTTTTAAACCAGAATAAAAAGTTTGCTGGAATCCAGAGTTTTGTGTGCTTGTTACAATGACCAGTTGCCCTCTCCTCTTTTTTTCATAAGGACCAGCTTAAATTCATTTGTTTGCAGACGATTTTACCTGAGACGCACAACAAATGACTACACAAATAGATTCCAAAATAACTTTGCAAGTTCACACACACAACCGCGCTTTATGATTTCCTTTAGGCCTATTATTGGTTTGACAACGCATTGTTGACGTTTATTATGTCGACCATGCCATTCTAAAGTTTTCTCCCCTTAACACAAGGAATGTAAGACATCGAGTGTGGATAAGTTAATTTACATGTCCTTGACATCGTCTTTCTTAATGGGTGAATGTGGAAAATGTGAACTGAGATAAACTGCTTTTATGTCGACTTTGTTTCACAGTTTAAACTGAGGGACAAACAGGTGTTTAGGATACTGACTTCCGTTCGTTTCTCTGCTCTTTTTGTATATGATTGTCATAAATAAAATTTATGTAGAAAATATACGAAAATAAGCCATACATTTTCACAACAGTCTGTCTTTACTGATGAAAAAAAGGTCTGTATGCCTATGTAACCAAGACCTGAATATGTAGGGAAATTATGCTACATCTTAAATCCCGTTACACACCTGCAACTTTAGCGCAGAAGGGTTTAAACGAGTCCCACTAATTCTACTCATATGTAAATGATGTAACTCTAATTTGATTTTATTCAGGCCCACTACCGGCTCGTCCACACAATAAACATTGATCCTATTGCTGTAACCTCGGCCCACTACTCGGCATTAACACGTTCAGCAATTAGCTCGGGAATCGATTTAGGGGACTAGCTCTGGTCTCTCCTTTCCAAAGCAGGCAAGCAAACATGTAGCTTACACAATGCAGCTGGCCGGGACGCTGCATTTGCATGACACATTTGTTTGTTTATTGTGTCCCAATTTATTACTGTGATACGCTAGACCTATACTATATTTGGTAGTAAACGGTGGACTTGTTGTACTATCATGTTTTCCTAGTCTAATATAATTCAATGTACAGTATGTAATGTATACATTTTTTAAATCAGTAACTGTAAAGTTTATCACGGATATAGTCTACTCATATTCAAAGTAGACAGCTTCTTAGTTCACAATTATACGCATAATGCAATATTAAAAAGGTAAGGTGGTGGTAAAATGACAACAATAATAAAACACCTCCCCAAGCTCATGATGCCAAATGTATGATGACATCTGCTAGCTGTTTGGCATCCAGGTTCACTCCAAACCTAATTCAATTATAGTGTACATCATAAACTCTTATCTCAAACCATGATTTTGAATTAGAAAATGAAGCAAAAAGTAATAAACAGCATTCAGAATCGCTGTTAAACCTATTGACTTAATAAATACATTTATATTTTCTCTTCAGTTTATACACACGCAGAAACTTACAGACATTCACACTTCTTTGTATTAGTTTCGGTGACAAACAGTGGAGGCAAAGTGTTGAGAACGCCTTGGTCCTGCTGACTCTGCAGGAAGTCAAGTAGAGAAGTTTCCAGAGCGACCTGCCGCTGAGAGTTGGCCATGATGCCACAAGTGACCAGAGAACATGTCTCCTACTGAATCCTATACTGTAGTTGCTCGCAATCCTATAGGAATTTGTGTCACCTCTATGCGAATCCTATTGGAAACCTATTGGGCTACTTTTTTTTCCATATTGTAAAACAATCCTATTGGATCCTTTAGGTTTTTGATAAGTCTTGTATGATTTTCTCACCTAATCAGAATGTTATTTTAATTATAGGAATTTGTGTCACCTCTATGCGAATCCTATTGGAAACCTATTGGGCTACTTTTTTTCCATATTGTAAAACAATCCTATTGGATCCTTTAGGTTTTTGATAAGTCTTGTATGATTTTCTCACCTAATCAGAATGTTATTATAACTTTTTTTCTTAATTGAACTCAATAAATTATAGTTTGTTGTCATTCGTTCCAGTACAATAAAACAACATTAATTACAACATTTTCTTTGATTGGAAACAACAGTTCTATGTTAATTTTGGTTTTATTCACCACCACAATATGACATTGATTCTAGGCTGCAAGCACAAGTTATTTTATTTGATTCTTGTTGTTGAATTAGAACTTACAACATGACATTCAAGACTATACTGAATCAGTGGAGGCTCCTCAGAGGAGGAAAGGGAGGACCATCCTCCTCAGTGGAAAAAATATATATAAAAAAAAAAAAAAATTGTAAAAAATTTAAAAAGTTATCATTTTTAGATGAAACTATGCTAAATCTATTCACGTCACCAAATAATTGATTAAAACACACTGTTTTGCAATGAAGGTTTACAGTAGCCTCAACAGCACTCTGTAGGATAGCACTATGGTGTAGCCGGATGACAGCTAGCTTCAGTCCTACTCTGGGTATATTGACTTCAATACAAAACCTAGGAGGCTCATGATTCTCAACCCCTTCCATAGACTTACACAGTAATTATGACAACTTCTGAACTCTTGCAGTATGCGCTGACATGTTGTCCGCCCAATCAAAGGGTCAGAGAATGAATCTAGTACTGAAAGCAAAATCAAATCAAATCAAATGTTATTTGTCACATACACATGGTTAGCAGATGTTAATGCGAGTGTAGCGAAATGCTTGTGCTTCTAGTTCCGACAATGCAGTAATAACCAACGAGTAATCTAACCTAACAATTCCACAACTACTACCTTATACACACAAGTGTAAAGGGATAAAGAATATGTACATAAAGATATATGAATGAGTGATGGTACAGAACGGCATAGGCAAGATGCAGTAGATGGTATAGAGTACAGTATATACATAAGAGATGAGTAATGTAGGGTATATAAACATAAAGTGGCATAGTTTAAAGTGGCTAGTGATACATGTATTACATAAAGATGGCAAGATGCAGTAGATGATATAGAGTACAGTATATACATATACATATGAGATGAGTAATGTAGGGTATGTAAACATTATATTAAGTGGCAGTGTTTAAAGTGGCTAGTGATACATTTTTACATACATTTCCATCAATTCCCATTATTAAAGTGGCTGGAGTTGAGTCAGTATGTTGGCAGCAGCCACTAAATGTTAGTGGTGGCTGTTTAACAGTCCGATGGCCTTGAGATAGAAGCTGTTTTTCAGTCTCTCGTTCCCTGCTTTGATGCACCTGTACTGACCTCGCCTTCTGGATGATAGCGGGGTGAACAGGCAGTGGCTCGGGTGGTTGTTGTCCTTGATGATCTTTATGGCCTTCCTGTGACATCGGGGTGTGTAGGTGTCCTGGAGGGCAGGTAGTTTGCCCCCGGTGATGCGTTGTACAGACCTCACTACCCTCTGGAGAGCCTTACGGTTGTGGGCGGAGCAGTTGCCGTACCAGGCGGTGATACAGCCCGACAGGATGCTCTCGATTGTGCATCTGTAAAAGTTTGTGAGTGCTTTTGGTGGACCAATTCAGTTTGTCCATGATGTGTATACCGAGGAACTTAAAACTTACTACCCTCTCCACTACTGTCCCGTTGATGTGGATAGGGGGGTGCTCCCTCTGCTGTTTCCTGAAGTCCACAATCATCTCCTTTGTTTTGTTGACGTTGAGTGTGAGGTTATTTGTTTTCCAAAATAACTTTGCAAGTTCACACACACAACCGCGCTTTATGATTTCCTTTAGGCCTATTATTGGTTTATGCACAGCTAGCTAGCACTGCAGTGCATAACATGTGGCGAGTAGTTGACTCAGAGACAAAGACAATAGTTTAACAGTTTTGAACAAATACATTTCTTAAAAAATGAAGGAGAAGCAAGAGAGAGAGATTGAATTTTTTTTTCACTTTCAGTTTCACTGACTTAGCTAGCAAACGCAGCTAGCTAGTTTAACCTTCTCAAACACCCTGCTCAAACAGAGGGATGCTGTGTTAGCTAGCTGGCTATGACTATCCAACACAACACTTGTACTCTTCCAAGCCAAGGTAAGGTTTTGGTTTTACTAATTTATTGCTGCCAGGACCCACTGGTGTAACTGCTAAACTGCTTACTAACTATACACTGAAACGTGACTTCATGATTGTAGGGGGTTTATTAATGTGTTAGTTCTTTTAGCTATGTTGACTATGACGTTACAAATCAAAATGTGATTAACATTAAAAAATAAAATAATAATAAAAATGTATTTATTTTTGTATAATTTTTTTAATTCACATTTTAAAACGGTCCATTTATATTTTCCAACAGGGCTATACATTTGGGTGAGTTTTCTTCTTGCCTGAGTAGCCTCGTTTCACTGCCAAAAATAAAATGAAACCATCTACGTTACATGCTGACCAGACCGGACATATCGCGTGCTTGAGCGTCGCAAAATAAATTTAGAAATCCATGTTAATCATTTATTGCACCCACACTGCTAGCGCGCGCCAACGAGCGTCTGCGTTGCCAAGGGCTAAAATAGAAGTCATTCCTATTTCTGACGCAGATCGCGCTGGAAGTCCTGCCTCTCCCATCTCCTCATTGGTTTATAGAAGCAGGTATCCACGTGCCATCTCCTCATTGGTTATACCCACGTGGGTGATTGAAAGAAGAACTGTTTTGCCGGTTTTCGTGGTAAAAGTGTAGATGCCAATCACCATATAAGTTCAAAGATGAAAAAGCCTGGAAGGAGAAGAGATGACTAGAAACGAATCGGTCGGCCGTTTTATGTGTGGATTAATTGTCGGAGTAGAAGACCTTGTGCATTTCAGGTAATATAATATAACAACTCAATGTTTATAACCCAGGACAAATTAGCTAGCAAGTGCAAGCTAACTAGCTATATTGCCATACATGTTTAATGCTTTCGACCTGTCCCCAAATGAATGTCATTGGTTCAGAGTTTGTTTTGATATTTTAACCTGCGTGTCGTGATCGCGTTTGGTGTAGGGGGACAAAATACATTTATTCACGATAACGCACGATGGTGCACGCGCGCAGCCGATTTGGGTTCCGTGTTAGTGTTCTGCGAAATAACAACACAATGTCAAATACAGGTAGCCTAATCAAACAATTAATATCCAATCCCATTAACCGTTACTCTCTTGCGGGAATTCCACTAACAGACTGTATGTAGTCAGGCCTCCCGGGTGGCGCAGTGGTCTAGGGCACTGCATCGCAGTGCCTGGGTTCGCGCCCAGGCTGGGCTGGGTTCGCGCCCAGGCTCTGTCGCAGCCGGCCGCAACCGGGAGGTCCGTGGGGCGACGCACAATTGGCATAGCGTCGTCCGGGTTAGGGAGGGTTTGGCCGGTAGGGATATCCTTGTCTCAGTATGTAAAATGTGATATAATGTATGCACTCTACTGTAAGTCGCTCTGGATAAGAGCGTCTGCTAAATGACTAAAATGTAAAAATAGTCAAACGTAGCTGCTTCTCATTCCATTTGCTCGAAAATGGGTAAATGGCAAAAAAAAAGTAAGGCCCTTGTCCATAGAGACACATGCCAGCTCTACTGGTAGTACTGCTACTACCAGCAGTACTACACCTGCACCTGTCGACGACACACGTTGTTCTGCTTCCACGAGCACATTCAATGCTAACATCAGTAATTCTACATTTGTTGTTAGCCCAGCTAGCATGGACACTGACAGTTGTGAATCTGAGGCAGCCGAAGAGCTACTGCCCCCTTACCAGGGAAAGCACTGAACAACAGACAGAGACGTTGGACCATTGAAGAGGCGCAAGTATGATGAGAACTACATTGATTTGGGGTTCACTTACATTGGGAGTAGTGCCTTTCCTGAGCCACAGTGTGTTATATGTGCAAAAGTACTAGCTCACAACTCGATTAAACCTTCACTCTTGACCAGACATTTAGAAACAAGACATGCCAATTTGAAAAATAAGCCACAGGAGTTTTTTGAGCGAGAATTAAGATTACTTTTGAGTAGTAAGACATGTATAGAAGCAAAAGATACCATTAATAAGGAGCTAGAAGAGTCTTATATGGTGAGCTACCGAGTGGCTAGGACAGGCAAGCCCCATACTATTGTGGAGGACTTAATTACTCCTGCTGCCACGGATATGGCTGGGCCAGTGCTGGGGGAAAAGGCCAAAAAATCTATAGAGACAATGCCTTTATCAAACGATACTGTTTCACGACGCGTCAGTTACATGGCAGGAGATGTGTTGAATAAATTACTGCTTCGCATACAAGCCAGTGAATTCTATGCGTTACAGCTGGGTGAGTCAACAGACGTGGCGGGCCTGGCACAGCTCCTGGCATATGTCCGTTACGGTTATGGGGGGTCAATTAAGGAAGACATTCTCTTCTGAAAACCACTGGAAACCAGGACAACAGGAGAGGATATTTTTAAAGTACTGGACAGCTTTGTGACATCAAATGGACATTGGTGGTCAAGATGTGTTGGTATCTGTACTGATGGAGCAAAAGCCATGACAGGGAAACATAGTGGAGTGATAACGAGCGTGCAAGCAGTTGCTCCCGATGCTACTTGGGTACACTGCAGCATCCACCAAGAGGCTCTTGCTGCCAAGGGAATGCCTGACAGCTTGAAAGACATTTTGGAAACTACAGTGGAAATGGTTAACTTTGTTAAAGCAAGGCCCCTGAACTCTCGTGTATTTTCTGCACTATGCAATGATATGGGCAGCGACCATGTAACGCTTTTACAAGATACAGAAGTGCGCTGGTTATCAATGGGCAAAGTATTGACACGTTGTTTTGAAGTGAGAGACGAGCTTAAAGTTATCTTTACTAATCATAATTTTCACTTGTCTGACCGCTTGCATGATGATGAGTTACTCCAACGACTGGCCTATCTGGGTGATGTTTTTTCTCGCATGAATGATCTGAATTTAGGATTACAGGGACTCTCCGCAACAATATTCAGTGTGCGGGACAAAATTGAGGCTATGATTAAGAGGTTGGAACTCTTCTCTGTCTGCATTAACAAGGACAACACACAGGTCTTTCATTGTATGATTTTTTTTGTGTGCAAATGAACTCAAGCTTACGGACAATGTCAATTGTGATATAGCGAAGCACCTGAGTGAGTTGGGTACTTTCCCGGAACGGATGACACAAACAACTGGATTTGTTATCCCTTTCATGCCCTGCCTCCAGTCCACTTACCGATATCTGAACAAGAGAGCCTCATCGAAATTGCAAGAAGCGGTTCTGTAAAAATTTAATTTAATCAGAAGCCACTGCCAGATTTCTGGATTGGGCTGCGCTCAGAGTATCCTGCCTTGGCAAATCGCGCTGTTAAGACACTGATGCCCTTTGCAACCATGTACCTATGTGAGACTGGATTCTTGGCTCTCACTAGCATGAAAACTAAATACAGGCACAGACTGTGTGGAAAATGATTTAAGACGGAGACTCTCTCCAATACAACCCAACATTGCAGAGTTATGTGCATCCTTTCAAGCACACCCTTCTCATTAACCTGTGGTGAGTTATTTATGAGCAAATAAGGTTTTATATTTAAGATGGTTAAATAAAGAACAAAATTATTGATTATTATGATAGTATTATTTGTGCCCTGGTCCTATAAGAGCTCTTTCTCACTTCCCACGAGCCGGGTTGTGACAAAAACTCACACTCATTCTTATATTTAATAAATGTATCGTATAGTGTGTGTGTGGCACAATGATGGCTAAAAACAACATTTGAGAGTGTGCTGACCCTGGTGCTAGAGGGGGTACGTAGCTGGAGGATGAATGATTGAAGGGGTACGGGACTATGAAAAGTTTGGGAACCACTGCTTTAGCCAATATGGTGACAGCGATGTAGGCTGTGTGTAGTGGTATTGATATGGTTTGGCTTGGAAAGGTTTTTTCAGATGATTTGTTGTGCATTGAAGTCCACAAACAAAGGGAAAAGGTGAGAGGAGAAGAGTGCATAGATGTGAGAAGGAAAACAACGTGGCTGCTATGAAAGTGAACTGTGTTTACGCTTGATCAGGGGTGTATTCATTCCGCCGATTCTGTTAAAAAAAGTTTCTTAAACGGAAGCAAACGGAATGGAACTGAGATAAACATACCTGAATTTGTCCTATAGAAACTCTCGTTTGCAACTGTTGGACTAACGATTAACCCTAGATCACCAAGATGCAGGCAAGAGTGTGCAAGGCGATATTGAATGTGTCACTGTCTGTCCATGTGTCACGTCAAATTTTTCTCTCGACCTGTGTGCACCTACGTTGTAAACTTTCATTCATAGGCTATGTTGTAGCAACCTCATGATGGGCATAGGGAAAATTCGAATATCATGTAGTAGCCTAAACCTATCGATGTTACACTGAACTGGGTGAATGAAATATGAATGACAGTTATCCAATATGCTGTAATAGAAATAAGGCCATGCTCATGAAAAGAAAACTGACTCCCTCATCATGAAAGGCACCGACCGCCATTGTACTGTATACAATGTTTGTAACGGTTGTCGTCGGTGGAAGGAGAGGACCAAAGCGCAGCGTGGTTAGTGTTCATCTTATTTAATAAATCCAAAACTGAACACTTCAAATACAAAACAACAAAGTGAAAACCGAAACAGTTCTGTCTGGTGCAGACACACAAAGACTGAAAATAACCACCCACAAAACCCAACAGAAAACAGGCTACCTAAATATGGTTCCCAATCAGGGACAACGATTGACAGCTGCCTCTGATTGAGAACCATATCAGGCCAAACACAGAAAACCAACACAGAAATAGAAAACATAGATTACCCACCCAACTCATGCCCTGACCACACTAAAACAAAGAAAATACAAAAGAACTATGGTCAGAACGTGACAATGTTACAATAACACAAGCTTTTGGCGGGTTTTCCCCTTAGAATGATCAGCATTTATACATTGCTTATATGCAAATAAAAGTAAAGGAAAATACATTTTTTAGGTACAGTGACACAAAGATATGAGCATTTCTGTCATTTAATATATAATAATCAGCTATGCATACAAAAAAAGACAATTGTTCCCTTTCCCCTCTATGTTGCGATAGGTGGAGGAAAAGAAAAACCTAAAGATAATGAGACCCCCCCAACTCCTCCCTCCCAGGGTTGTACTACCCCCGCCCACCCCCCACCCCCTCTCCATCCCTAGAAGGTGCTCCCTCTCTATCTTCCCTATCTTCCTCCTGGATCTAACTACTGTACCAGTGCCCATCTAGTGACCTCCAGGTGTGATAAAACATTAGAATATGATGACCTGTGTCACATTAATATACAATTGTTAATCTAACTCTATGCTGTTTGGCTGTAATGCCACATAGCACACCTTTTTAACACAAATGTAAACAACCTTGCAGACAACGGTGTGTGTAGGGGTGATGGGAGAGAGATGTAAAGAAGATGTTAAAGTATCTATATTTGGAGGCCAGTCCATAGCCTACTTTGTTTCTTATTCAGAGGAAAGGGAACGGTGCATTGAATGAATGAATAAATGAAACAACTAATGAATGAATAACTGAAGGTCACCAAGCAATCAGTCGTCTTGTTAACAGTGAGTAGCCAGCCACAGATATGTTGAGCCACACAGCTATAGTTTAGAGGTTAGTGAATGTGTGATGGAGATTGTCTATACTGAAACGGCATTGAGGTTGTGTGTAGTCTACAGATAGTAATTGAATTTATAGAAGCCATGCAAGTAGCCTATGAAGTCTATTGGAGACTTTATGTTGAGTGAATGACAGGCTGCTAGCGGTGTGATAACTAGTCTAATGTAGGCTACGGATTAAGCTAGATAGTTGATATGTCTGTTTCATGCAGCTTCCCACGTGCATATTTTGTAGTTTTTTGCAAAAGTGTGGCATAGAAATGGTATATTATTGGTCCATGGTACCCATATGTTTTTTTTCTTGGGAAATGGCAAGGATCTTGGTTGGGAAATCTCGGGATACCGGCTAACGGTATTAAACCCTTGTGTGGAATAAAGTACAATATATAACCAGTTGAGGCTAGGGTTAGGGTTGAGCTAGGATGTGGACAGGAAGCTACGGTTTCAGCTGTAAGTGTAATGTATTACCAATCTATGGTTAGGGTATTAAGGTATGGGTTAGGGCAGGGGTGTCAAATGTATTCCACGGAGGGCCAAGGGTCTGCAGATTTTAGTTGTTTCCTTTCCGACCTAGACAACCAGGTGAGGGGAGTTCGTTACTGATAAGGGAATTTATATGTTTAAAGTAATAATAAGAGAATCTGAATGACATTAAGAGTAATGACTAAAGTATTTCACACTAATAGTTACAGAAGCGTAGACAATGTGTTTAGACATAATACTAGAATATTGTGAGACAGTGGGAACATTGTGTTTGTGTGTGATAAAGAGGAACTGACAACAGACATGTTTTGGTACTGTGAGAACAAGGACAGGAGATAAAGTTCCTCCACCCAGGGAGGAAGAGATGCGCTTGTAGACTTGTAGGCGCTTGTAGGAGTTATAGAAAAGGCTATGCGCATTATATGATTTTTAGAGCTCTCATGAATAAACTACGAACCTTTTGCAGAATCTGAGTCTTTGCCTAATTCTTATTAACCCTAGTTTTACAACCTAGGGGGAATTGGTCAAAGCTATAGTGATTGTTATCATCATTGGAATTGAAAATTCTCATGACAGTTACTAATCAATGACCTTAATTCATCAATCAAATACAAGGGAGGAGCGAAAACCCACAGACACTCGGCTCTCCGTGGAATGAGATTGACACGTGGATTAGGGTTAGGATTAGGGTTTCATCTGTAAATGCAATGTATTACCAATCTAGGGTTAGGGTTAGGTTTAGGATTGAGCTGGGATATGGACATGAAGCTAGGGTTAGGGTTGAGGCTAAACCCTAAACCTGGACATGAGACATTTCCAGTTAGGTAAGATCCCAGACTGGTTAGCCTGAGCCCCTCTCACCATTAGGCCTATGCTTACCACTTTTGACAGAATCATAAATAGCATCAGGCAGTGTTATTTCAAAAGCCCAACAAATGAGTTCGTCAATGGCTCAACATAGGCTGTAAATCTCCTGGTAGGCTTACCGACCGACCAACAGTGGTCCTCACACTCTCCATTAGTGGTCACACAGAGGATGACAACTTCTACCACCGTCTTAATGTGAGGAAATGGAATGTGAATGTGTGACCACAGGGAAGCACTGGTGTTCAGTGAACTTGTGCACATCGCTTCATTAGAGCTATGTTTACAGATGTGTTACATCAGAGAATCACAGGACCAGCATGTCACCTAACAGAATGTACTGTGGTCTCATGTGGTTATGACGTGTTAAATCTCAAAGGACTACTTCGATTTTGAGTATGATATTTGGCCATGCCAAAGGGTCATAGGCTGGAATGGGCCACATTCTTTTCAACCACTGTTCAAACTCATGAACAGTAAAATGTAATCAGCATACTAGCCATCACTGTCTTGAGATTTTGTCAGTTAAGAAATAAAGTCTACTGACATTTTGAGACACAGAGATTTTTAAAGACATCTTAAGACTTTAGGAGATATATTTTCCCAGACCTGTCTTAAGTTGTCTCAGGATGTCTTCACAAATATGTCTTAAGACGCATCAAAGCATATTCTATATCTGCTTTGTTGTTTTATATAAAAGTGCTCAGAGGAAAATCAAGTGTCTTGAGAAAAGTTTGCTGATAAAATGCCTACCAAGAGGAAAACATTTTCTGTCAAAGCAATGGAGCGTTCCTGTGCTATGGACTGCAGAAATTGCTTTTTTAATATATTCCTGAGTGAGTCTTTTTGTCAGCCAGTGTTTGTGTCCTGAAGGCCTCCTGAGTTCATCTAGCCTGTCAGATCTCCTGCCCCTCACCTGCCCCTCAACCCCAACCACCATGCACTCTGTCTGTTTGCCTCTCTTCACCTACAGAACACCAACACAAGCACACACCCACACCCACACCCACACCCACACCCACACACACACACACACACACACACACACACACACACACACACACACACACACACACACACACACACACACACACATTCTCTCTCTCTCTCTCTCTCTCTCTCTCTCTCTCTCTCTCTCTCTCTCTCTCTCTCTCTCTCTCTCTCTTTGTCGCACACACATTCAGCATGTCCTATATTAAATAAAATGTTCTAGGCAGTCTTTTAGCACGTTTCTCTCCCCC
Source organism: Salvelinus namaycush (assembly GCF_016432855.1). NCBI lineage: Eukaryota > Metazoa > Chordata > Actinopteri > Salmoniformes > Salmonidae > Salvelinus > Salvelinus namaycush. The sequence continues at coordinate 19,356,530 of NC_052308.1, forward strand.
CACCTTTTTTAATTGTCAGTCTCTTTGAAACATTTGTCATTGGTGCCACTTTTACTCTCCTCCAACTCCCCCCCATCCATCTATTTTTCTGACCCCTTATCCAAGTGCAGGAGGTTCTCCATACTGTTAGTAATGAATGGCCCATAGCTTTTCAAAGCACGGGGCAGCCTTGCCTTTGATGCTTAGAGCAGAGGAGTGAATGGCAGAGCAGGACAATGGTGAGGAAGCCTGAGAGAACAGAGCATGTATGGCCACCTGAGAGGCCTTGGTTTGCCCTGCTGGCTGCCGCCCACTCTGCACAGACCCCATGTGTCTGCCAAAATTAAAGTGATTGACAGCAGGTTGAAGGGAGAGTCCCCTCTGGGCCTGCTCTGAGTCCAGTAGAGCCATGCAGACCTAGGATACCCAAGCCTGACTCAGGTCAGTCCAGGCCTCCCCAGGTCATTCACCAGCACAGAAGAGGACATCAGAGCAGCGTTGCATGAGGGATTTTCTGCATTAGCATTCTGGACTGTGGGCTATATGGACAGGTGTATTGGAATGAGTTGAGGATTGGAATTTGATGCATTTTCTGAAGAGCAATGAAGGTTGTCATGGATTCAGGGCATCATTGTGTATGTTTAAAAGTAGGCTACTTATTCTTAGTACTAGCTTTTCTTTTCATCATCCCAATTCAAGAGTTTCTCTATACCACTTCTGACCATTGTGAAATACTATTTATTATATGTACAAAATATTTGCTAAAAAGAGATATGGAAAATACAATGTGTCTATCGAGGGGTTAAATCCTAACAACAGTGGAATTGGCAGCCCCAGTTCCTGATTGTGATACTGTTGATCCCCATATGGGCTTACTGTATGATCAGACAGGAAGAACATCTCTCTCTAATACACTGCCCTGATGTCTTGACTGAACATTGTGTGAGATTGCTTTAAACTGTAAGCTACTCTTTTCATGGAAAAAAGATCTAAAATTAATCAGTTGGGTTGTTTTCCCTTCTTAAGGCTGAGATAAGAAGGTTGTGGAGGGGCAGGAAAACATAAGAGGCTTTGGCAGGGCCTTTATTAAACGGCTCTGACATCTACCTGCTCTGTTAAATAACAGGCAATTCCAACACTTCTGACACTCAAAACAACAAACAAAAATAGGCCCACCCTCCCTAAAAATACAAGCTGTTCTAAACAAACATTTGATTGCAGCAGACTAGAAAATATATTTTTGTAGGAATATATAACACATTGCTTGCTTAAAATATAGTGGGAAGATCAATTGATTTGTTAGTCCAATGTTTTTATTAAGGTTGTTATCCTTCTCAAATGTCAATGTTCTGGTTGTTATTATCCTGTGATGTCGTGTCTGAGGGAGCCTGCTGGCTTTGATAGGGGCGCCTCAACAGTCATCCCTATCCCTGTTATTGGAGGACACCCCACTGCATGTGCTCCAGTGTTGAGACTTGGGCCAGTTCTTGCTGTGATGGTCAATTGCGAATCTTTCATTTGGATACCGTTATCATTTCAATTTCCTAACCTGATTGAAGCTTAAAAACCAAAGCAGCTCAGATCGTGCCGGCATAAATCTCCAGGCCTATTAATACGTCTGGGTGTCCTCTCCCACGCAAAATTGTTGCATCGCGGCTGGATTTATACTGATTTGTACTGATTAAATGTATAATATCCCGAGGGTCCTCACGTGTTAGATTGGATGTTGAGTTACAACGTTTTGGCCTTTGCTGTCGGTTATTCCTATATCAGGGAGCGGACGTGGTGGGCCTCTAAAGAAACAAAGCCTACGCTCTCACAATTAGGTCAGAAACGCAGTCTCAGGAAGAACATTACCGCGTAGGGTCTCTCTCGTTTGTCTGACTGTGCCCTACACCCCCTGACAAGAATGATCTGGAGAAATAGTGTTTTGAGTTTAACCACAGTGTATGCAAGGATGAGAAGTCTTTCATTTGCTCAATGCCGCAGCTCTTCATTCCTCAAATTATCCCCAAGCACTTGATATGAAAAGGAATCAGAGAGGACCATTCCGACCCAAGTTAAGCGCGCGTAAATGGAACGTAATTCCCATTTTATGCACTTTTCTCTCTACGCTTATTCTGACCTTGAATTTAAGCACGAGAAAAGCATGCTATTCACCCACACTATTCGTCGAGGGTGGAGATCAAAGCAATTGACGCGGTGGTAGATGTGTGTCTAAAGATACACTGTATTCGGACCTTGACTTAATTCCCATATATTGTAATTCCACCATCTTTACGCGTGCGGAAACCATAAATAAGGTCGAGTGAACCTGCCGATTCCAAGTGGTTAAAGCATCTGCTTTATTTTATCCGATAGAAATAACAGCATTCTCCATGCACTGTCATTTATAAATGGATAAAAACTATTGATAAGAGCTCGGTAAATTAGTCATCCGTTTTGGAGAAGGTGATTGTAAATACACATAGCAATTGTTTTAGGTGATTGTTCCTTATGATCCATGGAGACTTATGTTGAACCAGTCATATGGAAGCAAACTGAAGCATATCAGCATTTCACTTTTTCCACAGAGAAGATTATGAAAAGCTGGCCTTATAATTTGGGATGAAATGTGGAGACCCAGGCCATAGCCTGTAGCCATGCGCAAATGACAGTATAGCAACAAACCTACCAAGTTGATTTATGATTTCTAGAATGTTTTAATTATATGCACGGACTTTTCACTGTATTTTTTATTTTACAATTTGCATCATGTTAAATATTAGCCACGGTCTGTAACCCCTGTCAGTTATACCCACATACATTTGTCACTGACTTTAGTGCTAGTTTCCTTACATTTTGCACCATTCCATTACATCCTTAGTTTACCTTTTTTTCGTCTATCACCTTTGTGTGGTTGTTCCTCAGGATCGCTAGCAATAGTTGATCATATTAGGCTAATATTACAAGTTGTGCAATCATTTTGGACATGTATCCTATTGTACACTGTTGATTGATTGAACAATGGAATATGGCAACTTTCAGGATGAATCAAACCACTTTATTTTTGATTCATCAATATATTTTGTGCATAAAGGCTCTCTAAACCTGCTTTTTTGAAAATATATAAGATCAGAGTATTTTTAAATCAACCAATTGGTGCTGAAAAGGAGATGAATATGCTGTATTGACATGCTTTCTGTAATTGATCCCTAATATTCAGGGACAGTATTCCCAAAAGCATCTTAAAGGAAAACTCCACCCCAAAACTATATTTTGTTATTTGTTTGATTAGTCCATTGTTGAGATATCAATCAAGTTTTCAAGATATATAACTTTCAAAATACAGAAATACACCTGGTATTATGCATTTAGTATTGAATGAAAACTCCACAAGAACATTTGTTGGCCAGGAAGTGGGAGGTTTTCAGCAGTTGAATTAAATGTATTCAGTGCGCGCAAGGGAATCAGCCTGCAAAGCTCTTTATGCACCTGCATAAGGTAAGTCTGAATACCAACTACTAAGAAGTGTGTAGGAAAAGCGTGCGTAGGAAAGGCCGACATTTCCTAAGCCTGAATCAAGCCCATGGACTTTATAATTGTTTATTCACATGCTGGATGAATCTCAGAATATGTTTGTGTAAGCCTATGGCTAAAATGAAACTGTACACATGGCTTATTACAGTATAAGGATTAGCTACATGAGCTACCTTTCATGATAAGTCATAGGCCTATATAGCAGCAGTGGCGGACTTACCATTAGGCAACTCAGGCAATTGCCTTGGGCCTCACATCATCAGGGGTCTCGCATAATGGAATTTAATAATACATAATTTCTCTCTTATCTTGCCCTTCTCCTCCACTCAAGGCCCTCCTCCGCTGGTGAGTAACCTCCGATGTGCACTATTTAGCGGTTGTGACCGTCTTCAGTTGTGACAAACAGAGCGGTTTCTGTTTTCTTCATCTGAATTTGGCTCTAGCTTTTGAACGGTTCTAGCGATTATAAAGCTGAGGGCTGGATTCATTGAAGTTCAACGTTATAGTGTTGAAATTTAAAGGCAATGACCATCTCCAAAATCTGGCTTACCTACTACTTACTTAAACTGCACACTGTGTACTAATTGTAGGCTCATCTTACTGAGAATGCATCATCTAATGTGCAATTGTGTTGATTCCAGTCATTCGTTAATTTGGGTACAGCACGTCCCCTCAGCTGATTATCAGCTGTTGTCAGTGTCCTAATCCCAAATGGACCCCTAGACCACTTGTGTAAAGTACTTAAGTAAAAATAATTTAAAGTACTACACAATCCGTTTTTTGTGGGTATCTGTACTTTACTTTACTATTAATATTTTTGAGTACTTTTTAAAATAATGTACTTCTTACTCCATACATTTTCTTTGACACCCAAAAGTACTCGTTACATTTTGAATGCTTAGCAGGACAGGAAAATAGTCCAATTCACGCACTTATCAACCAAACATCCCTGGTCATCCCTACTGCCTCTAATCTGGTAGACACACTAAACACACATGCTTCGTTTGTAAATTATGTCTGAGTGTTGGCTTTCCGTAAATTTTAAAAACAAGAAATGGTGCCATCTGGTTTGCTTAATATAAGGAATTTGAAATTATTCATATTTTTTATTTGACTTTTGATACTTAAGTATATTTTAAACCAAATACGTTTAGACTTTTTTACTGGGTGACTTTTACTTTTACTTGAATCATTTCTATTAAGTATGACAGTTGGGTATTTTTTCCACCACTGCCCTAGACCCGACGCCCTATGCACTTGTGGAGAGCTGTTAATAATTAATATGGTAAATAGCTCCATCTTGCCCTTTGATTAGGTGAGTTTTTGCCATATTACTTATACCAATCAAATTCTCTCAGATCTCCACAAGTGCATAGGTTGTAGGGTTTAGTGGTCCATTTTGTATTGGGCCAGACACACCTAGGCCTCGAAATACGATTATTTTTCTCAATAGTGTGCAGCGAATTCTACTAGTTGAAAAGCCGAAATGAGTATGACATCCTAGCATTTAAAGCATGCTATATTTTAGAAATTTCACACACTACAGTACATTCAGAAAGTATTCACACCCCTTGACTTTTTCCACATTTTGTTGTGTTACAGCCTGAATTTAAAATGGATTAAATTTAGATTTTGTGTCTCTGGCCTAAACACAATACCCCATAATGTCAAAGTGGAATTATGTTTTTAGAATTTTTTACAAATTAATAAAAAAACGAAAAGCTTAAATGTCTTGAGTCAATAAGTATTCAAACCCTTTGTTATGGCAAGCCTAAATGAGTTCAGGAGTAAAAATGTGCTTAACAAGTCGTTTAATAAGTTGCATGGACTCACTCTGTGTAAAATAATAGTGTTTAACATAATTTTTTAATGACTACCTCATCTCTGTACCCCACACATACAATTATCTGTAAGGTCCTTCAGTCGAGCTATGAATTTTAAACACTGGTTCAACCACAAAGACCAGGTAGGTTTTCCAATGCCTCGCAAAGAATCGCACCTGTTGTTAGATGGGGAAAAAATAAAAGCAGACATTGAATATCCCTTTGAGCATGATGAAGTTATTAATTACACTTTGGATGGTGTTTTAATACATCCAGTCCATACAAAGATACAGGCGTCCTTCCTAACTCAGTTGCTGGAGAGGAAGGAAACCGCTCAGGGATTTCACCATGAGGCCAATGGTGACTTTAAAACAGTTACAGAGTTTAGTGGTTGTGATAGGAGAAAATTGAGGATGGATAATCAACATTGTAGTTACTCCACAATAATAAACAAAATTATAGAGTGAAAAGAAGGAAGCTTGGTACAGAATAAAAATATTCCAAAATATGCATCCTGTTTGCAATAAAACTGCAAAAAAAATGTGGCAAAGAAATTAACTTGATGTCCCAAATACAAAGCATAATGTTTGGGGAAAACCCAACCCAACACATCACTGAGTATCACTATTCATATTTTCAAGCATGGTGGAGGCTGCATCATTTTATGAACATGCTTGTCATCAGCAAGGACTAGGGAGTAATTTTTAGGAGAAAAAGAAACAGAATAGAGCTAAGCATAGGCAAAATCCTAGGGGGAAACCTGTTTCAGTGTGCTTTCCATCAGACACTGGGACACAAATTGACCTTTCAGTAGGACAACAACCTAAAACACAAGGTCAAATATACAATGGAGTTGCTTACCAAGCAAAAGATGTCATTACGGCAAAGGGTAGTTACTTTGAAGAATATAAAATATAAAAAATATTTTTATGTGTTTCACACTTTTTTGGTTACTACATGATTCCATATGTATCATTTCATAGTTTTGATGTCCCCCGACCCACCCCTGTCTCAGTCTCCAATATCTATGCTGCAATAGTCTATGTGCCAGGGTGCTAGGGTCAGTCTGTTATATCTGGTGTAATTCTCCTGTAATTCTCCTCCTTTATCTGGTGTCCTGTGTGAATTTAAGTATGCTCACTCTAATTCTCTCTCCCTCTCCCTCTCCCTCCCCTCCCGGGGACCTGAGCCCTGGGACCATGCCTCAGGACTACCTGGCCTGATGACTCCTGGCTGTCCCCAGTCAACCTGGTTGTGCTACTGCTCCAGTTTCAACTGTTCTGCCTGTGGCTAGGGAACCCTGACCTGTTCACCGGAGGTGCTACCTTGTCCCGGACCTGCTGTATTTGACTCTCTCTCTCTCTACCACACTTGCTGTCTCGACCTCTGAATGCTCGGCTATAAAAAGGCAACTGACATTTACTCCTGAGGTACTGACCTGTTGCACCATCTACAACCACTGATTATTATTTGATTTATTTATTTTACATTTGATTGATTGAATGATGAGCGTGCTAGGACGGACGTAATACATCTAACTATTTGTTCAGACAGAATTCAGAACATGGGCCGTTCTTACAGTATTCTCCCTGTACACCAAATCAGAACCGTAGGATAAATAAAAGGGGCGTAAGAAGACAATGAAAGCTCTTACAATATTCAATGATTACATTTATCTAAAACAGGCTAGAGGCAACATGTGCACCATCAAGTCAGAACAGTAGGCTAAGTTATGAGGGTGAAAGGGACCAAATGATTAGGGTGAGGCACATGAGCTACTAACAGCTTACGGGACACTTAGTATTACACTTAGTATTACACTTAGTATTACTTTCTTAGCTACAATATACATATCTTCCTGGCATATTACATAATTTATGCAGCAGCATACAATACATTTTTGGATTCACCTTGTTGTGCTGTGCTTACTTGAACAGGAAGGTGGCGTGGCGGTCCTTGTGGGCAAATTTTGTCATCAAACTTTGACATCAAAGTCTGGCATTCTGTCACACCCTGACCTTAGAGAGACGTTTTATTTCTCTATTTGGTTAGGTCAGGGTGGGATTTGGGTGGGCATTCTATGTTTTCTATTTCTTTGCTTTTGGCCGAGTGTGGTTCCCAATCAGAGGCAGCTGTCTATCGTTGTCTCTGATTGGGAATCATACTTAGGCAGCCTTTTTCCCACCTAATGTTGTGGGTCTCTGTGTCTCCAGTGAGCATTCACAGGCCGGTGCGCACTGTGCCTGCGCTCCGCATTTGCCGGGTGGAAGTGGGCATCCAGCCAGGACGGGTTGTGCCAGCTCTACGCTCGAGACCTCCAGTGCGCCTCCACGGCCCAGTGTATCCGGTTCCACGCACCAGGCCTCCAGTATGTCTCCCCAGCCTGGTAAGCCCTGTGGCAGCTCCACGCACCAGGCTTCCAGTACGTCTTCTCAGTCCAGTGAGACCTGTTCCGGCTCCACGTGCCAGGCCTCCAGTGTGTCTCCCCAGCCTGGTAAGCCCTGTGGCAGTTCCACGCACCAGGCTGCCAGTACGTCTCCTCAGTCCGGTGAGACCTGTTCCGGCTCCACGTACGAAGCCTCCAGTGATGATCCATGGTCCAAAGCCTCCAGTGATGATCCATGGCACGAAGCCTCCAGTGATGATCCATGGCCCGAAGCCTGTAGTGATGATCCATGGCACGAAGCCTCCAGTGATCATCCATGGCCCGGAGCCTCCAGTGATGATCCATGGCACGGAGCCTCCAGTGATGATCCATGGCACGAAGCCTCCAGTGATGATCCATGGCCCGGAGCCTTTAGTGAAAATCCAGGGCACGAAGCCTCCAGTGATGATCCATGGCCCGGAGCCTGTAGGGACGATCCAAGGCACGAATCCTCCAGCGATGGTCCCCTGTCCGGAGCCTGCAGCGACGGTCCCCAGTCTGGAGCCTCCAGCGACGGTCCCCAGTCCGGAGCATCCAGCAACGGTCCGCAGTCCGGAGCCTCCAGCGGCGGTCCGCAGTCCAGAGCCTCCAGCGACGATCTGCAGTCCAGAGCCTCCAGCGGTGGTCTGCAGTCCAGAGCCTCCAGTGGGGGTTCCCAATCCAGAGCCTCCGGCGATGATCCACGGTCCGGTTCCTCTGGCAACGATCCACGGTCCGGAGTCTCCGGCGACGATCCGTGGTCCGGTTCCACGGAAGCGGAGGGATGAGCGTGCGGATCGTGGGCTACGTCCCGAACCGGAGCCGCCACCGAGGATAGATGCCCACCCGGACCCTTCCCTATAGGGTCAGGTTTTGCGGCCGGAGTCCGCACCTTTGGGGGGGGGGGGGGGGGGGGCACTGTCACGCCCTGACCTTAGAGAGCCGTTTTATTTCTCTATTTGGTTAGGTCAGCGTGTGATTTGGGTGGGCATTCTATGTTTTCTATTTCTTTGCTTTTGGCCGAGTGTGGTTCCCAATCAGAGGCAGCTGTCTATCGTTGTCTCTGATTGGGAATCATACTTAGGCAGCCTTTTTCCCACATAATGTTGTGGGTAATTATTTATTTTCTGTGTGTGTTTGTGTGTGCCACGGTTGCGTCACGTTTGTTTCTGTTTACCTGTTCTTTTTGTGAAGGTTTTACTACAATTAAAAGAAATGTGGAATTACATGCACGCTGCGCCTTGGCTCATCTATGACAGGGAGTTTGAAGACAGTGAAGGTGACACATTCACTGGATTTATGGTGCTTTCAAGACAACTGAGAACTCTGAAAAAAACAAGGTCGAATCATGCCGTCAGTGATCTTCAGCTCAGAGCTCTAGAAAGAGGCCTGAGTTCCCGACTTGGAATTCCAAGTTGGATGACCGTTCAAAACGTATTTTCGGAGTTGGACCTGTCTTGAACTCAATAAAGTCTGAGATTTCCCAGTTCCGAGTTTCCAGTTGTTTTGAATGCCGCTGAAGTCATGCTGGATTGACAGCATGGCCAATGTATTCAACCTTTTCTGGCCCATGGTGTTGAATGTTTATCCTTTTAAGCTTGGAAAAGAAACCCTTAAACCCAGACTTGGACCACAACTTGTGTCCAATGGCCGATGAGCAACGATACATTTTATCTAGAACTTCTCTTCATATGACAAGGATTTTCCAGTAGATTTTTGACGTGATTCATGAAGATGACTGCTTGTCTAGCTTGCTAGCTAAGATTTTGAAAGTATGATGTTTACATAATCAGTCCAATCAAACCTACGGTAGATATAACGTGATTTGACGTAATTTTATCTGTGGCTAATAACCTTGAATCTTCTTGGATGGGCACTCCTAATGTAACTCTAATGTCAGCACCCGAGCTCAGCACCCGGGATTTTGCGGTGACGTTGTGTCCCCATGAGTGACAGAACACTGAGCCAATCGTGGCACAACTAGAGAACATTACCAACCCCTACAGTACGCTCCGTATTTTCCGCTGCCTGCCCCACAACTACAGAAAGCACTGAGCTAGGCTGAAACACCTGCATTTTGGAGCTGCCTTACTCAAAAAAGCAAAAAAGAGACCATGTTTGTATGCAGCTTTACTAACTCAACGATTTTTTGTTTTACATTGTTTGCAAACTGAAATGGGACACGTATTAATGCCAAAATAACAAAATAACATGCCCTGAACGACGGGTTGCCACTGGTCTGCTCAATCGGAAATAACCTTTTACATTTTGATTGTGCAAAAGACTCCAAGGAACACGTACATGTCTTCTTTTCCCCCCTACGATGGTCACAAGTTGCGCAGGACACATTAGAAGGGACTGTGACAAGACTAAATGTCACATTAGTCACATTGTCACATTGAAAACAATGCATCTCTTTTTTTTTTACACATACAATTATTAAATGATGATTTTCCCTGATAATACGCCTTTCCCATATTCAGTTATTTGACATATTTGTACAACTAATTTCTACTCTCAATTCCCTGCAATGACAAAATATGTTTTCACCCTTTCATCCAGACCAAAAGCTTGTTCTTGAGTAAGACACATGACTTGCTTGTTTTTTGTTTTGAATCACCTCATTCCCACAACACTGGGTCTAAATCTTGTTTTTGTCAATTTTCTAAGAAGGATTTGTTGTTTGCCCTTCTTCTCTGAAATAATTAAAAATATCTATCTTCTTTTAATTTGTGGCTTTATTAAATTTAATCCCCTTGACTTTACTGATATCTGTCATCTTGGCCCTGATTACTTTTTTTTTTGCAGAATAATTTTAATCTGGTGGAGATCTGGCAAAGTCCATATCATCTTTGGCCATTCTTCCAATCTTCTTCTGGGCTGTAATATAAACTCTGAAGATGAGTGATGCTTTAATCCAACACACTAATCTCAGACTCTTTTCTTGGGACATTACTGTGACAGGAAGGGGGGTAGACAAGGGGTTACAAGGGCAGGGGTTTTAAAATATGTTTTTTAATATGTATTGTGCATTCAGGTTCAGGGAATCTGTTAACCTCATCAGTTTGAATATGTTTTTCTTTACATAACTCTCCACAACTCTTTACATTAACTCTTTACATTCATTTGTATGGGCAGATTAGTTACATTTCCTATATGTAATGTTACTATTGAAGTGTCACTGCAATTTCCAGGACTTCACAAGATAACAACAATAACAACAAAGACACATGAAAAAGCAGTATGTTTGTACAGATAGTTGTATTTTTATTTTGTTGGCCCCAGTTCTGTAGCCTGGGTGCCAGTCTGTTTCTGCTCTCTTGTCAACTGCTTAGGAAATTGGTTTGACAATGACAATGGAGAAGGCAAAAGCACAAACAGATCTGGGACCAGGCTACTAGTTTTGTAGCCTCCCATAAGGCAGAAGCACAATGACTCCAGCAGTAACTTTACACAGAGAACAAAAACACTTTTTGTGAGGATACCTGGGACATACAGTAACTGCACAAGGGGCAATGTACAGTGTGTGTATATAGAAAACAACATCAGCGGCAGAGAAAAGACTGGCATACATCATCTCTCACAATCCAGATAAAAAAGTGTGGAAACATCTCCTGGAATGGCTGAAGTATAGGGGACACAGAAGAAAGTCTCTTTTCCCTTTGTGATTTCATATTTTTGTGCTGACTGCTATTATACCGTGAGCTCTAAAGTATTGGGACAAATGTGTTGTTGTTTTGGCTCTGTACTCCAGCACTTTGGATTTGAAATGATACAATTACTTGTAAATAAGAATATAATATGTTTCTTAACACTTCTACATTAATGTGGATGCTACCATGATTACGGCTAATCCTGAATGAATCGTGAATAATGATGAGTGGGAAAGTTACACACAAATATCATACCCCCCCAAAATGCTAACCTCCCCTGTTAGTCTAATGGTGAGAGGATAGCATGTCTTGGGGGTATTATGTGTGTCTAACTTTCTCACTCATCATTATTCACGATTCATTCAGGATTATCCATAATCATGGTAGCATCCACATGAATGTACATGTGTTTAGAAACATATTCTATTCTTATTTACAATAAAATACAATACATTATTTACCATTAATTTCTATTGGGAATGAAATGATCTGAAATACAACCAAAACCAACAACAACTGCATCCAATAAATGTGTAGTCACAAGCTTGATGTAGTCATTGCGTGCTATGAATATGGGACCAAATATTTTGTACTACTTTAATACACATACATAGTCCCCCCATTTCTTTTGTATGTGTATTAAAGTAGTAAAAAATACAAAAAGAACTGTAATTTCTAAACGGTTCACACGATATGGAGGAAAATACCCTCAAATGAAAGCTGACAGTCTGCACTTTAACCTCACTGTCATTGGATAATTAAAATCCAAAGTTCTGGAGTACAGAGCCAAAACATCAAAACATTTGTCACTGTCCAAATACTTTTGAAGCTCACTGTTACTAAAATATATATCTTTTTTAATTATTATTATTTTTTAAACATACAATGATCAATAAATACATCCACAAGATATAACAACGAAACAATGAAAATATTGCATTTAAAAAAAACAACGACATTGTTTAAAAAGGGGGCTAAATGTTTTACCAGTGAGGGAACATTTTTGTAGTAGTACTGAATTCAGTCGACAAAAGTCAATTCTACATTGATGTTGTTAAGAGAGGATGGATAGCTACGTTTTATAATGTATTGTAACCTAGATACAAACAGGTTGTCTGTCTGACTGTGGTTTGGTTCCCTTTAGGCAGTAGACATTCACTCTGAGAGGAATAAGAACAATAGGAGGTCCTACTCTCCTCCTCACAATGATGTACCATTACTGTTTTCACAGTACGTTAACAAAGCGCCTCAACAGGTTTGCATTCAACACACCAAGCATTACCCCTAATCATTGTACTCAACACCACATACACATGGTTCTCCATATTGCTTAGAAACATTCAGGAGTGAATTTAGGAGAATGAGCCAGAAATCTCAGCTAACTTTTTTCATAAAACACCTACACTTTAGTTAAACAATTAAATATATTTCATAATTATAATGACTAATATCATTTTAATTTCTGTATTCAGTTATTAATTTGTATTTTTGTTCCTTTGTGGGTATTTCTATCTGACAGAGAAAAATAACACAGTTGGTAGGTACAGTACATGCATTGATTCACAGGTTAAGACGGATGCGAATGGCTCCTTCATCCCGTGATGTTGATCTAGACATCATCATCGTCTTCATCACTGTCCTTCATGGATATACCCGCCATCCCTCCTTCCCTCACCGATGCTGTGGCCTCCTCCAGGGTCAGTCTGTTCCTCACCGTGTCATACATCTTACTGTTCAGCGTGGAGTCCAGGACGCCCTGCAGCCGGAAGTCACGGTACTTTTTCTGGAACAACAAACCCCCAAGATAATAAAAACACTGGTCAGGGTTGGGACTAGCACACAGAGGAAGCATTCTCGTCAGTTGCTAAGGCAAGAGAGGACATGAAGCCAGGAATGCACTGCAATGTTTGGGTACATCTCAATTGTCTAGGGTGGCCTCCTTTCCTCATCTCCTTTCCTCCATCTGAATCATTAAAGAATTAGACAGGTGACAGCAGACAGGTGTTACAATGCATTCACCTAACCTGTGTTTTCATATCAGTAAAAATGCAGCGGACACAATGAGAAGAGGACACTTAATTGTTCACAATATTTTAGACCTTTAGCAAATTACCCATGAGTAGCATTTTCCCAAAAGACACGTGTACTAAATCATCAATACAGAAGGCACTAAAAACTATATGTTGCATGTCAGGTCAGATCCCATGCATGCATGTACTGATCAGCCCTCACCAGTCACTACTGCATGTATAGGTAGAAAGTCTCTCAGAGAACAGAAATAAATGTGTGACGTGATGTTATGCTGGTAGGACTTGTTACTGCTCACACTGAAATATTAATACAGGGCAGAGAACCAATTGTTGTCAGTACTAGGCTTTATATATCAACCCAAGAGAAGGTAGCTCACAACTCGTTTAATAAGGGTCACAGATTAAAACGAGAAATGTTGGAATTCTACACTACTTGATTGTAATATCTATCGATCTACAGTATATATATTACTTTGAATTCATGACAAATTGGTTTGGGAGGCCCTGGTTGCTGAGCCTGTCTTACCTTGGCTACTCTGATTAGGATCTTGAGCTGGTAGACATGGAGCTGCAGGTCCATCCGGTCAGTTAGCCACGTACCCAGGAGGTTCATGGTGCTGGTGTACCATTGCTGCAACACAAAAACACAGCATTCTCCAGCAAAACACACACACACACACACGTGCACACACAGACAACCAGAATACAGAAAAAGAGCAGAACCAGCATTTCATCGGAATTTACACGCTCACTCCTTCAGGCCCTCTGTCTTTCTCCTCTCGTCTCTATCCCCCTCTCATGCTCTCTCCATCTCAACAACTCCCTCTCTGTCTCTTTCACTCACTCATTCCCCTCTGACTGACTCCCTCTCGCTGTCTCCCTCTCTCAGCTGAGGGGAGAGTAAACTGGAAGAACTTCTATAACCGGAGCAGCAGCTAGTCGGAGAAGCTAGCCGAGAGGCTCCAGATGTTTATCTGTGGGCTGAGTCCTGTTTGAAGTCTAATTGATTGGTAATGATCAGAGCAGGCTGATGCTAATCAGAGTGGACCAGTGCTCAACAGTCAGAGAGAAGCGAGGAGGAGGGGGACATATCTGGGGTGACTGAGTTTGTGTTGCTGAAATTCACTCTGTCAACGAAAGGCCTTCTGCACTGTCCTTTTTACACATGTACAAAAAAGACTCAAGAAATATGAGAACAATTTTTCAGTCCACACGGAAAATGTTCTATCAGGGCGCTCAATAGAAAGTAGGTATCAGTAGCTACTTAACATTTCAAGTGAACATACCCCAGTAGTGACAACAGTATACACATCTTCAGTTCCTGCTCCACAAGGTAACGATGTAGCTACTCCTTGGAGTTGTGCTAGGGTAAGTAAGAGTACAACATAAAGGCCTGAATCACTGTGGTGACCTGCTGCGTGTGTATCACTGTGGCAGCTTCGTCTCTGCCGCTCTGTGCCTGTGAAGGTATCGCCATGGCAGCAGGGCTGTGATCTCGGCCCAAGCACGATCCCCCATCTAGAGGCCAGGCCTGGAGTGACTGCTCTCTCTCTCTCTCTCTCTCCCTCACTCTCATCTTTTCCCTCTGCCGGTCTTCCATCTCTCCCTGTCAGCCTTAGCCTCCACATGCTCTCCTCTCTTTATCTTTGCTCAACTCTCTCACTCACTTTCATAACCTCTGAATAGGGTTATTTCATCACTCCCCCCACCCATTATTACTTGAACCCATTATTTCACTCTTCTGTCACATTCTCCTTCCCAGTCTCAGTTCTGATAATAACCTTCAGTCATCTTCTAGAGAACACTGGTCATTTATGATCAAATATGACATTTCATATCAAACAGAAGCTTCTAAGAGTTTCTCTTAAGTTGACCACATTCCACAGTGAAGCAGCAATGAGGAGTAGTGTGATATATATGTGTGGGTGTGTGTGCTCAAGGGAAACTTGGAGACAGACGGACTCTGATGCCAGGCTTGTGAAATGAACAGTGATGGCACTCTTGCTTTGTTCAACTATGAACAGACTAACAAACCCTAACCAATTTCTCAGAGCAGATGAACACACCCAGGCACTCACTTTTTTTAGGCTCGATTGGGATCAGCAGGAGGCTAGCAATAGCTGACAGCCAAAACACATGTAATATGGCTCTGAATAAATAATGTCAAAACCCAACAGGGACAAAATCTGTGACATTCTAACGAGTTCTGATATTAGGGATTGGATAATGGAGGTTTTGGGGGGTTGTGCGTCTTTGTGTGTGTTTGTGTGTGTGTTCGTGTGCGTACGGGTAGGAGTTCCACCGCTTCATCACACACATACATACATGAACATCTGCAGGACCCATCCCCCTTGGAGTGACGAGCTGGGAGGCAGTGAGACCTCCTGCCCCCTGCAACACCAACCTCCTCCCCATGCCCCTTCACCACCACCACCACCACACACAACACCCGGCCTTGAACCTGGTGTTCACACTCATATCTGACATGTTACAGGAAGCCATAACGCCTGGCAGGGGGGCAACCAACAGAATTCAGTGCAAATCTGCACACCCCTCCCCTTGTATCCCAATGCATACACACATACACCCGTCCCACAAATAGACACACATGAATACATTCACATACGCATGTGAATACACACATGTGCGCATACACACATGCATATACAAACACCCTCCCTTTGCTTTCACACACCTCATGGGTCCTCACCCCTCCTTTGCGAGGCTGGGACAGAGGACTGGTAAGGGGTCGGCTTAGGCCTTTGTGCTGGGCCCCCAAAAATCACAAAAAAGCAGGAATGCTGGAGGAGAGGCAGGGCCCTCCATGGGGGGTACAGGGGGATTACAAGCAACCTGCGACTCTGCCTCTTTCTGCCCTTGCTGGTGGTAATGTGTGTGTGTGTGTGTGTGTGTGTGTGTGTGTGTGTGTGTGTGTGTGTGTGTGTGTGTGTGTGTGTGTGTGTGTGTCAGTGCTACATACCAGATTGGATCTGGTCTGAATGGGCTGGGACCTTGTAGTAGGAGTGAGTGTACTGTATGTGTGTGTGTGTGTCAGTGCTCCACAGATTGGGCCTGGTTGGTGCGAGGCTGGGGTGTGTGGTAGGTGTCCTGCTGGAACCCAGCTGTGTCTGCAATTAGCGGGAGGCATGGAATGATGATTGTTGCTGCGACAATGCTAATGCAAAGCGACAGGCTTAGTTCTAAAGGAGAGGGGAGGTCGCTGTGTTTCAGAGAGACATAATGCACCAATACTTTTTCCTTCTTCCTCACACACACACACACACACACACACACACACACACACACACACACACACACACACACACACACACACACACACACACACACACACACACACACACACACACACACACACACACACACACACACACACACACACACACACCTCCACACTCCTTAAAATGAAAACCAAACATTCTTAAAAAATCCATTAAAGAGTGGTAGGGCCGATCGAAGGCACAACCTTTCTCCAGCACTCCTGGCCAGGATGTCTAGTGCAGGGCTTTGTTAGTGGTTAAAAAGAGCTGTCCACACTGGTCTAGCTGGCAGCTCGGGCCGCTAAATTAGGCCCCCCAGCGGGCGGCTGAGGGGAGGACCCGGGGGTTGAGAAGTCTTTAAATCTGACTACAAGACATTATGCACTTACGACAAAGGGGCAGAGTAATCCTACCTGCTTGCTTTTCACCGCTGCTGCCTGCCTGTTATTGTCTGCTTTATAGCTCATGAGAGGAGGCCCATTGATGACGGAACTCAATTACCATAGTAACCCACACCGGTGACCCCCAGGTCCCCTCGCCCCCCCATCTCCCCCCCCCCCATTAGGGCTAAGCTGACCCCAGGGGTAGTCAGTCCTTTCACAGGAAGCTGACGGCCCTAACCATGTCCCTCCACGCTGGGAGAGCACCGCCACTGCTGTAGCCCTCAGATCCTGCCAGCGCCCTGCGCTCTGCTCTAACCGCTCTCCTTTCTACTCCTCTAAACCTCGGGGAGCGCAGTGCTCTGAATGGCAGAATTGAAATAAAGTTTCAGGCTCAGCAAGCTTATGGGCTTCAAACTGTTCTGATTGTGCCGCCTATACAAAGGAGAGCCCAGCCAACAATTCATACGCTTCAGCGCAACCTTAAGTGGAACAAAAATCCTCTGTGTGTGCCCAACCACTACTAGATCGCTATGATAATCAGTCTTTCTTTAAAATAAATTTGAAATAAATCAGGTTAACAATAGATGTTCTTTGCATATCTAACACAAGGCTAACATAAATGTTTATATCAAATGAAAGCAAGCGAGAGGGACTCAATCGTTTCTGAACTGTTTTCTGTTGAAATCCGAGTCTCTCACAAAAGCACCAGTCACATCACACTAGTGAGTGTCAGTTGAACTGATTACAGTGTCCAAATAAGAGAGTAATTTACAAAAACATGGTTCAAAAAAGAGAGAAAGAGCTTGTTGTGAGGAACGAAACGGTTGGAATTATGGACTACGCAGCGTCATTGAGTAAACACACAATAAAGGACAGAAAAGCTCAGTGGAGAAAAAACAGAGCCACGGTCTGAGCAAAGTGAGCCATTCTCCTCACAAAAGGCCGCTTAGAGGCGGATTGAGGGGCTCAGAATGACGGGTAAAACACTTGTGGGCTTCAGACTCTATAGGGGGAGCGAAATGGAATAAGCCAGCAAGCACTTGAGGATCCCGCCGAGCACCTGAATGGGAAGGAGGGACGGGGGGTCGGAGAGGGGGTGCAGAAGGTGAATGGCCTGCCTTTCGGGACCAATTTGTCTCTTTTCACCATTTTCCCCTGCCTCTCCGCTGACAGATGTACAAAGAGGGACCCGCACTGAGCCTCTCATCCACACGCACCCGCAAGCAGCTGTCACTTTTGTCAGACAAGTTAATCAAACAAATGCCACCATACCTCCCTTTAGATAAAGAGGGAGAAAGAGAGGGAAACAGAGAAAGAAAGACACAGAGAGAGAGAGAAAGAAAGAAAGAGAGAGAAAATGGTGTGTGTATGTAATGTGTGATCAACCAACCCGTTCACCCCCCTTCACCGAACAGTGGGACTTGTCCCACTCAACATAAAAGACAGCTTCATTTAACTTCCATTTCCCTCATCTTATGTTATTCATCCATTCCTGCCCTCATTTGGATTTGACCACTGACATGGACCTCTGGCCCTCTGGGGTAAGTCAGAAGGGATTTATGCCAGAGTCTGAGATCACAGTGAGGGTAGATGGATGGAAACAAAATGCTCCCTCAGTAATTATAAAGAGTCTAAGCTGCTTACAGGCTTCATTAAAGGGAAGCGAAACCTTTTGACATATTTTCAACAGTCACAGTGAATCAATATACTACCTGTTTGTTATCCTTAGTCTTTTTTTATTCTACCCTACTATTGTTCAGATTCATCATCCATTCTAGAGACTCTTTTCACTATTGGTTTATATCAACATAATGAGATCATGGGTTTACATGGAAAAAACACATCATTGTGGTCCTCTGTGGCTGAGTTGGTAGAGCACGGCACTTGCAATGACAAGATTGCAGGTTCAATTCCCGCTGGGAACAGCCAATATTAAAACGTATGCACGTGAATAAAAGCGCCTGCTAAATAGCAAATATTATTATATTATTACATATCTGTTTTTTTTATATCTTAAGAATAGCCTGCGTTATGTTAACATGTCCTCATCCCTCTAAGCCATAAACACATTTCTTCAACCATATTTGTGACAATGTAGAGTTTCCAAGAGTAAATTACGCTTTTGTTTTAATTGTAAACATGTTCGCTTCTCTTTTTGTTGATGTAATTTGATATGAAGTTAATCCAACTGATAAAGATCAACAGCACTAAACAAAACATTTCAATAGATAAAATATAGCATGTCTTGAATATAGTATAGTATTCAATAAGGCCAACACAGTATTTCAATTGTAAAAGTGAAAAAACAAATTCTCCAACATTAAACACTGGATGGTGAACAACAACAGCAGATAAATCATGGTAGCTCTTTATAATAAATCCACCTAATAAAGTATTTATAATGGATTAGTAAATAGTTTATTCATAATTTATAATTCATTACTCCATTCATAAGATGTTTAATATAATGCATTTTTGTCTGAGAGTTACCTTTTTCGTAGAGTTCGCAAACCGGAACTCCCATTTCTAACAAGAACTCAAATGTTAAATAGTTGAATAGTTCTGGGTTGACCGAGATTAGACTACTCTAAAGGACTGCAATCCACACTTTGGTTTTGGTAGAAAAGTCACTGCCATGAAATGCTTATGTTAGCATTTTCAGACTAAAAACTTTATTTTATTGCAACAGTGTGACTGCTTTGGAATAAAATGTTCAATATATTTTCTTAAGCATCCAATGTATTGTGACTTTATTGTTTAACCATTGATGTGTTTTAGGGGCCATTTTGAGACCTTAAATAGCATCAGGTACTGCTGGAATGTCTATCAATGGCATGTCAATCTTCTGTGAGAAATTACACTAGTCATTGAAAACATTTATAAAGTATTTATAAAGTATACAGTGCATTCGGAAAGTATTCAGACCCCTTGACTTTTTCCACATTTTGTTACGTTACAACCTTATTCAACCGTTTTCTCAATCTACACATTACCCAATAATGACAAAGCAAAACAGGTTCGGGAAATTTTGACAATTTATAAAAAAAATTTAAACGGAAATATCACATTTACATAAGTATTCAGACCCTTTACTCAGTACTTTGTTAAAGCACCTTTGGTAGTGATCACAGCCACGAGTCTTCTTGGGTATTATAAGGTAAGACCCAATTGCAGACTGTGTGAAGTAACAATGTTTATTGTAACAATGGGGCAAGCAGACGACAGGTCAAGGCAGGCAGCGGTCAGTAATCCAGAGTAGAGGCCAAGGTACAGGAAGGCAGGCAAGCTCAGGGTCAGGGACAGGCAGAGTCGTCAGGTGGGGGGGGGGGGGGGGGGGGGGGTTACAGGGTCAGGGACAGGCAGAGTCGTCAGGTGGGGGGGGTACAGGGTCAGGACAGGCAAGGGTCAAAAACCAGGAGGACGAGAAAAAGAGAGACTAGGGAAAAACAGGAGCTGAGACAAAATGCGGGAAGGCTTGAACAAACAAGACCAGCTGGCACAGACAGACAGAAAAAACAGGTATACATACCCAGAGGATAAGTGGGGAAGATGGCCGACACCTGGAGGGGGTGGAGACAAGCACAAGGACAGGTGAAACACATCAGGGCGTGACAGGTATGACACTACAAGCTTGGCACACCTGTATTTGGGGAGTTTCTCCCATTCCTCTCTGCAGATCCTCTCAAGCTCTGTCAGGTTGGATGAGGAGCATTGCTGCACAGCTATTTTCAGGTCTCTCCAGAGATGTTCGATCAGGTTCAAGTCCGGGCTCTGACTGGGCCACTCAAGGACATTCAGAATTGTCCCGAAGCCTCTCCTGCGTTGTCTTGGCTGTGTGCTTAGGGTCATTGTCCTGTTGGAAGGTGAACCTTCACCCAATCTGAGTTCCTGAGCACTCTGGAGCAGGTTTTCATCAAGGATCTCTCTGTACTTTGCTCAGTTCATCTTTCCCTCGATCCAGACCCGTCTCCAAGTCCCTGCCGCTGAAGAACATCCCCACAGCATGATTCTGCCAACGCCATGCTTCACTGTAGGGATGGTGCCAGGTTTCCTCCAGATGTGACACATGGCATTCAGGCCGAAGAGTTCAATGTTGGTTTCATCAGACCAGAGAATCTTGTTTCTCATGGTATGAGTGTCCTTTAGGTGGCTTTTGGCAAACTCCAAGCAGGCTGTCATGTGCCTTTTACTGAGGAGTGGCTTCCGTCTGGCCACTCTACCATAAAGGCTTGATTGGTGGAGTGCTGCAGAGATGGTTGTCCTTCTGGAAGGTTCTCCCATCTCCTCAGAGAAACTCTGGAGCTCAGTCAGAGTGACCATCGGGTTCTTCGTTACCTCCCTGACAAAGGTCCTTCTCCCCCAATTGCTCAGTTTGGCCGGGGGGCAGCTCTAGAAAATGTCTTGTTGGTTCCAAACTTCTTCCATTTAAGAATGATGGAGGCCACTCTGTTCTTGGGGACCTTTAATGCTGCAGAAAAGTTTTGGTACCCTTCCCTAGATCCTTGCCTCGACACAATCCTATCTCGGAGCTCTAAGGACAATTCCTTCAACCTCAAGGCTTAGTTTTTGCTCTGACATGCACTGTCAACTGTGGGACCTTATAGCAAATCAAATAACATTTTATTGGTCACATACACATGGTTAGCAGATGTTAATGCGAGGGTAGCGAAATGCTTGTGCTTCTAGTTCCAACAGTGCAGTAATATCTAACAAGTAATCTAACAATTCCGCACCAACTACCTAATACACACAAATTTAAAGGGGTGAATGAAAATATATACATATACATATATGGATGAGCGATGGCCAAACGACATAGGCAAGGTGCAATAGATGGTATAAAATACAGTATATACATGTGATATGAGTAAAGTAAGATATGTAAACATTATTAAAGTGGCATTATTTAAAGTGGCATTGTTTAAAGTGACTAGTGATACATTTATTAAAGTGTCCAGTGATTGGGTCTCAGTGTAGGCAGCAGCCTCTCTGAGTTAGTGATGGCTATTTAACAGTCTGATGGCCTTGAGCTAGAAGCGTTTTTTTCAATCTCACAGTCCCAGCTTTGATGCACCTGTACTGACCTCTACTTCTGGATGATGGTGGTGTGAACAGGCAGTGGCTCGGGTGGTTGTTGTCCTTGATGATCTTTTTGGCCTTCCTGTGACAACGGGTGTTGCAGGTGTCATGGAGGGCAGGTAGTTTTCCCCCGGGGATGCGTTGTGCAGACCGCACCAACCTCTGGAGAGCCTTGCGGTTGAGGGTGGTGCAGTTGCCGTACCAGGCTGTGATACAGCCCGACAGGATGCTCTTGATTGTGCATCTGTAAAAATTAGTCAGGGTGACAGGCCAGATTTCTTCAGCCTCCTGAGGTTGAAGAGGCGCTGTTGTGCCTTCTTCACTACACTGTCTGTGTGGGTGAACCATTTCAGTTTGTCTGTGACGTGTACGCCCAGGAACTTAAAAATTTCCACCTTCTCCACTGCTGTCCCCTCGATGTGGATAGGGGGTGCTCCCTCTGCTGTTTCCTGAAGACCACGATCATCTCCTTTGTTTTTTGTTGACGTTGAGTGAGAGGTTGTTTTCCTGACACCACACTCCAAGTGCTCTCACCTCCTCCCTGTAGGCTGTCTCGTCGTTGTTGGTTATCAAGTCCACTACTGTTGTGTCATCTGCAAACTTGATGTTTGAGTTGGAGGCGTGCGTGGCCACGCAGTTGTGGGTGAACAGGGAGTACAGGAGAGGGCTGAGCACACCTTTGTGGGGCTCCAGTGTTGAGGGTCAGTGAAGTAGAGATGTTGTTTCCTACCTTCACCACCTGGGGGCGGCCCGTCAGAAAGTCCAGGACCCAGTTGCACAGGGAGGGGTTGAGACCCAGGGCCTCCAGCTTGATGATGAGCTTGGAGGGTAGTATGGTGTTGAATGCTGAGCTGTAGTCAATGAACAGCATTCTTACATACAGTGGGGAGAACAAGTATTTGATACACTGCCGATTTTGCAGGTTTTCCTACTTACAAAGCATGTAGAGGTCTAATTTTTATCATAGGTACACTTCAACTGTGAGAGACGGAATCTAAAACAAAAATCCAGAAAATCACATTGTATGATTTTTAAGTAATTAATTAGCATTTTATTGAATGATATAAGTATTTGATACATCAGAAAAGCAGAACTTAATATTTGGTACAGAAACCTTTGTTTGCAATTACAGAGATCATACGTTTCCTGTAGTTCTTGACCAGGTTTGCACACACTGCAGCAGGAATTTTGGCCCACTCCTCCATAAAGACCTTCTCCAGATCCTTCAGGTTTCGGGGCTGTCGCTGGGCAATACGGACTTTCAGCTCCCTCCAAAGATTTTCTATTGGGTTCAGGTCTGGAGACTGGCTAGGCCACTCCAGGACCTTGAGATGCTTCTTACGGAGCCACTCCTTAGTTGCCCTGGCTGTGTGTTTCGGGTCGTTGTCATGCTGGAAGACCCAGCCACGACCCATCTTCAATGCTCTTACTGAGGGAAGGAGGTTGTTGGCCAAGATCTCACGATACATGGCCCCATCCATCCTCCCCTCAATACGGTGCTGTCGTCCTGTCCCCTTTGCAGAAAAGCATCACCAAAGAATGATGTTTCCACCTCCATGCTTCACGGTTGGGATGGTGTTCTTGGGGTTGTACTCATCCTTCTTCTTCCTCCAAACACGGCGAGTGGAGTTTAGACCAAAAAGCTCTATTTTTGTCTCATCAGACCACATGACCTTCTCCCATTCCTCCTCTGGATCATCCAGATGGTCATTGGCAAACTTCAGACGGGCCTGGACATGCGCTGGCTTGAGCAGGGGGACCTTGCGTGCGCTGCAGGATTTTAATCCATGACGGCGTAGTGTGTTACTAATGGTTTTCTTTGAGACTGTGGTCCCAGCTCTCTTCAGGTCATTGACCAGGTCCTGCCGTGTAGTTCTGGGCTGATCCCTCACCTTCCTCATGATCATTGATGCCCCACGAGGTGAGATCTTGCATGGAGCCCCAGACCGAGGGTGATTGACCGTCATCTTGAACTTCTTCCATTTTCTAATAATTGCGCCAACAGTTGTTGCCTTCTCACCAAGCTGCTTGCCTATTGTCCTGTAGCCCATCCCAGCCTTGTGCAGGTCAACAATTTTATCCCTGATGTCCTTACACAGCTCTCTGGTCTTGGCCATTGTGGAGAGGTTGGAGTCTGTTTGATTGAGTGTGTCTTTTATACAGGTAACGAGTTCAAACAGGTGCAGTTAATACAGGTAATGAGTGGAGAACAGGAGGACTTCTTAAAGAAAAACGAACAGGTCTGTGAGAGCCGGAATTCTTACTGGTTGGTAGGTGATCAAATACTTATGTCATGCAATAAATTTTTATTTTATTTTTATTTATCTGTTATTTTACCAGGTAAGTTGACTGAGAACACGTTCTCATTTGCAGCAACGACCTGGGGAATAGTTACAGGGGAGAGGAGGGGGATGAATGAGCCAATTGTAAACTGGGGATTATTAGGTGACCGTGATGGTTGAGGGCCAGATTGGGAATTTAGCCAGGACACCGGGGTTAACACCCCTACTCTTACGACAAGTGCCATGGGATCTTTAATGACCTCAGAGAGTCAGGACACCCGTTTAACGTCCCATCCGAAAGACAGCACCCTACACAGAGCAGTGTCCCCAATCACTGCCACGGGGCATTGGGATCTTTGTTTAGACCAGAGGAAAGAGTGCCTCCTACTGGCCCTCCAACACCACTTCCAGCAGCATCTGGTCTCCCATCCAGGGACTGACCAGGACCAACCCTGCTTAGCTTCAGAAGCAAGCCAGCAGTGGTATGCAGGGTGGTATGCTGCTGGCAAAATGCAAATTAATTACTTAAAAATCATACAATACAATGATTTTCTGGATTTTTGTTTTAGATTCCGTCTCTCACAGTTGAAGTGTACCCATGATAAAAATTACAGACCTCTACATGCTTTGTAAGTAGGAAAACCTGCAAAATCGGTAGTGTATCAAATACTTGTTTTCCCCACTGTAGGTATTATTTTTGTCCAGATGGGATAGGGCAGTGTGCAGTGTGATGGCGATTGCGTCATCTGTGGACCTGTTGGGGCGGTATGCAAACTGAAGTGGGTCAGGGTGGCCGGTAAGGTGGCGGTGATATGATCCTTGACTAGCCTCTCAAAGCATTTCATGATGACAGAAGTGAGTGCTATGGGGCGTTAGTCATTTAGTTCAGTTGTCTTTGCCTTCTTGGGTACAGGAACAATGGGCGCCATATTGAAGCATGTGGGGACAACAGACTGGGATAGGGAGCGATTAAATATGTCTGTAAACACACCAGCCAGCTGGTCTGCGCATGCTCTGAGTACACAGCTAGGGATGCCTTCTGGGCCAGCAGCCTTGCGAGGGTTAACACGTTTAAATGTTTTACTCACAGCAGCCACTGAGAAGGAGAGGGGGGACCGCAGACTTTCTTAGCGAGCCGAAACAGTATTATCCTCAAAGCGGGTAAAAAAGGTAGTTTGTCTGGAAGCGTGACGTCGGTATCCGTGACGTGGCTGTTTTTGTAGTCTGTGATTTCCTGGAGACCCTGCCACATACGTCTCGTGTCTGAGGCGTTGAATTGCGACTCCACCTTGTCCCTGTACCGGCATTTCTCTTGTTTGATTGCCTTGGGGTGGGAATAACTACACTGTTTATATTCAGCCATATCTCCAGACCTCTTTCCATGGTTAAATGCGGTGGATCGCGCTTTCAGTTTTACGCGAATGCCGCCATCCATCCACGGTTTCTGGTTAGGGTAGGTTCTAAATGGTTACAGTGGCTACGACGTCTCCAATGCACTTATTTATAAACGCACTCACCGAGTCAGCATATAGATCAATATTGTCCTCTGAGGCTGATTGTAACATATTCCTGTCCGCGTAATCAAAACAATCTTGAAGTGTGGCTTCCGATTCGTCAGACCAGCGTTGAATGGTTCTCATCACTGGTACATCCTGTTTGAGTTTCTGCCTAGCAGTGGTCAAGAGTATTAGCCCTACGTGTCGTGCAATCAATATGCTGATAAAATTTAGGTAGCATTGTTCTCAAATTTGCTTTGTTAAAATCCCCAGCTACAATAAATGCAGCCTCTGGATATAGTTTCCAGTTTACATAGAGTGCAGTAAAGTTCCTTGAGGGCCGTCTTGGTGTTCGCTTGAGGGGGGTTGTACACAGCTGTGACTATAACTGACAAGAATTCTCTTGGTAGGTAGAATGGCCGACATTTGATTGTAAGGAATTCTAGGTTGGGTGAACAGAAGGACTTGAGTTCCTGTATGTTGTTATGATTGCACCAAGAGTTGTTAATCATAAAGCATACACCCCCGCCCTTCCGTTGCTCTTATATCCAATAGTTCTTCCCAGCTGTATGTAATAAGACTTAAGATTTCCTGGGGTAACAATGTAAGAAATAATACATATAAAAACTAAATACTGCATAGTTTCCTAAGAACGCGAAGTGAAGCGACCAGCGAGGCGACCATCTCCGTCGGCGCCATTAAACAGGTGTGTGCTTTTCCAAATCATCTCGAATCAATTGAATTTACCACAGGCGGACTCCAATAAAGTTGAAGAAACATCTCAACGTTGATCAATAGAAACAGGATGCATCTGAGCTCAATTTCGAGTCTCATAGCAAATGGTCTGAATACTTATGTACATAAGGTATCTGTTTTTATTTTTAATCAATTTGCAAACATTTCTAAAAACCTGTTTTTGCTTTGTCATTATGGGGTATTGTGTTTAGATTGATGAGGAACAAATTTATTTAATCAATTTTAGAATAAGGCTGTAACGTAACAAAATGTGTAAAAAGTCAGTGGTCTGAATACTTTCAGAATACACTGTAAATAGTCGACACTTTAAATGGGGCCACGCAAAAAGACTTAACTAATGATATAATAATTGGTTTATAAGGAACTATATTAAACATCTTATGAATGATCTTATGAATAATTATGAAATACTTTAATAGGTGTTAATAACTGTACAAATGTAAAAGTAATGATAAAACAATTATGAATCGACTATTTACTAATCCATTATAAATGCTTTATTACGTGGAGTTATTATAAAGTGCTACCAAGTGTACTTTCTTTTCACACTTCATGTCTAAATATACAAACAGGCATGTCTGTCCCGAGAAATTATATTTTACATTTTACAACTTTACATTAATAGTAAAAATAAATACATAAATAAGACATTGTATAGCTAACGTTGAAATTAAGTAATCTCTCCAACATTGAAACAACTCACGGTTCTCACCCTAGGTCTCATTAAAACCTTCCTTCCTTCCTTCTTTCCCTCCATTCAGCTATCCTTTATCTGGCCCTGGCTCTCCTCTCTGTCTGCCTGACCCACCCTGCCACAGTTTACTTTGCATGCTGCACAAGAAGCTCAAGTTGATTAAACTGTTCACTTGGCTCTGCTCTGCGCTTGGCCAGAGCCTGTAAAGTGGTCAAGTGTTCGGGACAGTGAAGTGGTATTGCATCAGGTCTGTCACAGTTATCCTTACCATCATCATCATCATCATCATCATCATCATCATCATCATCATCATCATCATCATCACAAGCACAAACCAGCAGCAACAGAAACAGTAGGAAGCAGCAGCGCAATCCTCAATCCCAATCTCAATCTAACCCCTCCCGCCCTC
Source organism: Salvelinus namaycush (assembly GCF_016432855.1). Lineage (NCBI taxonomy): Eukaryota > Metazoa > Chordata > Actinopteri > Salmoniformes > Salmonidae > Salvelinus > Salvelinus namaycush. The sequence goes on from NC_052308.1 coordinate 19,384,315, forward strand.
CCCTCCGCTGCCCCCGCCAGCCATAAACTAGTTTGCTGCGTGGCGATTAAAGCGTTTTAACTTAGTCATAAAGTGCAATCTCGCAGATCTGATAACTACCAAGGTCAACGGAAATACTTCAAATCAATCAATGAGCTAGGCCCTAATCTCCAGGAGGCAGATTAAGTGTATAATTGACCCGTGTAATCTGTGTAGCTGTGGTTGGCCAGGGAACAGCTAGACATAGCGCCCACCACAGGCAGCTCTCTCTCTGTTCCCTGGTGCTGGAGGCTGGAGGCCCACACCAGGCAGCTAGTGTATCAGTGCAGCGCTGGATTTGGCCCCGGCTAAAGAGATGTATTTTTTAATCAATGATCTCTGCATTAAGTCGATGAGCCCTTACGTTAAGCACAGCTGTTTTAATCTTCATCTCTTCAGCTGTTCTTTCAAGATCTACCAGAAAGAGTAGTAGTAGGAGGAGGAAAACAAACTCACTCTCATCCCGCTCCATCTCTCCCTCTCCCCCTTCCCCTCCCCATTTCCCTGCCCCTGAATTGAACAAATTTAGCCATCTGACTGCGAGTTTCATCTCTTTATCGCTGCATACAATTTGGTGCTGCTAAGGCAGCTTGGAAAAATCTGTCCTCTGTAAAACCTACAGCACATCACAAAAGCCATCTGTACTTTGGGAACAGTTCTGCAAGATTAATCATTACTGTTGAATAATACCCGCATCACTCTCCCCACACACAAAAACCAACTCACATAGACACACACACACATGTGAGGACGCACAAACACACACACACACACACACACACACACACACACACGTGTCCAAGCCTCAATTTTCACAAACAAAATTGTATTATTAAAGCAATCACAGAAAGATTGGATTGGGGTACGTAAAAATGTCATGAATCAAATAGTATTTTTCTCACTGAATGCAATAACAATGAACCCTCTTGGCATTTTTACATTGCGCTATAGAGCTGTGCCTAGACAGCAATCTTTACTGACAGAGAAGAGGTCAAATCCTCAAATAATGTTATGTTTTACAAACCCCCTGTCTGCTCTCCAATCTATGTCACAACATAGGCATTATTCACTTTCTAATATGTCTCCTATCCTAATTCATTTCTTGGGCGTTGTTGTTTTCTTAACACACTAATGTATACCCATATGGTCAGTCTGATGTCAAACGGCACCCTGGGCTAAAGGCAGTGCTGCTGACACATATTTCAATAAAGTGAACCATATCCATGTAATCTCCTTAGGCTGCATTTACACAGGCAGCCCAATTCTGATATTTTTTCTAGTAATTGGTCTTTTGACCAATCAGATCAGCTCTGAAAAAGATCTGATGTGAAAAGATTTGATGTGATTGGTCAAAAGACCAATTAGTGGAAAAAAATATCAGAACTGGGCTGCCTGTCTAAACACAACCTTATTGTGGCGGATATGACATCTAATGATGTCTTGGAGAAATCCATGTCTCCACTCTAATTAACTCTGAGGCGACATAAGGTATGCCTTCCGATCAACTGGCCCCCGCGTGCGCACGCACGCATGCACACACACACACACGCACACAAACACACCTAAACCCTTGACTAAATGTCATCAAGACCCAAGGGATTAGGGTAGGGGGAACAATTGAAAACAGAAATTTTCCCCGAGGAACGTTTTATGGAGTTACTCCTCAGCCATTGCTCAGGTCTAAGGCTGAGGGTGGGTATTAGGATGGATCCTTAGGAAGGGCCCTAGTCACACCCCTCACACTAAAATCTGACACTAAATGGGTACTCAACTCAACTAATATTTGGCCACAAATTTCCTAGATGGCAAAGGTTCGAATGGGTATTGTCATTTATTGGCATAGTAACAAACCCCCACCTTGCAATCTATGCAACCCCAAACTGTTCAAACTGTTCACACCCATCTTGTTGGTGGAGATTTTTGTTGTTGTTTTGTTTTTAAGGTCATTTCCTGCAATTCTACACATTTTGCCATGAAGCTGAGAGGGAACACCAGTGCCCTGGGCACATAACTACAAAATGTTGTTAGCCTATCTTACCTATCTAGCTAAAATGGGCTAGTAGTTAATCAACTAGCCATTTCTGACAGGTTATAAATAGCTCTCTAAGGTCTGTCAGTGAATGACATAAGAGGAAAACTGCCCATGTACTACAACATTTTGAAATTGCAACTTGGGCATTCTACAATTACAACTCTCAACAGCATTAAGTTGAAAGCCGGACTGAGTCCCCCCCCCAAAAAAATATTGTTTTAATTTATTTTAATTGTATTTTTAAGTCGGGACCCATGGTCCGTATTGACCCCGTTCTGGGTCCGGATCAGTATGGCTTTCCCCCTGTTGAGTATGGCTGCTCTATAGGGCTAAGACATGCCCACCACGCATCTGATTGGTCTGTTGGCTCCTTCTAAAGGAGCTATTCTAATGGGTACCAATCCTACTAACAAAACGTGGGGACACAAATCATTACCGGTCAAAGGAAGATCAAAAGACAGAAGAGAGAATTTAGAATTTGGTTTTGGTCTGCATGTGTGAAATGTACATAATGGATATTCATTTGCAGGCATTGTGTGATTTCAAAAGTAATCCCCTTATGATCAGCAGTACACAGAGTAATAATAATGTTCAGGCCAAAAGGTCCTTTTATAAGGTCAACAACCTCATCTATTAAATTGCTTCTATTATGATCAAATAGAATTCAAATCTTGTCTCCTGATAATCTTCACAGCCATCTATTATGGGATGCCATCAAAACACCTCAAATGAAACTCAATTTCATATGAAAATGGATATCCTAGATGGGCAGGGGGGGGGAAAAGAGTTGATTTCTTGAAGGGAAAAAAATATCCCAGTAAAAAAGTATTTAGCCAACATAAAGGCATTTTGTTTACACTTAACTTTACAGTTGGCTGTTCACTTGTTTTTAGTTTTTTTGTCTGATAAATAACATTGTAAAATGGTAATAACTTCATGATTACCTTAAAATGTTTAATAATTCATCACAACAAGAACCACTACATAGTGGGCAGGGGTGCAAGTGGGTCGCGGGATGGGAAATACATTTTCGGGATATAACAATTATTTCAGCGTAAACTTAAATGACTAAAACCAAATAGAAAGTATGTAGAAAAGATCATGGATTTATACATTTTTCAATAATCCTCCAGTTATTTTGTTATAATGTTTGCACATAAGAACACATTAGCTTAAAAAAGGCTAAATGTTATCTCAGCTCCATGGCAAAATGTATAAAATTGCACCATTTTCTTTCAGCTCCATGGCAGGATGTGTGGAATTACACCATTTTCTTTCAGCTCCATGGCAGGATGTGTGGAATTACACCATTTTCTTTCAGCTCCATGGCAGGATGTGTGGAATTACACCATTTTCTTTCAGCTCCATGGCAGGATGTGTGGAATTACACCATTTTCTTTCAGCTCCATGGCAGGATGTGTGGAATTACACCATTTTCTTTCAGCTCCATGGCAGGATGTGTGGAATTACACCATTTTCTTTCAGCTCCATGGCAGGATGTGTGGAATTACACAAGATTAGCTTTGAAACTACATCATTTCTCTCAGCTGACAAGATTATATTTTTTACTTATTCTTTGGTCTGTATGTTTTTTCCCCGCTTAACTCTTATGGTGGGTCGAGACTCAAAAGACACCTGAATTAGTGAGTCACAAAGCAAAAAAGTTTGGGAACCCCTGACATAGCATTTGCCATCAGTCAGAATTATTTGAAGTAAGCACCAGAAAGTAGTAATGTTACCCTATGAAATATTTAAAAGAAATAGCATCTGAAGCAAGACTAACGTAAAGCATTACGTTTCTGTCTGACAGGATCCAAATGTAGTTTACAGACAACAGTGCATGCTACTGTGTAATTTGTAATAGAATAAATGATTATCCCTGGAATTAAAAGAACAAAACAAATAAACAATCAAGTCTATGTGGTATGATCCCCATGTGCTTTGGATCCTTCTATACAGTGTGATCGGGGGTGTCGGTGAAGGTAGAATTTTTGTTGTCTAAGAAGCAGTACGTTTTAAGTGATCTGATCCTAGTTTGAGGGAGCCTCACCCTTTGACCCTCGTTTTGACAGCTTAAGAATGTGGAGATGTTGCCAAACCTGACTGTAATACTCACAATATTAAACTATTCCAAGTGCTATGTAGAGTAATTCAAACAATAGTCTCTGTTTTGGCAGCATCCCTTCATTTGTGTGCTGTCAAAATATGTCCTTCAGTGTTGTTTGCATGCCAAGGAGGTTGTTGAGGGAGGGGTGCTTGAATCCCGGAGAGAGCTGAGTGCATGATTGTATTTTAAAATGTTTAAATTTGATTTAAACTTTATTTAACTTGGCAAGTCAGTTGAGAACAAATTCTCATTTACAATGACTGCCTACCCCGGCCAAACCCTAACCCGGATGACGCTGGGACGCTTGTGCGCCGCTCTATGGGACTCACAATCACGGCCGGATGTGATACAGTCTGGAATCGAAACAGGGTCTGTAGTGACGCCATTAGCACTGAGATGCAGTGCCTTAGTCCGCCGACCCACTTGGGAGCATGTATGTACTGTATGTACAGTGCATTCGGAAAATATTCAGATCCCTTGACTTTTTTCACATTTTGTTACATTACAGCCTTATTATAAAATGTATGAAATAGTCTTTCCCCTTAATCAATCTACACAAAATAATCCATAATGACAAAGAAAAAACAGCTTTTTATACATTTTAACAAATTTATAAAAAATGTAAAACTGATATGACATTTACATAAGTATTCAGAACTTTTACTCAGTACTTTGTTGAAGCACCTTTGGCAACGATCACAGCTTCAAGTCTTCTTGGGTATGACACTACAAGCTTGGCACACCTGTATTTGGGGAGTTTCTTCCATTCCTCTCTGCAGATCCTCTCAAGCTCTGTCAGGTTGGATGAGGAGTGTTGCTGCCCAGATATTTTCAGGTCTCTCCAGAGATGTTCAATCGGATTCAAGTCCAAGCTCTGAGTGGGCCACTCAAGGACATTCAGAGACTTGTTCCGAAGCCACTCCTGCATTGTCTTGGCTGGTGCTTAGGGTCGTTGCCTTTTGGAAGGTGAATCTTCTCCCCAGTTTGAGGTCCTGAGCACTCTGGAGCAGGATCATTAAGGATCTCTCTGTGCTTTGCTCTGTTCATCTTTGCCTCAATCCTGACTAGTCTCGCAGTCCCTGCCGCTGAAAAACATACACACAGCATGATGCTGCCACCACCATGCTTCACTGTAGGAATGGTGCCAGGTTTCCTCCAGATGTGACGCTAGGCATTCAGGCCAAAGAGTTCAATCTTGATTTCATCAGACCAGAGAATCTTGTTTCTCATGGTCTGAGAGTCTTTGGGTGGCTTTTGGCAAACTCCAAGTGGGCTGCCATGTGCCTTTTACAGACAGGTGTGTGCCTTTCCAAATCATGTCCAATCAATTGAATTTACCACAGGTGGACTCCAATCAAGTTGTAGAAACATCTCAAGGATGATCAATGGAAACAGGATGCACCTGAGCTCAATTTTGATTCTCATAGCAAAGGGTTTGAATACTTATGTAAATAAGGTATCTGTTTTTTACTTTTAATACAGTTGTAAAAATGTCTAAAAACCTGTTTTCGCTTTGTCATTATGGGGTATTGTGTGTAGATTGCTGAGGGGGAAAAAGTATTTAATCCATTGTTGAATAAGGCTGTAACGTAACAAAACATGTAAAAAGTCAAGGGGTCTGAAAACTTTATGAATGCACTGTATGTATGTATGTATGTATGTATGTATGTATGTATGTATGTATGTATGTATGTATGTATGTATGTATGTATGTATGTATATATGTATGTACAGTATGTACAGTATGTACAGTATGTATATATGTATGTACAGTATGTATGTATAGTATGTATGTATGTGTGTATGGGGTGAATTTACAGGGAGATGGGCCATGTTAGTAGATGTACACAGGAAGATTATTTGACTCTGAATCATGCCACTGGGCATAATGTGTTGAAACAAATTTGACATGAGAGATAAGTTTCATTTCAAAATATATAGCTAAGCGAGAATGGGGGGGAAACAGAAACAGAAGAAAATGTGTTTGGAAAGGTTTAGAAAGTCAAGCTGAAAGAAATGTTGAAAGGCATTGTGGTTCAAGTGAGAAAAAGAAAGAGTTGGAAGGAAAAGGAAAATACACAGAAAAACCAAGGGCGTTTTTATGTTTTTTTTATCACTGAGCCTAAACACACAGAAACAGCAGCAGAGAAGTATCACGCCTTGGTCATGTTGAGCGGAGCGACAAGAAAAGGACAACAGCAATGGAGTCCTGCAGTGCAGCAGGACACCTTCATACGCCACAGTACTGCCAGAGGGAGAACAGATAGAGAGTGACATACAGAGAGAGAGAGAGATTGAGGCCTCTGCTATAATCAGAGAAGAAATGCTCTTCTGAGAGAAGAGGATACAAGGCAAACAGCAGGTCAAAGCAGCAAGAGAAACAAACATGACGAAGAGACACGTTCACTCAGAGAAGACTGATAAGAGAGAAGCCAGGTCATGCCAGAAGGCCTTCAGGGAAGCAACACACGCACACATGCACACACAGGTGCAATCTGAGGTCCTCCCTTGAAAAGAGCAGTGGACAAATTGGTCAACATGCATCACAAAGGATTATTTAGATAAGAAATAGCTTGGAACATCATCTAGGTTAAGACAGTGTTCTCTTTTCTCATTTCTCCCTCAACTTAATTCACTCTCTAATACTCACACATATTTCTCTCTGTCCCTTTCTTTCGTTATTTCATTCTTTCTATTTCTCCCTCAACTTAATTCACTCTCTAATACTCACACATATTTCTCTCTGTCCCTTTCTTTCGTTATTTCATTCTTTCTATCTCCTCTCATTACAATAAGACCAGGGTCAGAGGCCCTCCTTCCTGTTTGTCTCTACTATGAGGAAGAATATTTATTGGACACAGTTTCAAATGTCTTGCATACAGTCCAACGTAGGGAACTGATCAGCAGTGATGGGGAACTGGTCAGCATAACCCGACCTACTAACCCTAACCTTTTGATCTGATTATTAATGTTCCTACAAATCAATTAGTGGAGGAACACAATGTATTCTAACGGCTGAAGACAGAATCTAGACAGGGGGATGTAAAGACGGTATTAAGTCATCTTATAGAAAGGCATTGTATTGTGTGGTCTTTAATTGATTAACCCTTGTTTGCTGACTCACAGAGAGAGAGAGAGAACACTGCTTAAAATAATCCTCCTCAAGGTGTTGCATGTCTCAAACAAACAGACATAAAAAGACGCAGAACACTACAGTAGAATAGACACAGGGTAGAGCATAGTCTATTCAGACTGGAGGGAAGGTTTGGAAGTAAAGGAAGGAGGATAGATAGATAGATAGATAGATAGATAGATAGATAGATAGATAGATAGATAGATAGATAGATAGATAGATAGATAGATAGATAGATAGATAGATAGATAGATAGATAGATAGATAGATAGATAGAGAGATAGAGAGATAGAGATAGAGAGAGCTACTTGTACAGCTGTGGAAGAGAAGGCAGAAAGCTGTTCAAAATGTGACTTATCCCTCAGAGCAGACTGTTTAATCACATTTTGGAGAGCCTCCCCCTGTAAGGGAGGAGAAGGCATTGGTTACTTACATCAAATAACCTTTCTATGTAAACCTCCTCATTGACCTTATCCCGCAGCATGTCCTGAGAATGGCGCACAAAGGTCACGTAACCGTCGGCAACATCCATCCCAGGCTTCTGCAGGACACCACATAGAGACAGAGAGAGGGAGATGAGAAAAAGAGAGGGAAAAGGAGTAATTAGCCAAAGAAAAACAGATACATTGTCTCACCAAGGCACTGAACTCTGTTGACTCCATAATAAACAGGGTGACCAGCAAAGTGACATAAGTTATTATCAACTGTTATGTCATGTCAAGCTTTAAGACATGCATATGAAAAACAGACAGGTATTAAAATAAACATTACACTAAAGTGTTATCAAATTGTCCTTTTCATCTCAGAGAAATCAGAGTTCATGGTTGACATTTCTGGAGGTGTTTCATTTGCAGTGCGTATAGACCCAGAGATATGGGATATTGTCACTGAACTTCCTATTAGAGATGTGTACTTGGCCCAGAATCATCCGTAACAGTCTGGGAATGTGCAAAGTGAACAGAGGAGCCAGGAACACATGGTCAGGCTGCTGAACAGATTGTTAGGAGGGCTGCCATTTCTCATACCAGCTCAAATATTCACACAGGACAATGAGTTTGCAAATAAGACACTCAATTTGTGTGTGTGTTTATGTGTGTGCGTGTGTTTATGTGTGTGTGTGTTAACGTATGTGCGTGTTTATGTGTGTGTGTGTGCCTTTCCCACTCCCGCATCTTCTCCGGTATATGAAACGCATCCTCCCATGCCAGTGGACGAGGTAATATGAATTTGTAATTATCAGCCACTGTAACCTGAATTGAGTTTGTTAACACATCCCTGAGTGGTTCCAAAGGGTGCAAATTAGTATGTTTCGCCACTGTAATTGTATTTTGTGCATTAAACAAACCATTACCATGCAGAAGCTAGGGCTTTGGGCCCGCGGACATAAGAGGCCTAATCACAGATTCACCCACAAGGCATTTATTTAAAAAGTGCCTTGTTGACATGTGGATCGATTGGCAGTGAAGTGATACTCCTCTGAGGTGCTGTTTAAAGCAGAACACAGCTAGCGTTCTGCCCCAGAGGCAGAATCCTGGTGTGCTTTTGTTACACAACACAACAGAGACTCACAATGTGTGCCACATGGCAGGCCTAGCCAGCTGATTCTGCCCATAACCATATGAATGGAAACCAAACAAATAAACAAGACAACCATCTGGACATGTCCTGAGACTCTATGGAAAACCATGGCAAGATACGTGTGCATGCACATAAATAAATACAAGAATGACTCACATGCACGCACACACACTTGGACAGGGATAAGAGAAACACAATAACTGATAACAACACTATTTTCACTTACAGGTACATCCACATACTTTGAGGCAGCTTTCACCTTGAAATGAGACAGAGAGAGATTAGGTGAAACGGAAAGACTTGAGAGTCCAACTGTGCAACTTCCTTTCATTACAAAAGCTGTTTCATGGGAGTGTAGCTTCAGTGTGTGACTGCAGTATGCTCATTAAGTCAGTCATGCCAGGAAATGTAGTTGCAAAGTGTACTCAGAAGTTAATTAGACTTCTATAACAATGTTCAGGAAACCTACGAAAACCTGTTCCTGCAGTGGGAGTGTTATCATGAGAAAACGGAGGGAAAAGCTGTACATTATTTGAACAAGACTATTCCTACCCTATGATGAATAAAATAATTACAAGATCAGGGTCCAGTTATATATGCAGTGTACACTGAGAAAGAGGGGAACAAGAGAAGGAGTGCATTCTTACTGTGAAAGAGAGGAAGGAGGAGAAGAGAGTGCCCTCGTCGTATCTGGACAGTTTGGCTAGGACACTATCTAGAATGACCACAAACTGACAGACAGGGAGTTGTATTACTGACAAGTCCAACACATTGAAAACAACATTCATGTCATATCACTTTCAGATATGAGTAAGACAGTAACAGCACCTTGGCTACCAGTAAGGTGATCATCTCCTTCACAGTCTCCTCTATGAGAGCGTCAATTTGGGAATGGTACTGTCTCTGTAAGGAAAGAGACATGTTAGTGACAATGTCAAGTCCAGCTCCCCTACCTTCCCTCCCCTTCTGTTTGTTGCTACCAGGTCTCACAGTAGGCCAATATGCTAATCAGTAGTGTGACAGCATTCTTATGTCTCCACGTGAGCCATGTAAAAGACCTCCGACTAATTCATTCTGCTCTGGTAATTGGTACCTGTCTCAAGATTGTGCGGATATGAAGACTCTCACATCTACCCCATGTATATTCAGTAGCATCTACACATATGTTAATGAAATGAAAACAAAAAGTGTTGGAAGACTGGAATGACGGCTAATTATACATTTGGGAACCAGGGGTGAGATTTCAATTGAATTATTAGCCACGCTTAACCAATCTCTAACAAACTTTCACAGGATAGAGAAAATACATGAAAGATAGAAACATGGTGATGGTGAAAAAGCAAGCGACTACAGCAAAATCACATATTCAAGCAAAAGCAAAATCAGGAGACAAAGCAATCGCAGTAAGTGCCATTGAAACTATTGCAAGTGAAAACCTTGACAGAAATGCTTATACAGTATGTACTACAACATGTATTGTATAAGCACACCATTACATAATATGTGCATATAGAAAGAAATAGCAACATAGAAATGTTGATCCTAAGTGAGCTGGAGCTCCTGAATCCATGCAATTAAGAGAATACACATCTAGCAAACAGTTGGTGAGCACAAAAGGATTTTCCCAAAGTGCCTTGGTACTGATCCGCGGTGGATAACTGATCTGTATATCCAGTTCCGCATGCTCTGTGATATATCAGAGAAATCACTATTAGACATCAATAGAATCATAAACATTATATTCCCTCTGGAATATAATAGGAGAAAACTTTACACTGATTCAAACACTGTGTAAATATGCATGTTGGTGTGAGGCTGTGGAGGTGGACTGATATAAGATGGTATTGTATGTCTGATAGAAGGCCAGTTAACCTCTAACACCTCCCAAACCCGGATCCGGGAGCACCCCCATCAGTAGAAAAGCTACTAGCATAGCCTAGCATAGCGTCACAAGTAAATACTAGCATCTAAATATCATTAAATCACAAGTCCAAGACACCAGATGAAAGATACACATCTTGTGAATCCAGCCATCATTTCTGATTTTTAAAATGTTTTACAGGGAAGACACAATATGTAAATCTATTAGCTAACCACGTTAGCAAAAGACACCACTTTTTTTACTCCACCAGTTTTTTACTCCATCAGTAGCTATCACAAATTCGACCAAATAAAGATATAAATAGCCACTAACCAAGAAACAACTTCATCAGATGACAGTCTGATAACATATTTATTGTATAGCATATGTTTTGTTAGAAAAATGTGCATATTTCAGGTATAAATCATAGTTTACCATTGCAGCCACCATCACAACTCTCACCAAAGCGACTAGAATAACTACAGAGAGCAACGTGTATTACCTAATTACTCATCATAAAACATTTCTTAAAAATACACAGCGTACAGCAATTGAAAGACACAGATCTTGTGAATCCAGACAATATTTCAGATTTTCTAAGTGTTTTACAGCGAAAACACAATATAGCGTTATATTAGCATACCACAATAGCAAACATCACAACAGCATTGATTCAAGCCAAACATAGCGATTACGTATAAACCACCAAAAGATATTAATTTTTTCACTAACCTTCTCAGAATTCTTCAGATGACAGTCCTATAACATCATATTACACAATGCATATAGAGTTTGTTCGAAAATGTGCATATTTAGCGGCACAAATCGTGGTTATACAATGAGAAAAGTAGCCAAGCTGCAAAGAAAATGTCAGGAGAAATCTTGGGAAAGGCACCTATTCTAATCGAAAACTATTCATAAACTTGACTAAAAAATACAAGTTGGACAGCAAATGAAAGATAAATTAGTTCTTAATGCAATCGCTAACGTTACTGCGCAATACAGCGTGCGCTAAAGCGAGACCGCCCCATAATTCATGGCGGAATTATTATTTAACATTTGTCAACATAAGTACGAATTAACAGCATAAAGACTGCTTACTATTAGCTGAGCTTCCATCAGAATCTTGGGCAAGGTGTCCTTTCTCCAGAACAATCGTCTTTGGGTTGAAAGATGTCCTCTTGTCCGGTCGAAATAGCCGCTAATGTTAGCCACCAACTGGAGAGGTGTCCACCTCGTGAAAGCGCATGACAAAGAAATCCCAGAAAATCGCAATAAACTGCTATAAACTGCTATAAGTCGGTTTAAATTAACTACCTTATGATGTCTTTAACACCTATAACGAATAAAAACATGACCGGAGATATAGAACTACTAAAACGAAAGCGTTTGCAGGACGCCATTGTGATGTCTTCTTGCGCCAGGCGCACCGTTGAAAAGGACGGTACTTCCGTTCCACGGTCTTATATAAGGTCCCAGATTGCGCAATCCACTCCATTCAAATTCTCCCCGCTTACTGACATCTAGAGGAAGACGTATGCAGTGCATGTAGCCCGATGGCTTACATGGGGACTTATAAACTGACCTCAGAACAGGGACCTCGATTTCTGAAATCTCACTCCCTGACAGGAAATGTGCTGCAGAATGAGTTCTGTTTCACTCAGAGAAATAATTCAAACGGTTTTAGAAACTAGAGAGTATTTTCTATCCAATAGTAATAATAATATGCATATTGTACGAGCAAGAATTGAGTACGAGGCAGTTTAATTTGGGAACTCATTTTTACAAAGTCGAAATGGCGCCCCCATAGGCTCAAGAAGTTAAAGAAGTAGGTAGGGGCCTACTGTACCTCCTGTCCCAGCTCCATGGCACACAGCTTGGCTGACTGGGCCTTTGAATCCACCATCACGTTGAACATGGTGCAGATGGACTGAGGCACCCGGAAGTCTGTGGTCCGACTGCTCTTCTGAAGCTTGGCTTCAAAGGCCACCCGCGTCCTGGAGACAAGGAGATTAAGGAGAAAGGTTGCAAAACTATACACATACCCACAATGTGTGTGTGTAATTGTGTGTAAGCAAGTGTCTCATTCAGGTCCATCCTCTCACCGTTTGATGCAAGACTCGATCATGTCGCTGGACATGAGTTTCAGCCTGCTCTCCAGGTGTTTGCCAAACTCCTCCTCAGGCCAGTGCAGGTCTCTGATGAAGGTCTGTAGAGCGTCCAGCTTCCAGAACAGGTCCTCTGACGTCCCCGAGCCGTTACTGGACAGGAATCACAGGGCAAAGGTTATAGCACTGGTACCTAACAGGGGTACACATGGGGGGTAAAAGACTACATCAAGGGTCAAAGAGGATGGGGCAAATCCAGGTCTCAGAATTCCATTTCTTTGGGTTATTTTTAACATTTACTTATGGGTTAAAAAACTTTGAATGAAAAACACTTTATTGTCGACCTGTTCCTGGCCAATGTGGTTCTATGAATTGCGTTCTCCAAGGTACCAATCAGTGTATGGTAAAAAAATAAACAGACATGAATATGTATTTGACCAATCAATAATCACAGTGAGTTGAGTGGTTATTAGAACAAGGGAAAGAGTAGGGGTCCATGCACACTGTAGGTTGGTCAGTTAGTTAGTGGACTCTGGAAACACAGTGAGTTGAGTGGTTATTAGAACAAGGGAAAGAGTAGGGTTCCATGCACACTGTAGGTTGGTCAGTTAGTTAGTGGACTCTGGAAACACAGTGAGTTGAGTGGTTATTAGAACAAGGGAAAGAGTAGGGGTCCATGCACACTGTAGGTTGGTCAGTTAGTTAGTGGACTCTGGAAACACAGTGAGTTGAGTGGTTATTAGAACAAGGGAAAGAGTAGGGGTCCATGCACACTGTAGGTTGGTCAGTTAGTTAGTGGACTCTGGAAAAACACTATGAAGGGTGGGGTTGCTTTCCGATGCTGTGGAAGAGACTGTGTCCCACTCCCTGTCCCCTTCCCCTAAACCGTTTAAATACAGAGAACAGCTCTCTCCAGCCACACAGGGGCCTCCTCACAGCTAGTACCCATAGGTAAAAGCTCCAACACAGGGTAAACAGGGATCTGTCCTCCCTTCCACAGACTGGAGGTCAGAGGGATATGATGGAAAGAAACACACAACACTTTAAAACTCTGGCTTTGGTTTGACCTCGTTTAATAATGGTGTATCATTTTGCATGATTCCATTCTGTTGTTTTTTAATCAGCTTAAAAATGTATTTGTGTCTTTCCACCATTCAGTTCAAACACATGCCGTAGGAGAAAAATGAAAAGCCGTTGATGGTTCTCCATTTCGAAACACTGCCTACTTTAACCACACTCCCCATGCTAGGGCCTTGGCATGAAAATGGCTACCGGTAGAACAACAACACTGGGGCAACTGGGGCCCTGGCAACATAACATCAGATCACTGGGACAACTGGGGTCTGGCAACAGAACATCAGATCACTGGGACAACTGGGGTCTGGCAACAGAACATCAGATCACTGGGACAACTGGGGTGCTGGCAACAGAACATCAGATCACTGGGACAACTGGGGTCTGGCAACAGAACATCAGATCACTGGGACAACTGGGGTGCTGGCAACAGAACATCAGATCACTGGGACAACTGGGGCCCTGGCAACAGAACATCAGATCACTGGGACAACTGGGGCGCTGGCAACAGAACATCAGATCACTGGGACAACTGGGGCGCTGGCAACAGAACATCAGATCACTGGGACAACTGGGGCCCTGGCAACAGAACATCAGATCACTGGGACAACTGGGGCGCTGGCAACAGAACATCAGATCACTGGGACAACTGGGGCCCTGGCAACAGAACATCAGATCACTGGCAGTGTTTAACTACATATTTTAGAATTGGCTAAGCCTGTTTTTTCCTAATTATCAACCATGTGCTTGTGTAAATGCGGTATTTGAGAGTTTTCCTTTGAGGTGAGTTTGATCTTTCTGGCTTATTTACAGGATAGTAAACCTGCGTCTAGATTAGGACTATCTTTGACAGAAAATGTATTCCTTTAATAACGATGGAGGTGAAAGGTGGTTGCGATTAGTTTTACTTCAGAGGCAACTTTTACTTTAGGACGAGACTTCCGCTTCATCTCATTGGCTGTTGAGTGCTCATTTACAAGGTATCAAACCGGGTACTTGGAATCCAAAACTTGGCGACAGCCAGGGTCTCAGTCTGTTCTCACACACACACACGAACACACAGATTTTTAGTAGTAGGTGCTGAAGATGTTTCACTCTGGTTTGGGAAGTGGGATAGATAATGTATCAGGTGTAGCTCAAGTTGCAGGATAAGTGCTTTTAATCACCATATCTAAACATGCTGTAGATTTGCAATTATCTTTACGCTTTCTCCCACCAGGTCCACCTGGAGGAGCGCTCAGAGCTAACAGGTAGACATGGAGTTTTACAACTGACAGAATCACTAATGAAATGGGAAATGTCATATTCCGTCGATAACAAAGGGGGATCATTATCATGTGGTGAATGAGTTAAGATGCTCTGTATTAGAGTAGGAGTGTATCTGAGAGGCTCATGCCTCAGTAAAGACACGCCCCAGGAGACCAAGGGCTGATCAAAGCTCTCCAACTTCTGCAAGTTAGGCATGTTTGGTTTTATAAACTATTGTATGAATAAAATGCGATATATTAAATTTGATTAATTGACTACAATGTTTACCACAGTCAAATTGTATTGTAACCTATAGTGGAGTAGCTGCCATGAGCTAACTATACTGAACAAAAATAAAAAATGCAACATGTAAAGTGTTGGTCCCATATGAGTTGAAATAAAATATTGCAGAAATGTTCCGTACGCACAAAAAGGTTATTTGTCTCAAATGTTGTGCTCAAATTTGTTTGCATCCCTGTTAATGAGCCTTTCATCTTTGCCAAGATAATCCATCCAACTGACCGGTGTGGTATATCAATAAAATGATTAAACAGCATGATCATTACACAGGTGCACCTTGTGCTAGGGACAATAAAAGTCAACTCTAAAATGTGCAGTTTGTCACACAACTCAATGCCACAGATGTTAAGTTTTGAGGGAGCGTGCAATTGGCATGCTGACTGCAGGAATGCCCACCAGAGCTGTTGCCAGAGAATTACATGTTAATTTCTCTACCATAAGCCGTCTCCAACGTCGTTTTAGGGAATTTGGCAGCACGTCCAACCGGCCTCACAACCGCAGACCACATGTATGGTGTTGTTTGGGCGAGTTCTTAGCTGCTGTCAACATTGTGAACCGAGTGCCCCATGGTGGGGGTGGGATTATGGTATGGGCAGTCAAAAGCTACGGATAACGAACACAATTGCATTTTATAGATGGCAATTTGAATGCACAAAAATACCATGACGAGAACCTGAGGCCCATTGTGAGACCCATTTTTTTTTAAGGTATCTGTGATCAAAAGATGCATATCTGTATTCCCTGTCATGTGAAATCCATAGATTAGTGCCTAAGGAATATATTCAATTGACTGATTTCCTCATATGAACTGTAACTCGCTAAAATCAATGAAATTGTTGCAAAATCCCTTAGGCCAGAGCTGACCCCATCGAAATGAAGACTGTTGGATATTGCTGTCCATCTTCAGAAGTTCAGCCAGACAGCCAGCGTCCCAGAGGACATGTGATATGTTCATGCCAAGAACATATCATGTGCATGTTTCATGTTTCAGGCTCCAACAGAGACTCAATACACACTGAGTCACATGTGGTTGCAATCCAGTTGGGTGTAGAAAAGCTAGGCATTGTTGGGAAGCTAACTGGCGGTAGATTTGTTAGTTTGGGCATTTGGAGGTTGACATTTGGTGATTCAA